>NC_064244.1:78244563-78554563 GCF_003254725.2 Canis lupus dingo | reverse complement strand
ATAGCATGACTAAGTATGCTTTATCCCTGGAATGTAGAGACAATAATAAAAGCTGACCTTCATCGAAGGTTCACTACATGCCAGATACTGTTCTAAATTCCTTTCTAAAACTTAGAATCGATGAGAGTATATGCTGATATTCTCAATTTTGAAAATGAGGAAATTAAAATACAGAGAAGTTAAGTAACTCACCCTAGAAACTCAGCTGGGCACTTCAACATCAAAAATTTATCAAGTGATCTCTCACAGTACCGTTTAAGAAGAATAACCATTTTTCTTATTCCAAAAGATGCAGAAAATAACCTTAAAATTTTACATTTCATTCATGATTTCTTTATAAATCCATAGTTCTAACCTTTAAGGAGCTACCTCTCCATAAAAGCAATGATAACACTGGCAAAATTCATTGTGATCAACTTTTTCAGAACTATAAAGTAACCAATAGCTAACAATAATACAAAGAGCATTTGTCAAGAAAATAGCAGAATCTTGGGAAGATCAGTGAGGTTTGTGCTATTTTAACTTCCTCTGTTCTCATTCTTTTCTTCCTAGTTTCATGTCCTTGAAAACCAACAGCCACAAAACCACAGAAGCTGTGAAAAAGAGTCACTGAAGGGGACAGATTGGGTTTGGAGCTCCTCAAATAGCTTCATCCCCAGAGAAGTGTCACTTTTTGACTTTTGGCAGCTCCCTGGAAAAGCCCTATTTGCAAGGCTTGTCATTATTTGATCTGACTCAGAGCCTGCTCAGTGGAAAAAGCCCCAAGCCAGAGTATTTGTCAAAAAAAAAAATCCACAAAAATACAAAAACAAATTAGTGGCAATTGTTCAACATCACAGCTCCCTGAGGTGGTGACACCAATTGGAGCAAATAAGAGCCTGGCCAAAAACCTTAGAAGGAAAATCTGGAGAATGTGATGCCCCCAAAGGGTTTTAAAAATCTACAAATATATTCTACAATGTAGAATATATAATTCTACAATGTAATATCTACAAATCTAGAAGACCACATACATGTGTATCCTGTGGACATGCCTCCCAAAAAAGGTCAGAGAAGATCCTAATATCTCACTTTGGGTGACCCTGAGACCCTGAACAAGGAGAAAATGAAGGCAAAAGCAGAGCTTTAGTGAATGCACACACTGAGACTGTTGGCAAAAGGTAAATGATTTATTGGTTCAAGGCACTTAAGAAGATATCTGTCCAATAAACGGATGCCCGGGCGGCTCAGTGGTTGAGCCTCTGCCTTTGGCTCAGATTGTGATCCCGGGGTCCTGGGACCAAGTCCTGCATCAGGCTCCCCACAAGGAGCCTGCTTATGCCTCTGCCTATGTCTCTGCCTCTCTCTGTGTCTCTCATGAATAAACAAATAAAATCTTTTTTTAAAAAATATCTGTCCAATAAGCTAAAAAAAAAAAAAAATCTGACCATGAGGCAGAACAAGCAGAGACTTCGGTGGCCTCATATGACAGGGAACATTTACATCATTAGCCCAGAAAAGTTGCTAAACAAACAAATGCTGAGGGTTGGGGGGGTAGCAACAACAGATTCTAGGAAGGAGAGAGAGTCTTGAGTTCCAGAGTTGCCACATTTTATTATTAAAAACATCCAGTATTCAACCAACAACTTCAAAACACACAAAGTGACAGACATGCATGGTCTTTACACAGGAAAAACAATTCAATAGAAGACTTTGCCAAAGATATCTAGTTGTTGGACTTAATAAAAAAAATGAAAATTTAGAAACAAAGTCTTTAAATCAGCTCTTATAAATATATTCAGATAATTAAATAAAAGCATTTCTAAAAAAATTAAAGTGTGAGAATTGTTTCCTGAAACACAAAACATCAAAAAAGAGGTAAAAATTATAAAACAGGACTAAATAAGAATTCTGGAGTTGAGAATTATAACTGAAAGGAAGAATTTAATTGAGGACCAGTAGCAGATCTGCAGTGACAGAAGAAAGAATCTGCAAACTTGAAGATCAGTTAATTGACTATATCCTGTTTGTGGAACGGAAAGGAGAAAGGATAAAGATAAATAAGCAGAGCATCAGAAACCTATGAGACATCATTGAGCACACCAACATATGAATAATGGGAGTCCAAAAAGAGAGGAGAGAGAAAGGGACAGGAAGACTATTTACAAAAATAATGGTAGAAAACTTCCCAAATTTGATTTAAAAAATTTAAAACCCCAGTTATCTACACATCTAAGAAGTTCAGCAATTACTCGCAGCAATCAAAATACAGAGACCAAATGTCTTGAAAGCAGCAGAAAGAGAGAAGTGACTCTTCACAGACAAGGGAACCTAATAAGCTGACTTCTCATTAGAAACCATGGAGGCCAGAAGACAGTGGGATGACATATCCTAAACACTGGCCGGAAAAGACTGTCAACCTAGACTTTTATATCCAGAAAAAAATATTTTTCAAAAAATGAAAGAGAAATCCTAGACAAATTACTCATTCATTTGGGGAATATAAAAAATAGTGAAAGGGAATAAAAGGGAAAGGAGAAAAAAATGAGTGGGAAATATCAGAAAGGTAGACAGAACATGAGAGACTTCTAATTCTGGGAAACGAACAAGGGGTGGTAGAAAGGGAGGTGGGCAGGGGTAGGAGTGATTGGGTGATGGGCACTGAAGGGGGCACTTGATGGGATGAGCACTGGGTGTTATGCTATTTGTTGGCAAATTGAACTCCAATAATAAATAAATAAGTAAGTAAATAAATAAATAAATAAATAAATAAATAAATAAATAAATAAAATCCTAGACAAATTAGGACAGAGTATTTGTCACTAGTAGAACAAAGAAATACTAGAGAGAGTGCTTTGGGCTAAAATAAAAGGATACTAAGGGCACCTGGCTAGTTCAATCAGTGGACCATGTGACTCTTGATCTTGAGATTGTGAGTTTGAGCCCCACGTTGGGTATAGAGATTACCTAAAATCTTTAAAAAAAAAAAAAAAATTTGCCGAGCACCCTGGGTGGCTCAACAATTTAATGCCGCCTTCAGCCCGGGGTGTGATTCTGGAGACCCGGGATTGAGTCCCACATTGGGCTCCCTGCATGGAGCCTGCTTCTCCCTCTGCCTGTGTCTCTGCCTCTCTCTCTCTCTCTCTCTGTCTGTCATGAGTAAATAAATAAAATATTTAAAAAAAAAATAACCAAAGCAATCTTGATAAAGAACAAAGTTGGAAGACACACTTTCCAATCTCAACACTTATTACAAAGCTACAGTCATCAAGATAGGTGATATTGGCATAAGAACAGAAATATAGATCAATAGAATAGAATTGAGAGTCCAAAAATAAACATATGTAGTCAATTGATTTTTGATGAGAATGCTAAGACAGCACAATGGGGAATAACAGTCTTTACAACAAATGGTGCTGGGATACCTGAGCATCTACATATAAAAATAAATAAATAAATAAATAAATAAATAAATAAATAAATAATAACAAAAACAAAAAGAATTTGGACTCACACCACATACAGAATTAGCTCAAAATTAATCAAAGCCCCAAATGTAAAAGCCAAATCTATGCACCTCTTAGGAGGAAACAGGTGTCAAACTTCATGACCCTGGATTAGGCAATGGTTTCTTATATGTTATGCTTAAAGCACAAGAAAAAAAAAGATAAAAGGACCTTATCAAAATTAAAATTCTTATGCATCAAAGGATACCATTGGAGCACCTGGGTGGCTCAGTCAGTTGAACATCTGCCTTTAGCTCAGGTCATATTCCTGGAGTCCCAGGATGGAGCCCCACATCGGGCTCCCTGCTCAGTTGGGAGTCTACCTCCCCAATGCCACTCTCCCTCACTCATGCTCTCTCTCTCTCCCTCACTCTCTCTCTCTCTCTCAAATAAATGAATAAAATCTTTTTTAAAAAATGACATTGTAAGAAAGTGAAAAGATAATCCTCAGACTGGGAGATAATATTTGCAAATCATATGTCTAACAAGGGACTTACATCCAGATTACACAAAGAACACTTCCTACTTAAAAATAAAAAGACAAATGACCAGTATTTTTTTTTAACGGGAAAAGGATTTGAATAGACATTTCTCCAAAACAGATATAGATGT
Source organism: Canis lupus dingo (assembly GCF_003254725.2). NCBI lineage: Eukaryota > Metazoa > Chordata > Mammalia > Carnivora > Canidae > Canis > Canis lupus. Next base: position 78,550,466 of record NC_064244.1, on the reverse strand, counting down.
GGACAAAAAGCACGTGAAAAGATGTCCAACATCACTGATCATCAGGGAAATGCAAATCAAAACCACAATGAGATACCACCTCCCACCCACTAGGAGGGCTGTAATTTTTTTAAAAAGACAATAACGAGTATTGGCAAGGATGTAGAGGCAGTAGAGCCCTCATGCACTGCAGGTGGGAATGTAAAATTGCGTGGTCATTTTGGAAAACTGTTCAGCTGTTCTTCGAAAACTTAGTATAGAAAATATATGTTTACACAAAGGCTTGCAAGCAAATGACAACACTATTCACAAGAGCCAAAAAGTGGAAACAACCCAATGTCCATCAACAGGTAAATGCATAAACCAAAAGTAATATATCCAAGGGATGCTATACGACTCAGTAATAAGGAATGAGGTACTGACACATGCCACAGCATGGAAAAAATTAAAAACATTACAGTAAATGAAAGAAGACAGGCACAAAAGACCACACATCTCATATGATTCCATTTACAGGAGGTCCAGAAGCGACAACTCCATAGAGTCAGAAAATAAATTAGTGGTTTCCAGATGCTGGAAAGAGGGGATGTATGGAATTTCTTTGGGGAGTAATGCAGATGTTCTAAGATTAGATAATGGTGATGGTTATACAACTCTGTGGGTGTATTAAAAACCCCACCGAATTGCACTCTTTAAAATGGTAGATTTTTGGGGCACCTGGCTGACTCAGAGGAGTGTGTGACTCTTGATCTCAGGGTCATGGGTTTGACCCCCATGTTGGGCATAGAGATTACTAAAAAGTAAATGAATTTTTTAAAAAACAAAGTTATTTTTTAAAATAAATAAAATGGGTTTTAAGTATATGAATTTTATCATAATAAAACTGTTACTTAAAAATAGTAAGCTAGAAATAGGAAAGTTTCTTTACTGTGTAATATGGATCTACCTATGGTCTATAACATTAACCTAAAGTAAACATCATATATAATATATATAAACATCATATATAATGGGCAAAATTATAAAGACACTATAACTAGAGTGAAAAATAAAATAACTATGCTTGCTATATCTGTTTAAGCAGCAGTGTACTAGAGATCCTAGCTAGCAATATAAAGCAAGAAAAATCAGATAAGGAATAGGAAGGAAGGAAGAGTGGAAGGAAAGAAGGAAGGAAGGAATCATTATTGGTGGGTGGTATGATTGTTTAAATAGGAAATTCAAGATAATCTACAAATAATTAGAACCAGCAGGACAGTCAGTAGAAGTTTTTGGATACAAAACCCCATAGTGTTCTTATAAGCCCACAACAATTAGAAAATATAACCGAAAGAAAGTTCTCAGTCATAAAAGCAGGAATAACTCTGTTACTTGAAAATAAATCTAACAAAAGATATGAGAGACCTTTATGGAGAAAATTATAAAAAGTTACAGAAAGACATAAGAGAAGACCTGAAAAAAATGGAGAAATATAACAAGTTCATGCATGGGAAGGTTCAGTATTATACAGATGTCAGTTCTCCCCAAAGTTAATCAATAAATTCATTGCAATTCCAATCCAAATCCCAGTGGAGCTTTTCACAGAGCTCGACAAACTGATTCTAACATTAATCTAAAATGGCTGAGGGCAAAGGAGAGCTGAGATAACAGAACGTGGAGGAGGAGCTTCCCCAACTAGATATAAAGACCGACCAGAAAGCCATGTAAAATTAAAATAGTGGGAGAAAGATTCAGGATAGACGAATCTGTCGGTGGAACAGACCAGAGAGCTCAGAAGTAGTTCCATGTATTTATGAAGACTTGGTATATATCAGGGGTGGCCGTAGTCACCAGCAAGGAAAAGAGGATTATTCAACAAATGGTGTCAGGAAATTGGTACCTGTATGGGGGATATTTCTTTATTGGATTCCTGCCCCATACCACTTATGAACATAAACACCAGGCAGATCAAAAACAAAACTTTCAATCTATTATGAGGAAATATAGTTGTACATTTTCACGATACAGTTAGGGAAAGGTTTCCTAAACAAACAGCAAAAGATATGAATCGTAACAGAAAAACAATTATATTCGACTACATCAGAAACTCAAATTTCTGTGTGCCAAAACCATCACAAGACAAAGCCAAAGAAAAAGCAACAGATTTGGAAAAAGCAGTCACAACAGTATGGAAATCATATTCAGAACACATAATACTCCTGCAACTCAAAACCAAAAAGGCAAACAACCTGATTTTTAAAATGGAATGAAAGAAGGTACAAAAGAAATACAAGAAGGAGATACAAAAGAAGACTCGCAGGGCTGACACAAATCTGCGAAAAAATGCGACGTCTTTACTCATCTGGAAAATGACATTTCAAACAAAAAAAAATTGAGTTCTATTGCATAAAGATCACACTGGCTGAGAAAAATCGAGTCCTACCCTTCTTGTCCAGGCAGGATCTCTCATGCTATTGGGACTGCAATGGGGACAGTCACCCCAGGAAGCCGTTTTGTAGTATCTCGGAAAGCTAAACATGCAGCTCTTCTATGACCCACCTGCTAGGTATATTTAGACGTACCAAAACCCATGCACAGCATTGATTGTAATTGCAAACAAAAGGAAACAACCCGAATGATCTTCAATAGGGAAGCATTTTTTTTATTGTGTTGTATACGTATGATGGACCGCCTAAGTGAATGAACTAGACCTGTATCGCGTAGATAGAGCTCTCACACATAGATAGAGCTCTCACACACCATACTGGGTGAATAAGGCGAACTGCGGGAGGTTAAATACAATGTATCATTTATGCAAAATGTTTAAACAGAAAAAAAAATCACCTGCATATCACTTGTAAGTGCAAATGCACAGAATAAGAACGTAAAGCATGAACAGGAAGGACTAAAACAAATTCCTGATCATGATTGCCTCTGAGGAATAAGGAAGAAAACTGGGACGAGGAGCGGACAAAGGAACTCAGCTTCATTCGTCACGTTTAAATGTTCTTATTTTGCAAAAGGATGCGAATCAGGGAGGACAAATGTTGACAGTCATGAATTCGGAAAGGTATAGGTAGATGGGAGTCTCTTCCCTCCCTTCCTCCTATCATTCCTTTCTAATAATAAATAACTATACTGGCTTGTCCTTTCTTGAGGTGGGCAAGAGGGGAGAATGAAAAACTAAAATTAATCTGTTTCTCCTGAACCCCTTCTCTTTTGTATATCTTGGAATAAGGGTTCCGGGAAGTCTTCCATGATGAGGTAATACTTTGATGGAGTTTTGACGGATGAATACAAGTTTCCCTGTGCGGGTCAGAGACAAAGGTGGAGGAAGGACATTCCGGGCAGGGAGAAGAGCGTGTGCAGAAGCTCAGAAACCTAGAAGAGGCTGCATATTCAGGGATGATAAACAAAATGGGCAAGAAGGAGGGGGTTTCGGGGTGGGGGAAGCAGCAGACAACAGGGTCAGATCAAAGAGACACTGGTGAGGCAGTCTGAGGGACTCAGATAGGATTCGGAGTTAAAGTGTCCTACAAGGCAGGGCCCTTCAGCCTCTGCCTGCCATGCACTAAAGTTTGGAACAATTTCCACACCACTTGGAATGGGTTAAGGTGGGCCTGACATTCCAGGGGAGAGACCCTCCCTCTTGTCATTGTCCCTTCTTGAAGTGCTCCCTTCAGAGCAACCGTATCAGTGAGGGATACAACTGACCACTTGGTAACCAGATAGTGGGGGCAGGCAGCCGTGTGTAGGAGCTCCCAGGGAATGCCCACTGGGTGATTTGGACACACCTCAGTGCCCAGGGGGTGTTTCAGCCCCTCTATCAAGGAAGAGAAAGTCCCTAGTCCCATGGGAAGCTGAGCTTGGATGCAAACCCCACTGGGAAGAGGTAGGTGTGAGATATTCAGTCCCCTCTGAGTTATTGTGCAGCCAGCCCAGAATCTGTAGCCAGGATCACCTTGGGTCATTCTATTCGTCACCCTATAAGCAGTAAAGGGACATGGCCAGGCTTGGATTTTTAAAGCCTGGCATCAAGTAAAAGATGGATTGGGGTGAGGAGGCAGGGCCACATTGTGACTTCACGGGCCTTAGGCACACACACCTTCATGAACTCAGTCCTCCATAAAACATATTAAAAATTCTATTTTGTGTTATATATGAAAGCATTTTCTTTGACCTAAAATTTTATTTTTCTTCTGAATTTTGAAAGACATTAAAGTATCTTCGTGGGCCCCCTACAAGTATTGTGAGCTCTAGGCGCTGTGCCTAATGTGCCTAATGGAGAAGTCAGCCCTGGGGACAAGACACAAGGAGACCATGCAGGAGGCATCACAACAGTCAATGGGGTGGGTACTGATGCAGTCGCCATGGTGATGGAGAGCTGGGGGTGGTGAGGAAGATGCTGGGGAGCAGGACTGGAGTGAACACAGATAATTCTCGTGGAAGGATAAGGATAGAGGGGAGGTGGGGAAGGAGCAGAGGCCCAGCGACCAAAGAAGTGCCTCTGCCCACCCTCCACACTCCTCCCTGCCTCCTATACCTCATGCAATATAAATGAAGACAGAGAAGGAAGCTAATTGGAGCCGTTTGCAGCCTAAATGGAGCTGCTTCCTCATCCCTCCAATGGGACCTCCCCACTCGGGGAACGAGCATCCAGAACAGTTAGATTTAGGAGCTTGCTCTCTTCCAAGCACATGGCTGCTAAATGAGTTCCCGGGAGAGCTCCTCGTGCCAGAACAGAGACACGGGCATTCCTGAACTCTAGAGCCAGGCTGGGGGCTGGGGGCTGGGGGCTGGCCCCCCCATCAGGATGCTCCTTACAGCTCCATCCATCAGTGGGCAGCCTGCCCAGCTGGCATCGGTGCCCCATGTAGAGCCCATGCCTCAAGCAGAGCGGGGGACATGGTCTGGCCGCTGGCCGCTTGTCAGTGTGTCACTTCCACTGAGCTGAGCCAGCAGCTGGGGAGAAAGAGAAATGGATCCTAATTAGGGGCTGCCTCAAGCTGTGGCAGGATGTCAGCGGGTCTCTCCAACTACCTCTACACACGCGCACACACACACACACACACAGTTTTCTCCTATTCTTTCTTAGAAAGCTGAATCAGCATTCACGGTTTCGAATTCTATTCCAAAACCCTGGGCTCAACTTCCTAGCCAGCAGAAAGAAGGCAGGCTTCCTATGCTCCCGTTCTATAAAATGACTTGATACCCTCCACAGACATCCTGTTAGGACTTTCCTAAGTCTCTCCCTGCTGCCCCCCAAGACAGACCAGGTACTTGGCCAAGGGGGCATGTGAGGACCTACCTATTGATCACAGCCCAAGTCTTGAACCGACTGAAGTTGATCTCAAACTTCAGTCTGCATCGGAATCACCTAGAGGGGCTGTTAAAAAACATTGCAGAGCCCACCTTTGGGGTTTGTGATTCAGTAGGACTGGGGTGGGGCCAGAGTACTTGCATTCCTAGCAACTCCCCAGGTGAGGCCACTGCTGCTGGTGCTGAGCCCGCACTTAGAACCACTGCCTTCACCTGTCTTCCAACCTTACCCTGTTCTGCTTCTGACCTTCTTGACTATCCCCCAAATCCTTTCAGTTCTGCTCTCCTACCAGTTCTCCCAACTTGACTTTTGACTCTGTCTTCCCACCCAAGCCTTTGATTCCTCTCAGCTCCAGTGCACCATGCCACCTGCATCCCTCCAGCTGTGATTCTCCTGCCCCAGAACTGCCCCAGGGGTGACAGCCCCACCTCTGGTGCTCATGAGTCTCTCTTTTTTAAGAGCCCCCACCACATGCCTCACCTTAAACACTTGAGGGGCCCCCTCTGTCCACACGACGTACTCACCAGAGCACCATCAGAGGGCACTTCTCCTGTGTGCAGCAAGGGGACACTGGTGCCGGTGTCACTGCAGCCTTGCCACAAGCCAGATTTTACTTGTCACAAACCTGACACACACATCAGTTAAGTGGTCCAAATGCTGGCTACATGACAAAATTGAGCTGCAGCTGGGGCTTCTGGTAGCAGATTCCCTGCTCTTCCCACTTCCGTTTGGCTTCTGCGTCTGTTGGGGATGCTTGGCTGTAAGTAAGAGAATACCTAACAGCGGCCAAACCCCACAGGGGTGCATTCCACATGGGTTCTCACATTTCCTCCAAAGTCAGGAGGTGAGGTGTTGTGGGATTGGGAATTTACTGATGATCAGGGCATAGGGAGCCTCTGTGATTCTATGACCTTGCTCTTGGGCTCACAAGGTGGCAGACACAGCTCAGGCCTGAGCCCATCTGCACGCCCGTGACCATGTTAAAGCAGAGCTTTCCCCCAGCTTGTTCTTCTCTCGTCAGAGAGGAAGCTGCCTCCCCCAGCAGCTTTCCCCTTCCATCTCACTAGCCAGAACTAGACAAGCAGGGAAGTTCTGCTATCAAAGAAAAAAAGGCAATGATAGCTTTGAGGCAGGCAACCGCAACAGTGTGCAGTCTCCAGACTCTGGGAACATCTGAATAGCCAATACATTCAAACCTGCTGGACTGTGAGACACGGATCCACATCCTCTCCCTCTTTCTATTCTCAGGGCCTAACACAGTAAATCCGTTCGTTCAACACACATCTATTCTTCTCCAAATGCCTGCTGTGTATCACATACTATCGCAGGCGATGAACCAGCATGGCCTGGTGGAAGCAGTGTGAGCTTTGGAGCCAGACCAAATGGTCTTTGAATGCCACCATTTTCAAGCTGTGTGACCCCGAGCAAGTCACTTCACCTCTCTGCACTTCACTTTTGTCATTGCAGAGTGGTCACGAAGACTTAATAAGATAACACATGATAGGCATGGGACACATTGCCATTCAGGGGGTGAGAACAGATAATAAAGGCATGAAGACAGCGTGAAGGTGGCGCTGAGGAGGGGGTGGCTGATGTGCCAACATGCTCATCGGTGCTTTTCTGCATGGATTTGCAGCAAAAGGCTCCCATCTCCCTGTTGGGGAGAAATGGAGTCCTCGTCATTTAGAGCTCTGAGTCCTCCTGGAAGCCACCATCAAAAAATATAGAACCTCGATGGAAGCAGTTAAGCTTCCAACTCTTGGTTTCAGCTCAGGTTGTGATCTCCAGGTTCTGGGATCAAGCCCCACATCGAGAGAGAGAGAGAGAGAGAGAGAGAGAGAATGATAACAATAGCTATCATTTATCGGATGATTACTATGCACCTGGCACTAGGCCAGAGCTTTACAATCCTAACAAGGAGGTACCACTATGAACTCCATTCTTCAGTTGAAGAAACTGGAAGTTACAAACTCGAACCCCAGCCTCTGGCGCTGGAGCCCAAGCTCTCACTACTGCTCACTGGCTCTCTAGCCTAGATCCAAATCATCTTTCCTGCTCATCGTCTCCATATGGCAGATGCCACTTGCTCACCTGGAGGATATCCAGACGAAATCAGATTTGGAAGTATTTCCACCAAGAGGAGCAGCCAGTGGCATCGTCACACCCCTGCTCCCCACCCCTGCCCTCAGAGGAGGGACACTCCACTCTGCACCTCCAGGGGGCTGTGAGCACAGTGGCGTGAGCCTGAGTGATGCTGTGGTACCCTCGGCTCTTGGAAGTACTGCTTCCTTATTGTTGCTGGCATCCTGCATCCCCAGACCATGCTGCAAGAGCCTCCATCCCTTCCCAGCACCTTGTTACACCGAGCTCTGGGCTGCGCACCTGACACATACAGACTCAACCTCAGCCCTTGAAGGGCTCAAGGTCTATGGGAGGACACCAAGACAGCCAACAAAGACAGATGCTTATAAGACTGGTTGCAGGAGCCCAAAGGGAGGTCTCTGACCCAGCTTTGGGGAGGGGGTGGGCAGGGAAGCCTTCAGGGAGACCTGCCAGGTGGTGGGAGGAATAATAACGAGGGCAGCAAATCCAGTAGCAGTCACTTTTCTAAATACTACTGAAAGCCACTCACCAGGACTCAAAAATAACTCAACCAGGCAGATATACCTGCCAACTCCATTTTTCAGAGAGGAAACTAAGGCACAGAGAGGCTAAAGAACCTGCCCACAATCATAGAAGACAGTAGATGACAGAGCCAGGATCTGGTTCTGGCTTCTGGGCTCTCCAGCTCCGCACCATGCTGCAGAGTGCTCCCTCCTACGGGCAGCATGTGCAAAGGCCCAGGTGCTCCAGAGCAGGGCCCAGCCAGGGAGAGCCCATCGTGGTGAGGTGGGCAAGACCAGCAGAGAGAGCATTTGTTCACGGAGACTACTTTTGGCCCAGGCAGCAGCCCAGCCCGGCAGCCCCGGTGAAAGCATGGTGGGCTCCCTCCAAATCCTGGCTGACCGTGGGGTACCCAGACCCAATCCTGAAGACTCAGCCCTGATGCCAATCCCAGCCTTAACCCTAACCCCAGCCTCCGTAAAACATTCCCCGGCAAATTAGGAGAGTGGAGACTGTCCAACCCCCCAGGCAGGTTTCCTTGCCCGTTCTTCACTCATGGCCCCGACTCCCACGTGGTCTGGTATCCATAACGCATTTGTCCAATTAATGTATGTGCTTTATGAGATTTTTTTAAATGTATGTTCTCAAACCACATCTGAACCAAAATCGAGACCCACTCAGTAGATAAATTAAGGGACAACTGTTTCCCTTGCAGGAGGATTAACCACAAAACTCTCTAAACAGCAAACTCCTTTTTGATGCCCGTGCAATACAGAAATGTTCTATTTTAAAATCAATCCACAAATGCTTGTTCTATTGATTTTGTTGATTTGTTTATATCTACCATCTCATTCCACAAAAAAAAAAAAAAGGCTTGAGGCTGTTTTCAAAATACATGTAACCGGATACAATAAATAGATGTGGAGTCAGGACCAAGGAAAAGTGGGCGTAGGAATTAAAAGGGAATTTTATCAAGTTATAAAATGTCATGTCCTGTACAGTCTGCTTGAGTTGGGTGGCTTCCTAGATTTGAGCTGCCTGGTGGCCAAAGCAAGAAGGACAAGTGTATTCATCCACTAGATTTCTAGGGCTCGTGAAGGAAGAACAAAACAGTTGCTCAGAGAAAAGGGAGAAGGAAGGAAGGGGGAGGATGAGGAGGAGAAGGAGGAGGAGCAGCAAAGCAACAGTAGCATAGCATTTCTGAGTGGTCCTGACACGTATTCACCAAGGAGGCATTGGATTTGGCCAAGGTTTTAAGGGGTGCAGGGGGGAAGCTCAAATTCAGCCCAATTTGGCCCAAGCACAGTCCCCACATCCTCAGCTGGGTAAGGACAATCCAAGAATCAGGTCCTGATGCTGCTGAAAAGAGTGATTTAGGTCATCCCCGGTCCAGGTGACCCTTCCTGACAGGTAGAAGGGATGGGTGGATGCTCATCCTACAAACCCAGCCCTTTCCCCTTGAGTTCCAAACAGGTCACCCCTAAGCCAGCTGAGTTGCGTCCCCGCCCTCACCAGCGGTCCTCACAGCTCCCCATCCCCAACAGCAGTCCCGCTTGTCTCTGACCTGGGTAGACAGTGGTCCCCAAGGTCCAGACGGGCCACGCCCTGACCAGCGATGGAACTTTCTCGGGGCTCCTGGAAGTTCTTACGCTTAAGAAGGAAGGGTCTACTCTCTTTGGAAGCCCTCCTTGGTGTTGAGCATTGTGCAAAACACTCTATATCTATCTTGTCCACATCTCCCATCTCCAGCTACAACATCTCCTTGGAGCCTAGACTCTTCCAGAAGTCCTCAGGGATTTGGGTGTCTCAAAGAACCTTCAAACTCAGTGCTTTCAAGATGGTGCTCCCAGTGTTCTCCCTTATCACCCACCTAGGCCTCTCCTCCTGCTTTCTGTCTCAGGGGTTGACAGCACCCTCCCATTGCTGGGGTGGGAACCTGACAAGTCACCTCCGTCCCTCTCCCCCAGCCTCATGCCCAGACAAGTCCACCACCATGTACCTTCGGTTTTTCCTCCTTAGAAGCCCTTGAGGCCCTCATTTCCCCGTACTCCATCTTCACCTCCCTTCCTTGGTTGGCCACTGCCTCTTGCATAAACCACTCCCAGAACCCCCCATCCCAGCTCCACACGGCTGGTTTATCCAGCACGTCTTTCACTCTGTAGCCACAACAGTTGCATCAAGACGCAAAATACACCAGAGCATGTCACTTGCACGGGCTTCCCCTTGCTCCTAAGATGGAGGCTGCACTGCTCAGGACAGAGAATGAAGCTTCTACCTGCCCTGCCTACCCCTGCCTCCCCCACTGCCTCTTAAATCCCACCCTACCTGGCTCTTCACCACCATCAGGGCCACCTCTCCATTCCTCTACCTGGCCGGGGTGTCCCCTCTGCCCAGGATACTCATCCCACAACTCTGCCCAAACAGCTCTTGCTCATCTTCCTAATGTCCCAACAATCACCACATCCAGGGAGCCTTCCCTGACCTTCCCCGCCAGTCAAATCTTGCCCAGGCTTTCTTAGCACTCCTCTATCCTCTTTGAGGTCCGTATCCTAGTTGAGAGGATCAAAGTCCTGTACGCTGGCCTCAGAGTCTGCACTTGAACCCCGAGACTGGTGAATATTGTGGACGGATGGTGTATAGTCTTATAGGGACTGAATAGTGTCCCCCAAGGATATAAGACCTTAATCCCGGGCAGCCCTGGTGGCGCAGCGGTTTAGCTCCACCTGCAGCCCAGGGCGTGATCCTGGAGACCCGGGATCGAGTCCCACGTCAGGCTCTCTGTGTGGTGCCTGCTTCTCCTTCTGCCTGTGTCTCTGTCTCTCTCTGTCTCTATGAATAAATAAAATAAAATCTTTAAAAAAAAAAAAAGACCTTAATCCCTGGAACCTGTGAGTGTTACATTATTTGGAAAAGGATCTCTGTTGATGAGATGAAGTTAAGGACTTTGAGATGGGGGATTACCCTGGATTATCCAGGTGGGCTCTAAATGCTATCACACAGAGCCTCATAAGAGTGAGACTAGAGGGAGCTCAGACACACAGAAGGAAGATGTGAGGAGGGAGCAGAGATGTGGAGGCACCGGCCTTGGGACTGGAGCCATGTGGCCACAAGCTAAGGAGTGCCGGGAGCCCCCGAGCTGGAAGATTCTTCCCCGGGGCCTCCAAAAGGGGCACTGATTTTGGAATTCTGGCCCCCAAACTATGAGAGAATAAAGGTAATGCTTGTACTAAGCCATGGGATCTGCAGCAACTTGTTACAGCAGCTGCAGGAACCTGATGTGAGGTTCATAGACAATGAAACTGAAGCTCAGAGAAATTAAGTAATTTGCCCAAGGCCACACAGCTAGCCCATCCATGCCCTCAACCTTCTCTTGGGAGAGAAATGCAAAGTTCCTTGAGGCTGAGGTCATTTGGGAGCAACGAGAGCACCAGAGCTGGCAAGAGGAGAACAGTCCCTCTCAGCCACACACAGCACGTCCCCAGCCTGGCTGGCCTACACCTCTTGCTCTGAGGCCACAGCAGATCCTGACACACACCTCCTCACCCCCCAACTCCAGGAGGGGACCCTACTCAGAGCTTGGTCCTCCCCAGCACAGCCCCTGGAGAAATTCAGCAAGGGACAGCAAAGAGTTACCAGGAAGCCCCCGGTTCCATCACCACCATCACCACGGTGCCGCTGAGCCAAGCAGCCTGCTTGCTAACGTCTCATTCAGGAAGCTCCAGGCCCCTCCCTCCTGTCCCCTCCTTCCCTTCCTGCTGCTCCCACAGAAGGGTTGTGAAGAAAGACAGTCCTGAGGTCAAGCAGACGACAAGGCCCAAGTGGACATCGTTCACCTGGCCTGTCCGGGTGGCTAGGAGAACCGAAGGCGGGAGAGCAGTATTCCAGCCTCATCACACACCAGGCGCATAGTCGGTACTGACATGCGGGACATCACGGCAGGCCCCACAGCATCCCTGCGAGAGACGTGGTCCTGTTCCCATTTAGCTGTCAGGGAAACTGAGGCTCAGTGAGGCAAAGGGCTTTGCTCAAGCTTTGCCAGCTAGGAAGCGGCCAGATCTGCTGAGTGCAAGTGTAGTGAGCTCCCGCCCTGCCCCCTGACCCTCAGTTCTAGTTCCAGAGACACTGGAAGTGTCTCATAGGGAAGACACTCAGGTGACCAACCTTAGAAGCCCGTCTCTGCCTCTTTCCCTGCCCCACCTCCAGCAAGCTTTCTGCCATGAATTTCCACTCATCTGTCCCAAAAATGGAGAGGCTACCCAAACACACCCTCTCTGAGCGGACTCGCATGCATCAAACGCCGGAATAGATGGGGCGTTGTTTTCCAAGCAAAGAAAGCGGCGTGCCTGGGATTATTATTGTAAATACTGTACACTCGACTCTTGATCTCCACACTAATGGGAGGGAGCAGTGGCGCAGATAATTAAAAATGCATTTCTATTTGGCTCCAGAACATGTTTTTGTTCTCATGTTTGGATATTGGAGGCTCCGGTGTTCCAGGAATTCAGTGTGACTTCATAATCCTGCAAAAAGAGAGAGAGAAGGAGAGCGAGAGATTACAGACACCTGCCTTGAGAGAATCCAGAAAGCCCACCCCATGCTCAGCCCCAACTCCTGTCACCCTCTCTGTGCTGAAGATGAAAATAATGTCGCCTCCAAGGTGGATAGCAAAGTGCAAAATGAATGATTTTTGCAGGTACCCGCTTGGGGATGGCTTGTTACGCAGCAGCGGGTAACTGATACACCGCCATTCCCCATGTGACCGCGCCAGGATTTGTGCGAATCCAAGGTCCCTTGGGAGATGAGCTTCAGGTTCCAGCGAATCCTTCCTCCTGGCCCCCCGTCTTTCCTCCCACACTGTTCCCTTCCCAGATCTGAAAGCTGGCTCTTGCTTCCCCCACCGCCCCCATGCCCCCAGATCACTGATGAGGCTTGCGCTGGAGGATGGCAGGAGGTGTATTTTCCTCTCACAGGATCTCAAAAGGCTTATATTTAGACGCCAGAAATCTCTGTTCTTAAAAGAATATGTGGTCAGCAGCTTTCTCCCGCAGCTTCCGTCTCTCCCCGAGCTGCCTCCCCTCCTCTCTCCCCTTGTTCTCTCCTCTTCTCCACATTCCCGCACCTGCTCATCCCCGCGCCTGCCCATCCCTGCATCGTCGGCTGTGAGGGCAGCAGTCCATCGCCAGACTAACCACGCTCTCTGAGCCTCATCTCCCGCCCCCAGAAGATCGTCAAGACAGTTTCCAAAAAACAAAGACGGTTTCTTTCCCCCAGGGGGCCCTGACGCCAGATGTTAGGCTAATAGCCGCACGGTGTAATTCTGCTGTCTAAGTGAAGGAGGACACTGTTAGCCGTCCATCCAATATCCACTCTTTTCTTTCCTCTCTCCCCACCACCCTCCCTGCTCCCCAACCAGAGAACTAATTTTATTCAGGACAAGTTAATTCTTCAGTCTTCTTTGCAGCCCAAGGTGGACACGAGACACAATTATGGCCCTTGAGATGCAAATAGAAGTTGGCTGGGGATTTGTAGGAATGTTTATCCTTTGCTGATATAGGCATTGCCCATCCTGCTTCTCCCTGCCTGGGGTGTGGACACAATGTCTGGCGGTGCAGCAGCCAGCTTGCAACCATGCGGATGAAAGTCACGGGGACAGCAGAGCGGAAAGGATGAGCTGCCCTCCTGCCCGCTGCCTTCAGCTGCACCTGGACTGCTTAAGTCCGGATGCCACATCGTCGTGGAAAATAAACCCCAGTTTGTTAGGTTTTTCTGTCTCTTGCATCTGAATGCAATCCTACCTGATTCAATAAGCCATTACATTTTGATTTCCAAAATCTTTCTTTCAAAGGCTGTTGCTTCAAGGTTGTCAACCACCGACTAGGTATTCAACAGAGTTGCTAACGATGTCAATTAAAAGTGTACAAGTCATACCGCCTACCGTGATCAAGAACCGTTTGTAAATGGAAAAGAGCAGCTGGGAACCCCAAGCTCATCCCGGAGCCATCCCACCTGAGCCCACCTGAAGGCAGAGACTGTGCACCGAGTCAAGGGAGTCTCCCCGGGACGTGCCTGGCAGAGGGGACCCCAGGGCTCACTGGTGGAGCCAGCCGGACAGAGTGTCCCAGGAGGGATGGAGAGCAGACCCGGCCCATTCTGAGCTGTCTTTTCGGTTTGGGGTGGCCCCGAGGGGGTGAGCTGGACCAGGCCCTTGCAGCCGGGCAGATCTCAGGGGAGCAGCTTGGCCGACACTGCTCCTCACACCTGCCTCTTGTCCCAGTTCAGCCACTCAGGAGGTGAGTAACCTCGGGGTGGGGTGGGGTGGGCAATATTTCCTCCACAGGCCTCAGCCTTCTCCTCTGTTGGATGATATCCTGTGTATCCTTCACAGCCATGAGCATCTCCTGCCCCCTATTGAGTAGGTGCTCAATAAATGCTCACTTTACCACAATTACCCACAGGAGGTTGTTTTAGGGTGGCAAGCAGTGAGGACACAGACTAAATGTGTGACATTCCCTCAGCAGAAAGAGCCCTGCCCCGGGCTCTGGGGGTAAGCAGGCCAGCTGCAGGGACGGGGGGCCGGTGGGGCCCTGCTTGGAGCCCAGCGCACTCTGCCGGCCTCAGCTGCCCTCGACCTGTGCCCACACCCTCCCCATTACCTCCGTGTGTTGGGATGTGTCTGCACTAGTACCGTCCTCACCAGAATGGGAGTTGACCTCTGTACCTCCAGGGTCCAGCACGTATAGCTGACAATAAATACTCACTGAAGGAGGGATGGACAGATGGACACAAGCTGCCCCAGGCTCCCTGAAAAGAGGACTCAGTGCTGGGGACCCAACAAGCTGCAGAGGTCTGCTGGGGCGTGGAGAGGGGTCACTCACGGGGGGACAGAGGCAGACAGACTTGGGAGGGGGACAGTGACAAGCCCCAGCGAGGCGGAAGGGGTCCTGAGCCAGAGAGAACAGACACAGCAGCGACACAGGCAGAGGGTGAGTCTGACAGTCCCCAGGGCCATGATGAGTGGCCAAGAGCAGGGGGACCGGGGGGGTGCGGAGCCAGGGCCTAGGCTCGTGCTGCCTCTGGAGCCACCACGCTGGGCGGCTGGGCAGCCCCGGGCCCAGGGGGGCCTCGGTGTCTCCATTTATAGCGCAGGTGATTGAGCAGGATGGCTTCTGACCCCCGGGATCTGGGAACTGGCTGCCTCTCAGGGGCTGGACGGGGGCTCCCACCCCCACGCATGTGCTGATCCCTGAGGGCCTCTCTGGCCTTGAGGGCACCTGTCGTGGACCTCAGGACCCCCTCCAAGAGGCTAGGACCAGAAAATCCCCAAGGCCATGGCCATGAGAGGAGCAGTATACGGAACACCCTGCTCTTCCAAACCGCAGAGCCTTCGCTTCCTCCCTCATCTGTTCTTCACTCTCTCGCACGTTCCTTGCAAGGCAGGCACAGCTGACGTGCAGTCAGACCTCGAGGGAGCCCTTGGTGGTGCCGGGCCCCATGCAGGGTGCTGGGGACGATGACAGACTAAGACACTCCAGAAGCCCACCATCTAACGAAGAATTCGAATCCGGAGCAGCGGGGCTGCAAGGGGGACGGTGGTCAGGGGGTGGATTCTGGGGAGACCAGGGGAGGGGAGACAATCCCTGCAGAGCCAGAGCCTTACACTCCCTGACTTCAGAATCGTCCTGGGAACCCCAATCCCAGGTGAACCAAGATGGTCGGTGACCCTCCCTGGAGGGGGTGTCCACACCTCAAAGCTTGAAATGAGGGAGAGGATGGGGTAGGGGTGAGCTGAAGGGGAGGGTCCTAGAGAGGCCACAGGGAAGATGGGGTGGCTATTTCTTCTCTCTCCCTCCTGGGTAGGGTCCTCTCCTACCCAGCAGGATCACGAGCTCCCACCTGGGGCATCTGGGAGCCAACTGGGAGGCTAAGGCTCCGATGCTCTTAATTCTTACAAGCACAGTGGTGCTGACTGCTCGCTGGCTCAGCACCCATCCCTGCCTTTCCTGCCATCAGTCCCAGGGTCAGCGGGGGGATCTCTGGACCCAGAAGGGCCCTGGTCGCTGCCCCTCTGGGCACAACAGCCCTCGTGGGGGCAGCTCTTTGCTGCATTGACCCCGTTTCACCAACCCCAGAGCCTTGGCTTCCCTCGGGGGAGAGCGCCTCACATTGGCCTCCCTCTGCCAGCCGGGCTCCTGCCGCACTTTGATATATTAGCCTAATATTCCTGGAATTATTTTTTGCTCTGTGTTTTGTTTTCTTGAACAGCCCCTGAGAGGCCTCATTATCTTGCTCGGAGCATGGGGCGCTACTGTCATCAAGTCACCCCTAATAAGTGCGGCAGAGCCGGGCTGACACCGAGCCGGGCCCCAGGAAGATTCGCAGCCTGGCGCCCAGCCGCGGAGCGGGCATTAGGCCGGCACTCTCAGAAGCTTCGCCCGGGGACCCCAAGGCACATAACTACCTTCGTCTTCACCCTGTTCCAGGAGCCGTCAGCCAAAGAGGGGCCGGGAGACGTCCGCTGAGGGGCCAGCCCTCCTCCTGACTTGATTACTCTCTTCCTGTTTCCAGAGTCCCTGGCGTCCTCCTCCTTACGGCTGGCCGTTCCTGCTATGGTACCGCATGGCTCCAGCCAAGGCTCCCTGTCTTTCAGCATCTCACTTTCCTCCTCTTTCAAACAAGGGTGCAATCTTTTGCCTTCTTGTTTCGCAAGTGCTCAATATTTCATGAGCAGCTACTACATGCTAGGCACCACGCCAGGCTCCCACACCACGAGGCTGTGGAAGAAAGTCACAGCAGCCACGGTGATAACCAATGAGTGCCAGGCCTGGGGCTGAGCACTCCCTCGGTCTCCCCCATCACCTTCATCGTCAGCATCATCAGGCTAGAGGACTGGCCCAGACCAGGACCCCGAGATGGTGCAAGGAGGTTCTGCACCAGGAACGCCCTCCCAGGGAGGGAAAATCCAAGAGCTGGTGGACCTTCAAGCCCTTAGTGGCGTTCTGGGGCACCTGCCAGTCCTGTCCCTGGGTTCCTGCGGGGTGTGCAGACAACAGTCACACTGTGGGATGTGCCCGTGAGAGGGGCTTCATTCCTGGGGCCCTGGCAGGAGCCCAAGGCAACAGGGGGGCCTCCTCCTCCAGGGGGAAGTATGATGAACAGCTAAGGTTAAGGTGGCCTCCTGCGGGGACTGACACACCGGCTTGAGGCCCACTCCACCACCACCCTAACCGGGCGACCCTGGAGAGTCGGACCCCAGCCCTGGGACCCTGGCTAAGCCACGTCCTCTCCATTCCCTGCCACAGAGAGCCCAGCGGAGCACTGCACCCCAGCCGGGGGCTGAGGCCCACACCAGGCCCTGCCCTCTCTGCTCCACTTCAAAGCAAGGATACAATTCCTTATCTTTCTTTGCTCATTCAACACACGCTCATTGGGCACTAACCATGGCCCAGGCTCCATGCTGCCCACAGGCTGTGTGAGCAGCACATATACAACAGCAGCAGCAACCATGATAGCCAGCCCACTCTGCGCTAAAACACGGTCTTCTCCTGAGGACAG
Source organism: Canis lupus dingo (assembly GCF_003254725.2). Classification (NCBI taxonomy): domain Eukaryota; kingdom Metazoa; phylum Chordata; class Mammalia; order Carnivora; family Canidae; genus Canis; species Canis lupus. The sequence continues at coordinate 78,533,032 of NC_064244.1, read as the reverse complement.
TGCATGTACAGGAATGATCCAGGCCTGGGTGTGAAGCTCTGTCTGCTGCTTCCCTAACTGTGTGACCTTGGGCAGGTGGCCTACCCTCTCTGTACCTCCATTTCCTCATTATGAAATGGAGATGATGGTGATCCCTCTCTGGTTGGGTCTAGTGGGGAAGAGATGGGAGGGGATGGGTCAAGGTCCTGGCACAGTGCCTGGGTGATTGTGAGCGCTTGGTACATGGTGGCCATTGCTATTGGTACTTTCTCTGAGTCCCACAAAATGGGGTTTGGGCAGCACTAAGGATGTGGGAAAGGAACTCCATTAACTCGCCTTCTCCCACTTTTCTCCCCTCACCATTATGCTCTGAACTCAGGCCTCATCATCTCCCCCATGGGATTTTCTCTCAGCCTCCTTAGAGTCTCCTGGCCTCTGGCCTCATCCCTGTATTATGGGCTGAATTTGCATCCCCAAATTCATATGTTACAGTCCTAACCCCCAGTACCTCAAAATGTGACTCGATTTGGAGATGAGGTCTTCAAAGAGGTGATTAAGTCCAAATGAGGCCGTTAAGGTCAGTGCTAATCCAACCACAACCAGTGTCCTTATGAGAAGAGGAGATGAGGACACAGACAGGCACAGAGGATGACCAATGAGGACACGGGGAGAAGACGACCCTCCACACGCCAAGGAGAGAGGCCTCAGAAGAAACCAGTGCTGACACCATGGATTCCCAGACTCTGGACTGGGAGACAATATATTTGTGTTCATGGCATCTCCTTCTGGGGACGCCTGGGTGGCTCAGTGGTTGAGTGGTCTGCCTTCAGCTCAGGTCATGATCCCGGGGTCCTGGGATCGAGTCCTGTATCGGGCTCCCTGTGAGGAGCCTGCTTGTCCCTCTGCCTGTGTCTCTGCCTCTCTCTCTGTGTCTCTCATGAATAAATAAAATCTTAAAAAAAAAAAACCCACCCCCTTCTGTTAGAGCATCCCAAGCACAAAACTACCCCCTCTAATCCACCTGCAACACGGCCACCAGGCTGATCCACCCCAAATTGCCCACCGCTTCAGGACCATGTGGCTTCTGAGGCAAGACCGCCCTGGACCCCTCCGTGCACAGCCAGCAGAGGCCTGGCTTCTCTGCCAGGCTGTGGTCCCTACTGCTGATCTGCTCCTGCCACAGCAAGGCTGACCCCACTGCCCGGGGGGAGACTTGGGGGCAGGGGCTACACTGGGACAGGGCTCCTCATGGGAAGTGGCCGTAGCTTCTGGAGGTGGCCAGCAGTCCCTGGCACTCCGCCACTGGTACCTGCGTCACCGCCACCTGCCCCCAGCTCACGTGGCTTCTTCCCAGCGTGTCACGTCTGTGTCTCCACCTGGCACTCCTATCAAGTCCTCCGTTGTGTGATTCAGGGCTCACCCTACTGCAGGATGACTTCACCTTTACGCTATAGCAGCAAACACCTTATTTCCTTTTTTTTAAGAGCTTTTATTTGAGAGACAGAGTGAGTGAGAACGAGAGAGAGCAGGAGCTGGAAGGAGGGGCAGAGGGAGAGGGAGAAACGGACTCCCCGCTGAGCAGGGAGCCCGATGTGGGGCTCCATCCCAGGACCTGGAGAACACGCCTGAACTGAAGGCAGACACTTAACCAACTGAGCCACCCAGGAACCCCGCAAACACATTTTTCTAAATAAAATCACCTTCCGAGGCTCCAGGTGGACGTGAATTCCTGGGACACCCCCTTCAACCAAATACGGCAGATACTGCTCGCCCGTGCCATAGAAAAGGAAACCGGAGTGCAGAGAGGGACTCGCTGGAGGCCATATGGCTGCGCAAGTGGCCGGTCCAGGATCCAAACCCACGTCTGCCTGACGTCAAGAACCGCCCCTCACCCCGTGTACCCCCTACCGCCACTCACCGGAGGACCGTGAGCATGGCTGCGGCTCACCGAGGTGCCAGTCATACCTGTCATTTCATTTAACCCCGATGCCGGCCTTCTAGGGCTGGAGGCACTAGACTCGTTTCACAGATGAGGACACTAAGGCTTCAAGAAGCTAAGTGACTTGCCCAAGTCCACACAGCAAGTCAGAGAAAGAGCCAGGATCAGAAAGTCAACCTGGGGCAGCCCCGGTGGCGCAGCGGTTTAGCGCCGCCTGCAGCCCAGGGCGTGACCCTGGAGTCCCAGGATCTAGTCCCACATCAGGCTCCCTGCATGGAGTCTGCTTCTCCCTCTGCCTGTGTCTCTGCTTCTCTCTCCCCTCTCTGTGTATTCTCATGAATAAATAAATAAAATATTAAAAAAAAAACAAGAAAGTCAACCTGACTTCACCTCCATATGCTTAACCACTACCTTAAAATGCCTGTGCTTGTCCCTTCCCTTGGTGACGATTTAAATCTGGAGGAGTCACAAGTCGCCATCCCCCTACTTCAAGGCCTTTTGCAAAGCCAGAGACCCTCCTGGTCCAAACCAGGCTGAAGGAGGCCCTGCCACCCCTGGGGACCTGCGGGTGGGAGTAGAGCGGAGAAGCGGGGAACCCTCCACACCCTCCCCCAGACACACTCACACACGCACACGGGGACACCCATACGTCCACACGCACACCTGCTCCTCCACCGGCCAGCCAGCTCCCAGAGCCAATTAGCGAGGCTGGGTGGTCTCGGGGGAGCCCCGCGGGGTGATAGACCGTATTGATCAGCTCAGTGGCGGAGTGTCGGGCAGGAGAGAGGAGTCATTTAAGCGGTGCTCTCCTTTCCCCGAGCGCGGCGGGCGCTCCGGGAGCCGAGACTGAGTTGTATTTACTAAGACGGTAAATGAAAGGCAGCGGCGGCCACCCCACATCGTCCCCGCCGCTACCTAATTGTTGGACCAAAAATTGCTAGAGAGCCGGGGCCGGGGCTGGGTGGGGGGAGAGGAGGAAAAAGTTCATCTAGCCCAGAATCAATAGCGAAAGCTTTCACAGTGTCAGGCACAATAAATGGAGCTTGAACAACTGGAAGCCGCAGAAAATTAGCCTCCGGGCTGACTCGGTTTGAAAGCTAAAATCGGGTAAATACAGAAACGGAAGGCAGTTCTCGGCCACCTCTCTGTCCCCGTGTTTTCCGATGGCAAGCGGAGGCCCCTGCAGCAGCTCAGCAGACGTGGGCGTGGCTGCGAGTGGATCGGACCCTGGGTTGGCCCCGTGGGGAAGGGCTCGGGGCACCGACAGCCCGCAGCAGCCCCTCATCTGGGCCCGTCATCCCGACTCCTGGAGCTTCGCCTCCCTCTTCTGCAGTCCGTGCACCTGCTCGTGGAGGGCAGCGCTGTGCAGAGAAGAGAAGGTGAAGACCGGGGTTTGAACCCCAGCGGGGCCATGTCCCCGCTGCGGGACCCTGAATAGGTGGCTGACCGTCCTCTGGCAAAGGGGGATTCTGGTTCCCTGCTCTGGTGGGCTGAGAAACGCATCCCCTGAAAGGTCTCCCCATCCCAATCCCTGGAACCTGCGAATGCCACCTTATGGGGCCAAACAGGATCTTTGCAGATGTGATGAAGTGAAGGAGCCTGAAATGGTGCGGAGATTATCCTGGGTGATCCGGGTGGGCCGTCAACGCCGTCCCCCAGGTCCTCATCAGAGGGAGGCGAGGGAGGTCTGACACACACAGGGGAGGGGGTGTGAGGACGAAGCAGAGATTTGGAGGTGCCGGCCTTGGGGCTGGAGCCATGCGGCCACAAGCCAAGGAGTGCCGGCAGGCCCCGGAGCTGGAAGATGCTCCCTGGAGCCTTTGGAGGCAGCACAGCCCGGCTGACACCCCGATTGAGCCCACTTCTCCCTCGGCCTGTGTCTCTGCCTCTCTCTCTCTGTCTCTCATGAATAAATAAATAAAATCTTTAAGAATAATAAAAAAAATTTTTTAAATAAAACACATGCCACGTAGCCGACTTCAGAGTGCAGATGTCATAAACCTCAGATACCCAGCAGTGGCCGTGTTAGAGCCTGGAGCCCCGCTTTAAGGAAAGGTCTTGCATTTCTATGTGAAGCATCTAAAATTCCTCCAACAGGGATCCCTGGGTGGCACAGCGGTTTGGCGCCTGCCTTTGGCCCAGGGCGCGATCCTGGAGACCCGGGATCGAATCCCACGTCGGGCTCCCAGTGCATGGAGCCTGCTTCTCCCTTGGCCTGTGTCTCTGCCTCTCTCTCTCTCTCTCTGTGACTATCATAAAAAAAATAAATAAATAAAAAATAAATAAATAAATAAAATTCCTCCAACAGATTAACTGAGCAAATTATGTGCTTCTGTTTCCTTTTGGATGTAAGTCCCATGGGGGCTGGTTTCTTTATTTTGCTCACTGAGGCTCTCAGGTGCCTAGAACAGCGGCACGTAGTAGGTGCTCAATAAACATTTGTGGAATAGCAGTAATGATAATCGAAGAACAGCAACAAAACCACCTGGCACACAGGAGGTGCTCCAAGGACAGCAGCGGTGGCACTATTATATTAACACGAGGCTCTTGAGTGGCATCTTTCCTCTCTGGGCCTCTGATTCCTAGTCCAGGGAGTGAAGACAATCCGTCGCTCTCCATGACCAGCCACACAGTAAACATCCAGTGAAGGCCGGGAGAGAGGTTTGGAAATAAAAACGCTGTCCAGAGACCCTAACCAGCCACGCTGACCTCACACGAGACTCCTCTCTCAACCTCCCCTCCAACCACCCCCAAGACCCTAAAAGTATCCTTTGGTTGCTTTCAGCATCCCACGATCCCCTTCCACACTTGCACGCTGGTAGACTTACTTCCCCGGTTAAATGTTAAAATGGTTAAATGGTTAAAAGCAGGTCTGTAACCTTAAAAAAAAAAAAAAAAAAAAAGGATCATCTCTGGAACAGTCCACCTCCCACATCTCCAGGTTGCAGCCCGCCCCAGAGGCTGTCACTGGCAGTGTCCCCGACGAGACACCCCGGGAGACACGGTGCGATCACTGCCCTCCACTGCCCCACAGGGTGTGGGGCTGGACGCAGGGGAAGGGGAAGCGAGGGTAGGGTCGGGTGCTGGCTCTGAGCACCAGAAGGCCAGGCGGAAGCGTGGGCACGCGCTGGAGGTGGCCCACACCTGCTCCTGAGCGCGGTCGGTGACCGTCTCCCCCGGTCCTATAGGAGCCCGAGACCAGCCTTGAGAGATGTTTACACAATGGAAATCAGCAAACACTACGAATCAGTTTGTCTTCTGTTCTTTACTGAAAAGCTCGTTGTTAAACATCTTACCGGCACTCTGCTAGGAAAGCCCCACCTTGGAGAGAAGCTGTGTTTTCCAGAGCTTTGCAGGGAAGCCCCCACAGATGTCCCCATGTCCCCCGTGTGGGAGGTCTGTGCCCGACATTTATTCTATGAATATTTACCAGGATCTGCTCCGGCGGCTCCCGACACCTGCTGCGCCCAGAACACCCAGGATGCCCCACCCCCGGCCCATCTTCTTCCCTGAGGGGCCTCAGCCACAGCACTAGCGCTGCCGGCAGCCGAGGGCCAGCGGGGGCCCTTCGGGTGCCAGGGGGACTCGGGCAGGGCAGATGGCACCGCGCGTGGAGATGCTCCATCCGGGATATTGGGGACAGCCTCGCTCCATCCATCTGCGGAGCCACTGCTGGCTTCGCTCAGCTGCTCTGAGTGTGCGGGTCCTGACCCCAAAGTCATCAAGGGCCCTGGGGGTCAGATGGGCGAGGTGCAATAGGTCCTGCCCCGCCCTGGCGCTGTGCGAATTCAATACGATAATGTCAAGTTCATTGAGCATCTTCTACACCCCAGGAACTTGACAGATGGCATTGCGGTTCTCCCTTGTGACACCAACTCAGGAGGCGGGCACTAGCCCTGTCACCTCTCTTCCACGTGAGGACACTGGGGCTCCCAGCAGAGCCACACCACGGAGCCTGACTCCCAGCACAGCGCATCCATCCCTGGCCCCCAAAAGCCATGAACCCTTGCTACAGAAACTGTCACCCCGATAGCAGCGTGCCCACTGCGTCTCTCCTTGCCCTGGGAAAGTCACTGGTCCCGGGTTAATTGCTGGCTTGAGAGCAGGTGAGGAGGGCCCGGAGTGGACTTTCGGTCCCGGCCTCAGCCAACGTGCGCGGCAGCGTGGCCTCCCCGGGGCGGAGGTGGCGAGAGGGGGACCACTGCTGCTCTGCAGGTCCACACACCTGCCCTCTGACTCGCTCATCGGCACTCCCTCATTAGAGCCGTTTCAGGAGATGAAAAATGTGTGTGTGTGTGTGTGTGTGTGTGTGTGTGTGTTAAGGATCCGCCAGGAAGGCCGAACCATCAAATTAACGGTGTCAGCTCCCTCAGAGAGCTGCAAAGACAGAAGACGATACTGCGGGAGGGCGTGGGAAGGGAAGATGCTGGGCTCCCCCCAGCATTCGGTCTGGCCAAGCGCATCCCCTCCAGCTGCAGATGGGTCTGAATGAGAAATTTGCAAAAGATGAACAAATAGAGATGCCTGCTGTGAAGCAGGTGCCTGCCGCACCCACAAGGCCTTGGCTCAGGGAGATGCAGGCCAGCCAGACAAAATGCGTCTTCTTGGGGGGCCAGTGGCCTACGTCACACCCACTCTGCGCTCACTATGAGGGGCTTCCCGGAGCCAGTGTCAGCTCTGGCCTTCTCCTGAGTATAGACACGCAGTAGCAGGTTCTGGCAACTTCCCATCTTGGAAGGTGGGAACAATTGGCTTCGGCCACCTAAGCAATTCATCATCCAGACACCAAGAGGGAGAAGAGAGTGGATACCATCCATCCATCCATCCATCCATCCATCCATCCATCCATCCAGGAATCACCTAGGTCTGCTGTCCTCAGGGCCTTTGCAATACTGTTCCCACCGGCTGGAACACTCTTCCCTCCATATGCCCACAGGAAGGGCTCCTCTCATCATTCAGGTCCCCGCTCAGATGCTACCTCTTTAAAGAGACTTTTCCCGACACTCGATTTCAAGCAACTCCCCTTCTGCATCTCTGGGTGTGACGGGGCCAGGAATCCCGGAAGAAACGGAACGACATAGTCTCTGCACCCACTAGCTCACAGGCCAGTGGTCCTGGCCGCTGGGTCCCTAAGCTCTCAGTGTTATGACAGAGACGTGAACGTAGCGCCCAGGGAGCCCGGGGACCCAGAGGAGGCTCTCCATAGCATGTGGCATGTGCGCTGTGTCTTGAAGGAGGAATGAGAATTCCCCAGGCTGCCGTGGGATAGAGAGGAATCAGGGACAGCGAACAGCTGATGGGGAGTGTTGGGGGAACCACAAGGGGCTTGGTGAGGTTTGAGTGCAGGAGGGAGTGATGTGTCCGAGACCTCCCGGCAGGGGCAGCGGGGGTGCGCGTGGATGGGAGGGCGTGGGCATGAGCGGCGGAGAGAAGGGTCAGGACGCGGCTCTTGCGGGAGCAGCGAGAGGGCAGGGGTGGCCGCCAGAGGTACTAGGGGTAGAAGGGGAAAGATTTGGGTGGGTAGATAGAAGAGCCCAGAGCGGCAGCCGGAGTCCTCTTCTGGGCACCTGGATGGGTCCCGGGACCCCACTCAGCGAGGGAAGCCAGAGGGGGGGCCGGTGGGAGGAGGAACTCTGCTCTGAGTCTGCTGAGCTGGAAGTGGCCTTGGCACCTCCCGCCCCCTCCCCTGGGCACCGCCCCACCGCAGGAAGGTCAGAGCCCATTGGCTTGGGGAGGCCGCGGAGGTTCGGGAGGGAGTCAGGGGCCCCTGGGTGGCTGAGGACAACACCCGCCTCGATGTCTCTTCAGGTTGGAGGGACCCTGGAGCGGATCCACCATGTAGCCCAACCTCTCCTCTTCCAGGTAAGGACACCGAGGTCCAGAGGCAGGAGGCCATTCTCCGCACCAGGCAGGAAAAGCTGTGCTTGCTGCGTTAACAAACAATCCCCAAACGTCAGTGGGCTCGAGCCACGATGCTCGTTTCTCATTTCTTGCCTGTTTAACCTGCTCGTGGCGGGTCCTCTGCAGGGTCTGCTCTTTGTCCTCTTCCAAACTCCAGGCTGCCTGAGTTGTCAGAGCAAAGGGTGAAACAACCCTGGGAGACTCTCACAGGGACAGTCCTGACACCTGTGTCACACCCCAACCTTAGCTAGATGCGGTCCCCGACCCCAGGGATTGGACGTACAGTCCTACACGTGCCCGGAAGGAGGAGTGGGAGTGTGTCCGGAGGGCAGGGTGAGCTTGCAGCCCAGGCCACTCCTAACGGAGCTGACTTGGTGCTGGGCAGCGTGGGGCTTCCCAAGCTCCATCCACTGGATCCTCACGCCCTGCAAGGAGAGCACCACTTTGGCCCCAGCAGACAGGCATGGGCCTCCTGGCTCAGAGGGGCAATGTGTCTTGGCCGAGACCACACACTCGTAAGAGCTGGACCTGGGGCTTGAACCCAGGGTTTCCGTCTTGGGAGACCAGCAAAGAGGCTGGACTACCCAGAGGAGGAATTCAAGGAATGGCCTCACTCGGTCACCCCACGCACACTCCTGCCGCCCTTCTCTGGGTCCTGCTGGGTTTTTCCCCCCAAATGCAGCAGCTGCTCCATCCTCAGCTCCCCGGGGGAGTAGATGGTGAAAGCTGATCTTAAAATCTGTCAAGCCATGTGTGCGGTGACAAGAAAAGTGCCATACACTGTCCAGGTGTTTTTATTGGGAAAGAAATGTGCAAAGTCCAGAGTCACGCTGTCCTCGTGAGTGGGCCGAGGCCGGCCAGCTGGAAAAGTGACAGCTCCAAGCCAGCTCCCAGCGTTAATTGCATCACAGCCGATACCCCCGGCTGGAGAGACACAGATGCAATTAGCATGGAGCCCGTGACCCCCAAGTGCCTGGTCTGTCATCACATTTGTCCAGTGGAATTAACATGACCCCAAGGCCACCCCTCCTCCCAGGATGGGCTCCCGGCCTCTGAAAAAAAAAAAAAAAGACAAACTGGTGGGGCTTTCAGGGGAACGGGACTGTGCTAAGCTGTGCATGTGTCGCCCTGGTTACCTGCCTGGACACCTGCCACCGCTGTTTTGCTCACCTTGCACTCCGGCGTACCCAGCAGCGCGCACCAGGCGTGTACTAGGTGTGCAACGGCTGGATGAATGATGCTGCCCAGTGTGCCGGCTTTATGGATCTGCCTGTCCTTTCGTATTCAAATCAAGCGGTTCCAGGCACAGGCAGGTGCTTCCTCTCGCTCTGAGTCCCCCAGCTTGAAAGTCTCTATCTCGCCCAAGTGTCCTCTCAGGTGGTCCCTCCCTCCTCCCTGCCTCGTGCCAGCCCAAATGTGGGACCTGGTGGCTCCTTTACCTTAGTTCCTCCTCCTTGGCTCCCCGGGGACAAAAAACGTGTGGGTATCCGATTTGCTGGAAGTTTTGGGGGAGTGAGTGGTAATGGAAGACAATGGCACTGCCCTAAAATGGAAAATAAGGCACCTGGGCTGTGAAATCCTTCTAGAGTGCCACAGAGGGCAGATCTCACCGACAGCCCTCCCTCCAGGCCTTCCCCGGCTCCCCCCACCCCTCCCACCAGCTTCTCCACCTCTCCCCCTCCTCCCCTCTCATATTCGCTGGCCTCCAACCCCCAAGACCCACCTGCCCAAGTCTCCTCCCAGCCCTTCCCAGAATTCCCTCAAGCCTGCATTTGCATATCCCAAATCCCACTCAGGTGCTCTCTAGACACTGCCCGCCCCCCCACCACCACCACCACCACTACCACCAGTGCTCACCCTTAGCAGCCCAGAGCCCCAGGAGAAACTCTGAAGGTGTTATTTCTCTTTGGACTTGGAACTCGCAGCTTGGCTCTTGGCCTGCCAGCTCCGTAAAAGAAAAGTCTCAGGATAGAGATTTATTCTCCCCCAGACGTGAACTGTGCCCCCTCCTTCCCTAGACGGAGCAGAAGGAGCTGCAGCTGCAAATTTTGTTTTCCAGCCGTGCATCGGATCCTTACAATAACCAACCATCTGAGGTGGTGAGACAGGGAAATTGAAGGACTCCATAAAAACCTACTTTTTTGCTCCTTTTCCTGCTTCTTTTCTTGCTAGGGCCCACAGCCCCACTTGACACATGCCCCTGAACGCCAATAGCGCACGTCCTCCGTATGAGGGACAAGGAGCTGGTGATTTCTCTAGAACAGGTAGCACCTAAGGAAGGACCAGGTGAGAATGACCGGACAAAGCCATCATGTGCACATCGAGGTCACCGGCGCTGGACATCTTGATGCCAAAGCCCCCGGGCTCCAAAGACCTTCCTTTTTGTTCTAACCGGACATGGACACCAGGCCACCATCCTCAACAAAAGCCCCCAGACCCTGAACAAAAATGAGGCTCTTTCCTGTCCTTTCTGAGTGTCCAGACACTCTATCCCTGCTGTCTCCGCACACCTTCAATAAACTCTGCTTTCGGGTGCCTGGGGGGCTCAGTGGCTGAGCATCTGCCTCCGGCTCAGGTCGTGATCCCGGGGTCCCAGGATTGACTCTGCACAGGGAGTCTGCTTCTCCCTCTGCCTGTGTCTCTGCCTCTCTCTGTGTGTCTCTCATGAATAAATAAATTAAATCTTTTTTTTTTAATTTTAAAAATTAAAAAAAAATTTTAAAATAAACCTCTGCTTTCACTCCTGCTGGCTCACATTTGATTTCTGTCCTGCATGCAGCCAGGGACCCTCTTGACTGGTCCTGCAGGACCCCCTCAGGGTCCTCAGACCCGGCCTGCCCTCATCAGTATGGTAAATCCTGCCACTTCACAGATGGGGACTGAGCTCTCTAGGAGCTCCCACTGCTTGTGAGCAGTCAGGCTGAGAACCAAAGTCTGTTGGCCTCCACGCTGCATCTCCACCACGCCACGGAGGCCAAGAGGCTCGCATCTCGGGGCAAGCCTGCACGAGAGAGACGGTCACATCCTCATCACGGCCGATTCCGTCGACGGGCTGCCGGCGTAGCCCCGGTCTCGCACAGTGCTCCACGGGAGGACGGCGGAGGCCAGACTACGCCAGGCGACTGGTCTCCCCGCCCTGCCTCTATCGCTGCAACCGCCTGGGCTGTTGTCCACCTGCGCGGGTCCGCCCTTTGCGCCTTTGCCACCTGCTTGGGCCGACGGGCTGCTCCAGCTGATCGCTGAGGCCCGGATCAGCCTTATATCCTGATTCCGACAAACAAGCTGAGACAGCGAATGAGCGACCACCACGCAGAGAACCAAATCACAGCGCCGCAGAACTCCATAAAATTGTAGAAGTTTGAGAGGGGTTCACGCACGCACGCGCGCACACACACACACAGAAATGTCATGTGGTCCGGGCTTCTATCTCGACTCTAATAATATGATCCCCATTTCACAGACAAGGAAATCAAGGCCCAGAGCTCTGTCCCTGCACATGGTCGGCTCCTACCCCAGTGGGCTTCACAGCGGGTCCAAAGGAGCCCCAGGCCTCCCAGGGGATGCTGCGGGGTCACCCTGGGGAAGGGGGGTGCAGCCTGGCAGGCAGCTTCCACCGTCAGAACAGCTCTCCGTTTGTCCGTGTCAGGTTTCATTTTATTATTTATTTATTTATTTATTTATTTATTTATTTATTTATTTATTTTAGGTTTCATATAAAAGAGTTTAAATAAAAGGCTCGCTGCTTAAGGAAAAAATCTAAACGCCAAGGCACCGCCGCTCCAGGCACAGGCCGGGGTGGTCTTTGCGGGATGAGAAGGTCAACAGGACACCTCCGGAGAGCAACCGGCCCCCAAGCGCACACCTCGTTTCATCTACAGAGTGCCTCCTCCTCCCCAAAGACCTTTCGTATTTTCTGTTCTCCGTCTTCTGTTCAGCTCGCCCCGCCCCCCGCCCGCTGCCAGCCGGCAGCCAGGCCCCTCGTGCCAGAGAAATAGAGGCGCCCGATCCGAACTCCACATCCTCTCTCCACCAGTTCCTCCTCTGCGCCGGGCATTTCCTCGGCCCTAGTCCCTCCTGCAGCGGAGAAAGCGCCCCCACACACCTACACACACAGGCCGCTCTCTCACCTGGACCCCGGGACCCCCCAGGGACCCCGTCTGTATGGCACCCCCTTGTCCCCCCCACATCTCAAGGCTCTGTCTTTTCCAGATCTCTCCCGTTTGCCTCCAGAAACATTCTGCGCTCTCTGTGTCAACAAAAGCCCTGCCCGGGACCCCTATGGCCCTGCCCTCGGCCCCTCCTGTCACCAGCTCTTACCTTCCACCCCCACCATCCCAACAGGCGGCTCCGGCCACATCCAGGCGGCGCCCGCATTGCCAAGCCTGGTTGGTGGCCTTGCGTGCCCGTCGTCCCCAGCATAGTCCAGGGCTCCCTTCCCCCCAGACACTTTTCTGGGCTGCAGGACCCGAGAGTCCCCTGCCCGCTGCAGCCGCACCTCCTCCCCCAGCTCCCATGGGGAGGCCTTCAGGACCCAGTCGGGACCATCCTCCCAGACCACGTTCCCTCCTTAGGTAATTTCTTCACCCCCACGTGTGGCTTCATGCCACCTGCTTCCTGAGGACTCCAGCTTCCATCCCTGCCTCGTGTGTCTCTGAACCGTGCCCGCAGTCTTGCACACGTGGAGCTCCAGATGGGTGCCCGGGGTCACCTCCTGTCCCACCCCCAGCCTCCCTGCCTCGATGATGACTTCTCCCACCCACTGCTCTGTCCAGAGACCTGGGAGTTGTGCTCGATGACCCTGAGCCCTCTGCACACCTTGCCCAAGCCCCCCACTGGCCCTGCCACCTCTGCCCCTGAAGGGCTCTGGACCCACCCATCCACCCAAGCCACCGTTATCTGTGACTCAGACCTGGCAAAGATTCCTCGGGTCCACATCCCCATCCCAGGCTCATCCTAAGTCACCCTCCCACTTGCTGTCTGTACGTGGAACTCCCTTCAGCTAGGCTTTCTCTTGCCACAGGGCCTTTGCACATGCTCCCTCCCCTCCCCATTGCTGCAGCCAGCTCCCCTCACTGGCTCACCACCGCTGATCCTTGGTGGTGGGGTGAGAGTGGGGATGTGTCACAGCCCAGACTAAGCTAAATGGGCCTGTTTTGCAGCTGCTCCAAGGCCTCCTCCCCTGGAACTAACCCAAGTAATGCCTGCCTTCCTCCCTGGACTGAGCGCTCCATCTGTCCTCTCAACATGGGACCCAGCACCCAGCACACAGTGGGCACCCAGTAAATCCTTGCTGGGTGAATGATCGAGTTAGAGCAACTCTCGGGGCTCTCCAGGGGGCGCCCTGGGTAACCTACACAACCACGTGAAGAAGCTGGCAGGGGCTCATCTGGGGAAACCAAGGCCTCCGAGAGGAACAATGACTTGCCCTCGTGGATGCGGCTGGGATGGAGCTGCGCCAGGCTGTCCCGGTGGCAGACAGTGCCCTGGTGACCTGCCTCCTCCCTGACTTTGATGACAGGCTCCAACGACAGTGGCATCAGAAGCAGGGACAGATCCACAATTGGTTATAGATTTAATTACGCAAACCGCGTCCCCAACCATCTACTGTGTAATTGGCCGCAGAAGACACATCTTCCTTTTCGTTGAGCTACAACTTAATTTGCCGGGTCAGCTGTTCTGCCTAGAGTCACAGCCAGTGGCCCGGCTCTGAATACCAGCCCGTTCTCCCAGCAGCCACCCCGCAGCCGGACTCCATCGGCAATTCCCGGGGCCGGGCGCTTGACAGAGAAGGAAACTGAGGACAGACAGGGGGTGGGCCTTGCTGCAGGCCACCTGACCGACAGGCGCTGGGCTGGAACCGGAACCTGGTGTGTGCCCCTCTGACCTCACACCCCAGGCCTTCCCTACTGCCCCACGCCACCCGGGACTGATTGTTCCCTTGGGGTGTTTTGGATTTATTTGAGATATTTATCTATTTATCTATTTATTTATTTAAGATTTGTTAATTTGCTTTAGAGCGAGAGAGCACGCATATGAGTGGGGGAGGCGGGAGGAGAGGGAGGGAGAGAATCCCAAGCAGACTCTGCACCGGGCAGGGAGCCCGACGTGGGGGCTTGATTCCACGACCCCGAGGCCATGACCCGGGTCGAAACCAAGGGTCAGATGCTCAACCGACTGCACCACCCAGGCGCCCCGGGATTTTGTTTTTCTTAACAAGCACGTAAGGCTGCTCTGAAACTTGCCACTTGCCCCCACCCCAGTTCCAGAACATAAGCTCCTCTTTCTCTCTAAGGAGGTGCAAGTACTTCCTCAGGGGTGTTCAGAGTCGCCTCTGTTCCCCACCCTTGCACACACCGCCCCCCGCCCCGCTCCCAGCGTGGGCTCCTGGGGGGCACGGGCAGCGTTCATCCTGCTATCGGAGGCTCCCTCAGAGGAAGCCAGCCATCCACGAGCACTTCCTGGACGGAGTCGCTACTTTACGAGCACCGCCTTGTGTATTATTAATAGTGATGGTGATGAAATATTCACGAATGAATAATGTGATGCTTGAGATTTGCTTAAATTAATAAGGGAGCAGGGTGGATGGGGTATGGGTGGAGGAGGAACTGGTCCTCCAATGGGAGTTGGTGGTTGGTAGGGCTGGGCCCGGGGTCCGTGCAGGTTCCTCAGGCCTCCCGTCCATTTTTATGAAAGCGCAAAATTCTACATAATCAAAAATAAAATTTTTTTAAATAAATCTCCTTCCACAAATAATACTATTTAAGGTAATGGTGGCAGCTAAAAGAGAAGGGGAAGGAGTCTTTGGGTGGCTCAGCCTGCCTTTGGCCCAGGGTGCGACCCTGGAGTCCCGGGATCGAGTCCCGCGTCAGGCTTCCGGCATGACGCCTGCTTCTCCCTCTGCCTGTGTCTCTGCCTCTCTCTTTCTCTGTGTGTGTGTGTCTATCATGAACAAATAAATAAATAAATCTTTTTAAAAATATAAATAAAAAAATAAAAATAAATAAAAAAATAAAAGAGAAGGGGAAAATGATCATTTATTGATCACATACTATGAGCCAGGCACGTGCCAAGGGCTTTACGCGTCACCGCATCCAGTTGTCATGCGGCCCGGATGAAATACCGTGTGTACTTTATACCCAGGAAGCAGAAGTGCAGAGACAGGTCTGGAAACGTGGACCCGGGCCTGTTGGGTACCGGGGTCCAGGGTCTCTACCCCCGTGTGTCCTAGTGATGTTGGCAGAGCCTGGGATGGCCTAGCCCGTCATTTAGGAGGGGCCCTAGGAGGTGGCACCTGTTCCGTTGGGGTTCCACATCCCCATCCTCCAAGAAGAATAGTGACGCCAATTTTTGGAGCCACCCAGGAGCTAAAATTTCACGGCCAGGAGGGCTGGCAAGCCAACCCTGCCACTGTG
Organism: Canis lupus dingo; assembly: GCF_003254725.2. NCBI lineage: Eukaryota > Metazoa > Chordata > Mammalia > Carnivora > Canidae > Canis > Canis lupus. Next base: position 78,517,801 of record NC_064244.1, on the reverse strand, counting down.
GAGAGTGTGCACCGGGCCCTCCCAGGCACCTGGGCTCCCCCCGGCTTCCTCCTTACTAATTCTGTGCATCCCGTCTCCTGGCTCACTGGCCTCCCACCTGTTCCCAGGCTCAGTGACCTCTCCACAGCCACCAGCCCAGACCCCTGGCCAGACAGACCCCCTCCCTTACCTACCACAGGCTTCTCACAAGCCAGGGGATGGGACCCAGGTTCCTTAGTGTGGCCCTGGAAATCCCGGGTGAGCCACATGCTCCCCACCCAGCCGCTCCTGCTCCCCCAGCCTCATGGGTCTCATTCCCCAGCCCCCACCCCCTGCATTCTCCTCCCCACCCTGGCCACGTGGAACAATTCCCAGGCGAAAAGGCAAACCAAAGCCCCCACATTCTCACGTCCGGACGACTTTGCACATCCTGTTGCTGTGTGTAGCTTGCACAGCCCCTCACTCCCCAGCTGCCACCTCCCCCAACTCGACAAACTCCTCATCCCTGAAGACTCAGCTCAGGTGTCACCTCCTCCAGGAAGCCAGGCTGCGTTGTGTGCTCCCACGGGGCACCGTGCCATGTCTGCAGCCCTGCACACAGCCCACCGATCTGTCTGCCCCGCCAGCCAGGGAGCTTCTCCGAGGCCGGGCCCGTCTCTGGGTGCCCCCGAGTGTCATCCCCGGCGCATGCTATGCAGACCCTGGATGTTCAATCATGGGCTGTTTGTCTAGCGTCCTCCTCTGGACAATGGGCTTAATCGTGCCGCCCACGTCAGGGCGCTCGCTCACTCAACGAACATTTCTGGAGCCTCGACTATGCGCTAGACCCAAATCCAGACCTGGGTTTAGAGCTGAGAACAAAGCCAGCAGCTCTCTCGTGGAACTAAGTTTCCAGCAGGAAGAGACAGACAAGACGTGAAATAAATGGGCACGATGTAGAGACCGTCACGTGGTAATGATGAACGAAAACAGGGACAATCCTAGAGATCGGGGGACAGAGGAGAGGCCGAGCTGCGATTTTATATAGTTTGGCCAGAAAAGTCTTCCCGGGAAAGGTGCAAAGTCCACGACTGAGCGGAGTCCCGAGGGAGGTGAGGGGTGAAGCGTGGGGGCCCTGGCGGAGCGCTGTCTGGGCAGCGGCAAGAGCAGAGGCAAAGGTCCTGAGGCGGGAACACGAGCGGGCGAAGGAGGAGGGGGAGACCACGTAGGAGCAGGAAGCCGAGAGGTCAGTGGGGAGCCACACCAAGCTATGGCCACGCCGGTGGACGTGGGGCAGCCCGGGGGCGCTCGGCACCGTGCAGGGCACTCAGAACCCACCCGATGGGCATCGGCTGTGGCTGCACTTGCACGGGGAGCACTGGGATCGCATCGTCCTGATTCCTAAGGTCTGAGCGCTGCCTGCCTCTGACAGCGGCTTCCAGAAACGCTGTGCCCACGGGAGCTTCTCTTGAAGGAACCCCGAGCCCTCAGAGGGGGCATCTTTGAAGGGCGAGCGTGTTTCCAAGCCAGGAGCCGTGCGGCGCCTCCTCGGAACGACACGACAGTCTCTTCACCGCGCACACAGGCTCTGCTGGCTGACTGCGCAGCCCCGCCCGGGAGACAGTCCCCGGCTGGCTGGGGACAGGACGCTCGAGACCATGGCCGCAGCCAACAGGAGACAGGCGGCACGGGGCTTGTCCTCGTGTGTCCCAGCAGGTGGAATAGGGAGCGGGGAGCAGGGCAGGGAGCCCCAAGGCGACATAGCTCCTGGGCTGATTTCATCCAGAGGGAATGTGGCTCCCTCTGTCCCCAGAAGGGCTGGGCAGGGTGGAGGGAGGGGGACGCACGAGCAAGGACAGCCGGGGCCCACCGCCTGGCCTTCCCGTGCACACAGGCCGCGGAGGCTCGTGCCAAGCAGACAGCTGGGCCCCCACATGCCCAGCGCTGACCTTCACTCAGGACAGCGGGGAGGGGCTCCCACAAGGAGGACGTAGAAAGGGAGGAGAAGGAAACAGAAGGTGAGAAGGGGAGGGAAAGAAGAAAGGAGCTGCTCCTTGAGCAAGAAGCTTCTGGTAGTCTGATGGGGGAAGCACAGCCTCCCCCCGCCCTCACTGGGGAGTCCCCAGTCTGATGGGGAAGCACAGCCAGCGCGGAAGTGTTCCCAGTGTGACGAGGGAGGCACAGCCAACACTGAAGTGCTCCCAGTGTGACAGGGGAGGCATAGCCCGGCCCTGAAGTGCTCCCAGTGTGATGGGGGAGGCACAGCCAGCCCTGAAGTGCTCCCAGTGTGACAGGGGAGGCATAGCCTGGCCCTGAAGTGCTCCCAGTGTGACAGGGGAGGCATAGCCTGGCCCTGAAGTGCTCCCAGTATGACAGGGGAGGCATAGCCTGGCCCTGAAGTGCTCCCAGTCTGATGGGGGAGGCATACCCCGGCCCTGAAGTGCTCCCAGTGTGACAGGGGAGGCACAGCCAGCCCTGAAGTGCTCCCAGTGTGACAGGGGAGGCATAGCCCGGCCCTGAAGTGCTCCCAGTGTGACAGGGGAGGCATAGCCTGGCCCTGAAGTGCTCCCAGTATGACAGGGGAGGCATAGCCTGGCCCTGAAGTGCTCCCAGTATGACAGGGGAGGCATAGCCTGGCCCTGAAGTGCTCCCAGTCTGATGGGGGAGGCATACTCCGGCCCTGAAGTGCTCCCAGTGTGATGGTGGAAGCCCCCGCCGCCGCCACCTCCACCAGCACCATCCGTCTCTTTGCCTCTGCCCTCCTTCCTGAGGGTATCCCAGGAGACTTCTAAAGTGAGGAGAACCTCCCAGAATGAACGCCAAAATGAAATACCTTCTTTCAGAAATTGAAGCCCAGAAGGGAAGCTAAAGTGGGAGGTAGCAGCTGGTTGCTGACTTCTATAGAAGTTTCTCCTAAGGGGGTGATCGGGGTTTGTTTTTAAATTTTAAAGAGAAGCACAGGAACAGAAGTAAAATGAGCCTCAGCCAAACCCAGAGTGAGGCTGGTCTGACTTGCAGCCGAGCTGGGTCTGCATCAGATTCGCACTTCTTTCTAGTAACGAAATTAAGACACGTGCCTTCCGAAGTCCAGCACCTGGACAACAAAGAAAGGGGGAGAATCCTGTGACCTCTCGTACCTCCTCCTCCTGTCTAAAACTCTCTGCGTTTTACCCGGCGGCGTCACACGGTGCCACCTTCCACTTACTCATTTATCAGCGAGCTATTGAGGCCATCTGCGCCAGGTACCATTCTGGGGATGGGGGTGACACAGTGACCAAACCGGAGCGGAGAGTCTGTCGGGGAAGCCAGGCCAGAAACAAATCATCACACGCACAAATTATGCCCAGCAGGTGGCCAAGCGCTCTGAAGAAAATAGGAGAGCGGCAGAGTGACCGAGGGGCGTGGGGCAATTGTAGACAAGGTGACAGCCCTGTCAGGGAATATTTGTGAGAGGAGCCCGGCCACTGAAGGGCCAACCTGAGACCTTGCAGGGAGAGAGCGCGGCCCTGATGAGCGCTTGGCATCTTCAAGGAACGAGACGCATGCCAAAGTAGCTAGGGGCAGGTCCTTGCGCTGTTCCAGCCTCAGGAAGAACTTCTCAGACATCAAAGGGCTGCAAGCTGGGATTGTGGGGGCTGAGGGGCTTGTCCTTGAGCAGACACGGCAGGCGTCCCGAGGAGAGACTTGGAAACAGTTTGCTCTCCGGATTCTCAAGGCGAGGGTACACAGCCGTGTGCTGGGATGACATTGGGCACAGCTGCTGAAAGCCGGCCGACGCCGGGCACTGTGGCAGCGCCTGGAAAACCTGAACCCGTTTCATCCACACCGCAGCCCCGCGCGAGGGAGGTGCAGCTCTTCTCCCATTTCACAGTCGCGGAAACTGAGGCTCAGAGCGGGACTTTCCATTGCCCAGGGAGCCCCAGCCGCGGAGTGGCAGGCCGGGATTCCAGATGCAGGCAGGTCCTCTCGTAACTAGTGACCGCTGCCTCCTCTGACAGAGCCAGAGGATAAAAAATGACACTTCTTCCCGGAGCTTCCATTTTGCTTGATGATTTGGGGAAAAGATGCTAAGTCATTTAACTGATAAGTTCTCCAGCACATTATTAGACTGACACAAACGTGGATTGATGACAGAGTGCACAGCAAATTGTGCATGACTTTTTTAAGAGAAAACGCAAGACTTAAAAAATTGGGGGCCTTTTCTGATTGCCTGACAGCAACACACTGTTTTATAGACAAGCGAACTAAAGCCCAGACTACAGAGGAGACTCGTCCCCAGGGCTCTCTCCCAAGGCAGGAAGCTGGTCCCTGAGACCCCAACACCTCATGATCCGGTGATCCCCTGACCCAAGGAGTGGCGGGAAGCCTGAAGGTAGATAGCAGGTGCCACCAGCCAGCAGGTGCGCGTGGCCTGTTGGTTGACTCCAGAGCACACCTGGGACAGGCCCAGAGAGGCAAAAACACCACGTGCTGTTTGCTCAGCCAGATGTCACCCAGAACCAGAGGCTAGGAACCCATGATTGTAAGGTGGGTGCAGGGCCCCTCCCAGAGGAGAAGAGTCAGGCCCTGAGCCCAGCGCCCCCACCCCGCCTTACACCGGGGTGAAGAGGTGCAGCCCAGCCCTGAGAAGCCGTGGACGAGACAGACCCAAGTTTGGATAAACAGCCAGGACAGAGGGCAAATGGGTGGACTTCAAACAGGGAGCTAGACGTTACGATAGATACTCTTTCAGAGACCCATCCGAGCTCCAGCAGAGAGAGGGAATAGATTCTATATCCTTACAAATACATCTGTTTATATATCACGCACATCAGTATTTTTCAAGATACACAGAAGCTATGTTTCAGGTAGGTGGATGAACACAGTGGTAGCCTGGAGCCAGCTCGCACTAGCTAGAAGGAGCCAATTATACACATTTCTCCCTAATTCTGTGTTCACCGACATGATGGTTGCTTGAAATCAGCGTCGGGGGGAGTATTTACGCCATGTAAATACACACTGGATATCGGATCTTTTTTTTTTTCAGAGAACCGATTTGCCAGCACACTTGTAGTGCATCGTATACAACACGGTGGCTAGCTGGTTATAACCTCAGATAGATCTTATATACATACCGATTATATGTATATATGCACATGTACAAGGCATGTACATATACACACATAACCATATGGGAGGGACATTACATGCGCAAGGGGGATGGATTATGCTAATTTAACAGATAAACACAAATATCTATTTATAGACTTGTATAATTTATATTTGGTTAAGCCTTATGAAATTGCTGCTACTCAGTTGTTTTTGGTCTACCAAGAAAAGGCGATTTCATATGGTTGATCCGATAGACAAGTGATAAAAGTGTGTGTGTGTGTGTGTGTGTTTGATCATTAGAAAGCACCCAGATTAAACGTCACAGAGGAGACAGAGAGACCCAGTCTCCAGGAACAACCAACTCCCTCATAAGCTGTGTGACCCCAGGCAAACGGCTTGCCCTCTCGGAGCCTCTATTCCTTGCTGGAAATGTGAGGGCACTGAGACATGCCCCCAGGGCTGCTGAAGGGACCGCTAAAGGGGACAGCCCCGAGCCAAAGCACAGGGGAGGCCTCCAAGGAGCCCCTCCGACCTGTGCCAGCCCCCCCCAGCATGTCCCCACTTCCAACCTGGCGCATCTCTGTGGCCGCCCTGGGTCTCCGGGGGACTTCACCCACAGGAGCAGACCCCTGCACGGGGGAAGCATCACCTTTCCTGATCCTCATGATCCTGATCCTTCCCCGTGCCTCCCAACTCAAAGAGTGATATGGCACCAGCTGACAGATGTCCCTGCCCCGGCGCCGGGCTGAGTCTGGCTGTGGAATGAGCGCCCTCAGCCATCAATCAAAGGCCCAGTGCCCAGCCCTCATCCCGAGAGGATCCATCATCGGTTCCCTCCTCCCCCACGTGCTCCAGCCAACTCCCCCAGGGGAAGGGTGAAGGGTGCCTTTCCACGCAGCAGACGACGCCTTTGTCCCTGGAAGAAGCAAACTCCGCCTCTCGAAGCCACCACTGTCCTTGGGCAGGTCCACTCCTCCTCCGGGCCTCGGTTCGTCTTCTGTACATTTAGCCTCTGGGTGTTAAAAATCAACTGAAAAAGAAAAAGAAAAGCTGCCAGCCAAAGAAAGCCGCCTCTGGGTGGATCCGGCGCTGGGCGGCGAGCTCGCAGCTCTGTCCCTTACCGAAAGCACCTGTCGGGTTTCCTACCTTCGTGGCTGCTGTCAAGGGACAAACACGGATTCAGACTGAAGGCCTGTGACTTCCTAGCTGTGCGACTTTAGACGAGCTCCCGAGCCACTCTTAATCGGTTTCCTGGTCTGTAAAGCGAGGGGAATAACGCCTGCCCCACAGGGAGCTCAGGAGAATTTTTAAATGGAAAATTTGCCACGTGCCAGGCTCTGTGTCATGATCTTTCTATCTTACCTTACTCTTTTCTACGACAGTGCCATGAAGTAGGTACCATTATTCTGCCCACTTTACAGAGGAGGAGACTGAGGCCCTAGGAGATGAAGGGGTTTGCCTAAGGCACACAGCTGGCAAGTAGGCAAGTCAGGATTTGAACCCAGGGACTCTGGATTCAGCGGCTCCAGGCTCATCTGCCCGTGCCACACTGGCAGCAGGAAGTAGAGCCCTGACACAGGCCAGATGCTCCATCCGCATCCATTATCAGGGTAATTGTCAAGTTTTTTTTTTATATTTTATTTATTTATTCATGAGATACATAGAGAGAGAGAGGCAGAGACACAGAGGGAGAAGCAGGCTCCATGCAGGGAGCCCGATGTGGGACTTGATCCCAAGATCCGGGGTCACGACCTGAGCCGGAGGCAGACGCTCAACCGCTGAGCCACCCGGGTGTCCCAATCATTGTTAAGTTTTAATCCTTTCCTTCCTTGGCTAAAGGACCTTCGGAACCAGGACATTTCCTCCGGGGCTATGCCTTGGGGCTTTGGATCAAAACTGTGAACTCACCCACCTCTGCTGAAGCGCATCAAAGCCTTGATCAGAGACAGTCTTGCTGTCCTTCTGACCGGCTTGCCTGGAGCCAAGTATAGCTTCACGGCCCATCTGTGCTGGGGACGTTTCAGGCTGTGCGGAGACACAGGGAGGGAAGCAGGTGTGGCAGGGCGACAGGTAATCCCAGGCAAGCCATCCAAGAGAATGGGGATCAGATCTGGGCTCTCCACTAGGCCAGCTGTGTGACCCTGGACGGACAGGTGAGCTGACCTCTCTGGGCTTCTGCTTCATCCCCAGTAAAATGGGGACACCGATCCCCACCTTGGACGGTTGCAGTGCACAAAAGTGCCCAGCACCTACTGGACGCTCAGTAGACAGCGGCTGTCATAATTTATTACTTAATTTAGGCCATGTAGGCTCTGTTTCTGAGACAGTTGCAGTCAGCCTGTTTCTTTTTCTTTTAATATTTTATTTATTTATTCATGAGACAGAGAGAGAGAGGCAGAGACACAGGCAGAAGGAGAAGCAGGCTCCATGCAGGGAGCCCGACATGGGACTCGATCCCGAGTCTCCAGGATCGGGCCCTGGGCCGAAGGCGGCGCTAAACCGAGTCAGCCTGCTTCAAACCCAGAGCTGTTGGCCAAAATCTGACTGGCTGGCTTCAATATACCCAGGAGTTTGAATTCAAAGGCTTCGGGGAGGGTTGGTTGAGTTTCACTGCTCATTATTTGCAAAGTGCCCAGAGGCCCAAACCCAGCCCTAGAGCCTGGGCCTTCCAGGGACCGACGAGTCCCTGGATGGAAGGGTCCAGGCCGTGTGCCGGAGGGCCGGCTGTGCTCGCTTACCTGCAGAGCAGCCAGGTAGGGCATGGAAATTTGGTCTTTCCTTTTCAAAACAAGGGTCTGCAGCTGTAGTCAAAAACCACGCCTGGCTTAGCCACGGAGGCAGCTAGAGTGGCAGGAGACACTCAGCCTGCAATGCAGCAAGCACAGGTTGGGCCTGACTGCCCAGGGCTCAACCCCAAGCTGTCCCCATAAAGGAGCCATCAGCTACCCGAGCTGCTGAATGTTCCGGTTGGGCTGATTGGGTGTGGGATGTCGCTGGACTCTGCGATCGGTATCGGAGCGGTCCTCAGTGGCTACTAGGCAGGGCATCCTGGAAAAGAGCCAGAGAAGGGCCAGTTCTCTGCTCCAAGCAGCCCCAACCCCACCTGGATGAGCCCCAACTTCTGGCCATCTGCTGAAAGCAAGGATGGAGCAACGTAATTTGGAGAGGAGACCAAGAGGAGAGGGGGGAGGCCGGTGTGCTTGAGGCTTTACCCGTGCGGCGGGCAGACAGACGAAGCTCTGGAGCTTTTCTTTCCACCTCCGCTGTGTGACCTGGGGAATTCTATCTGCCCTCTCTGGGCCTTGTCCGCCCACTCAGAGAAACTGAGAGAGTCGGCTCCACTACGAGCGGCGTAAGATGACAACTGGGTTTTTCCCCTGCCGTCCCCGCAGCACCCGGCTCAGCGGCTGGCGGGGTAGGCCCCCTCTAAATAATTACTGAATGAAGATGCTCGCCCCCCTCCACCCCTTCTCCATGCAATTTTCCCAAAGGCAAGCTTTTGATTAGAGAATCGTTCTATGTCGGTACAGTCTGTTCCTGATGCAAGAAACAGTCAGTATGTATCTGATTTTAAAAAGCATTGATCCAGCTTGTTTGGATCCTAATGAGGCAGAGACAGGGCGAGGAGGCGTCATTTCTACATCTCTCTCTGAAACCTCTGTACCTCTCTCTCTCTCTGTAGCTGACAGCTACAGCAGCCCGCTCCTCCACCTCGGGGCCCAAAGCCAGGACTGCAAACACCTGCAGGATGGGGCCGGGACGGGGGTCGGGGGGCGGGTAGGTGACAGGAGCGAGTGGGGCCGGGGGAGTCGGGGTGACCCGCACAGCGCCCTCCCCACCCACAGGGCAGTGCCCATCAGGCCTCGTGCAGCCAGCTCTTACATTTTTTTACAGATGAAAATCTAGACTTTCTTTTTTTATGTGAAATCACCTGATTTGTACGTGCCGACAACTCATTCAACAATTAAAAAGAAAAAAAATAAAAGAATATTGGCTGAGGTGGACGTTTCTGCAGGCTGGATTGGGCCAGGCCCCGAGGCTCATGGGTCTTGGACAGGAACCGGTTCCAGGGGAGACACTCAGCCCTTCGCCCTAGGGGACGTCAGTCTGACGGTAGAGACACAGCTCTGTGTTTGGAAATCCCGCCCCCACCCCCACCACCACCACCACGAGCTGGTGGGAGACGCTAAAGGAACAAGCATTCCACATACTTCCAGAGCGGATGGATTTCATGTCGACTAAGTCACTTTCAGGCAGGAGAGGCAGGATGCAGGTTGATAGGGGAGGTGGTCCCTGGATGGGGGCGGGGGGAGGGTCTGGCCACTGCAGAAGCCCAGAGAGAGGGCAGAGCAAGGTGCTGGGTGGGAGGCCGGAAAACCTGGCAGCTGAACTGGGCGGAGAGCCAGCCTTGGGGACCCTGAGCCAGAAGGGCTCCTGGGGGTGACTTGGTCCCATGGCTCCAATACCCAGATGGGGAAATAGAGGTTTAAGGGAGAAACCTACCCAAGGCCATGCGGTGAGCTGGTGACACAGGACAGGAATGAAGTCGCAGGAGACCAGGCTGGGAACAGGAAGGGGGCCACAGAACACACCTAAGGGTTGGCTATTGAGCAGGTTACGTGGACGAGGAGCCTCTGGCTGATGACCTCACCCCCGCTCCCTCCCTGGTCTGTGAGCCGGAGCCAGGTAGACGGCACCGTCTCCAGCCACGGCTGCCCTTTGAATTAACCTTTAGACGGTGCGGATTAGTAGTTCCATCCATCTCCCACCCAACAGGCTCCAGAAGTCTGGCCGGGTGGGCGGTGGGGGAGTGAGTGTGGTCCAGACGGGCCCGGAGGCTCACTGAGACCCGGAGAGGCTGCCGGCCAGAGCTCAGGGCCCCGGGAGGGGTGAGGGGGGCAGGGAGAGGGAACCTGCGCTGAGCGCCAGGTGCCTGGGGCCACAGGTTTCATGGGCATCACGTCCTGGACTTTTATCGGCAAGCCTGGGAGGTGGGGACTTGCCCCAGGCCAGTCCCAGAAGCAGCGACCAGAAGCCACAGCTCCGGGATCTGCGCTTTCAGAAACGGAAGCTCCCTGCCTGGAGCCCTTCCGTGAGCCCTGCCCGTCACCCCTGCCTCATGTCCCCTTGTTTCTGCCCCCACACTGGTCCCCTCACCTTTTCCTCACTCGGGGCCTTTGCACTTGCTGTTGCCTCCTTCTGGAACACCCTCCCGCCGTCTTCCACACAGCTGGAGACACTCATGGATCTGCAACAGTCGGGGCGAGGAGAGGAAGAACCAGAGAAGACTGTGGGTGCCGGATGGGCCTCCTGTGCCAGCCGAGCTGCCTGGGCAAGAGGAGCCGGCCGAGGACCTTCTCCCTCTGTGTTTATGAAGTCCGATCCTGCATCACATCCTTTAAAAACGTTTCCAACTGAAGTGTAAAATGCACACAGGTGTGGAACTTAGGTGGGCGGCTGGATAAAGTTCTCACTTAGCTACGGCCACTAAGTAAGGCCCACTCGCATCCAGGCACGGGTCGTTCCCGGCACCCAGATGGTTCCCACGCGTCCCTTTCCAGTCAATACTACGTTTTCAAAGAGGTAACACTACTGTGACTTCAAATCCTTTTGCCAAAAAAAAAAAAAAAAAAATCCTTTTGCCTTTTCTCGACTTTCATAGAAATAGGACGTGGCCTGTGGTGGATGGCATTTTCCAGAGACGGGTGCAAAACTGCCTCCGGTTCCTCATGCTCTTCTTGCCAGGTGATGTTGACACTCCTCCCGTGGAGCAGTGGGGCCTGTGTCCCCTCCCCTGGAATCTCAGTGGCCTTTCTGCCAGCCTCAGTGAATAGGGTGCAGCGTAAGTGACGCTCAGTGAGTTCTGAGCACATCACCACAATGCCATGCACCCACCGTGCTTTCTTGGGACACCTGCTCTTGGATCCCAGCGAGGTGGAAGCCCAAGCAGCCCGAGGAGAGGCTCCGGTGAGAGGAATCGAGAGCCCGCCAGCCATGTGAGTGATCTGGAAAGCAGACTCCATCCCCAGCTGAGCCACCTGCTGATGCCCTGCTGAGCAGAGACAAGCCACCCCGGGCCCTCTGCATGTCCTGCCTAAATAGCATCTCATGAACAAAATAAGTGATTGTTTTTGTTTTATGCCACTCAGTGTGAAGTGTTACCGTCATACAGTAACGGATAACTAAAGCATCGTCCACAAAAAGATTTTAAGCAGAACGATGGTGTTGAAGTGAAAGACTGTATGATGAAAGACTGAATGTAAACTGGCTTAAGGGGATAAAAACAGAAAAAAAAAAAAAAAGGCTATATTGGTTCCCATAACTAATCAGCTCAAAGAGGGTCTTGGGTTCGTTCTCCTGGGGTGGTGGGTGGGGAGGCAGCTACTCTAACAAAGTATCACAGCCTGGGGGGCTTAAGCTACAGGAATGTACCGTCTGACAGTTTGGGGGGCTAGAAGTCTAAGATCAGGATGCTGGCAGGGCTGGCTCCTTCCAAGGCCTTGAGGGAGAAAATCTGGTCCAGGCCTCTCTCCTTGTGGGTTATAGATGGACTCCTACCTGTGTCTTCACGGGGCTTCGTCTCTGTGGCCCCATCTCCCAGTGTTCATTTTCTTTTTTAAAATATTTTATTTATTTATTCATGAGAACACAGAGAGAGGGGCAGAGACACGGGCAGAGGGAGAAGCAGGCTCCTTGCAGGGAGCCCGACGTGGGACCCCGGGATCACAACCTGAGCTGAAGACAGATGCTCAACCGCTGAGCCACCCAGGCGCCCCTCCCAGTGTCTCTTTCTTTAAAAAAGACTTTTTTTTTTTAATTTTTAAGTCATCTTTACACCCAACGTGGGGCTCGACCTCACAACCCTGAGATCAAGAGTCACACAATCTACCAGGTAAGATAGTCAGGCGCCCCCTCAACGACCCTGTTTTATAAGGATCCCAGTCGCATTGGATTGATTAAGGATCCACGCTACTCTGGTGTGACCTCAACTAATTCCATCCGCAACAACATTGCCTCTGAATAAGGTCACATTCTGAAGGTCTGGGGCTTAGGACTTCAACATGTGAAGGGAGTTGCAGGGGTGAGTGGGAGGGGACACATTACAACCCAAGACGGGGCTAGTTTGGTCCCGGCCTCTTCACTTCTCAGCTTTGCTTTGCCGTGTGTCTGAGTCATCCCCTGGCCCCATGTGGTGGCACGATCGGTGTTCCAGGCCTTGGGCTCCAGGTGTCAAGGGCCAGCAGAAAAAGGACTGGCCAGCCCAGTGCCCTCCCAGCTCCTCTGGGCCACCAAGCCACGCTGAGGCCCATACCTGCAGCCGAGGACGGCCGTGATGTCAACGGTCAGCCTGACCCCGCAGACCCCCGGAGCACAGCGAGGGGGTGGGCATCACGAGCACAGTCACCAGGAGAAGAAAGCCACAAGAGTGGCCCCCACCACAGACAGAAGGCCACTGTGAACACATGGCTCTGGCCCAGGAGCAGGAAAAAGCAGGAGAGTGAGAAAGGCTCCGTGCGGACGACCCCACCTCGCGCCTGCGGGATCGGGCCTGCCATCCTGCCTCCCGCGCCCCATTCCCATTCAGGGAGCAGCCTGCTCAAAACCCAGCCCTGAAATTATGAGAAAAAATAATATTTAAAGGCCCTTATTAAAGATACTCAGAAGGCCCTGCGAATGTCAAACAGCTGTGAGCAAACCCTAATTTGATGATCTACGTGTTAATGAATCCCAGACATGCAGATTAAATTCTCTTTAAGTCGCACGTGGTTTTAAAATGCATTTCTCTCCGGCGTGTCTGGTTCGAAACAAGGTTAGCCAAACACCTGTAAGGCAGGTCCGCCAATCTGGGGACGGATGCAGCAGGAGCTGAACGCTGTCCTGGCTCAGGCCTCGGGGAGCCTGCGAGGCGGGTGAAGGCAAAGATCCACGGAGGGCCGCGTTAGCGACAGCCTGGGCCCTCCGGAGCCGGGGCGCCGACAGGGCAGCTCGCCGCGCACGGTTCTCTCGCTTCGGCACGTATTTACTGAGCCCCGACAGCGTGCCGGGCCCTGCCCAGGGCAGTGGGGTGCAGTGGTGAAGGGGAAGCCACAGACCCCACCTTCCGAAAACGTCCAGGCGAAGGGGACGGAGGGTAAAGCAGGGAGAGGTGGCTAATCGAGGTGACTTCATCCTACGACAGCGACAGCGCCAGTAAGGGAGGACACACAGCAGGGTGACGGGAGGAGCAGGAGGGGATCGGAAAGACGGGGACAGGCGGTTGTCCAAGGAAAGGAGTGAGACGCGGAAAGGTCAGGCGACGGCAGGTGCAGAGGGCCGGGTGTCGGGACCAGCCGGATCCACTGAGGAATCAAAGCAGGTGGACAGCAAGCAGGGAGGCGCCCGTGGCCGATGCGCACAGCGGGGCGCCCCACGGCTGGGGCGTGGCCTCTGAACACACGGCACCTTGCACACTCGGCGCCAGGAGACCAAGACGAGAGTCAGCAAGAGAGATCTATCAAAACTAACACACGCAATAAATAAAATCTTAAAAAAAAAAAAAAATGGGCAGCCCGGGTGGCGCAGCGGTTTAGCGCCGCCTGCAGCCCAGGGCGTGATCCTGGAGACCCTGGATCGAGTCCCACGTCGGGCTCCCTGCATGGAGTCTGCTTCTCCCTCTGCCTGCGTCTCTCTCTCTCTCTCTCTCTCTCTCTCTCTCTCTCTGTCTCTATGAATAAATAAATAAAATATTTAAAAAAAAAAACTAACACATGCATCCTGGGAGGGGCTGCTCAGCTGCTCAACCCAGGGCTGGTCATTTAGGTGAGTCCCCCTCCAGGAAAAGTCTTCAAGCTGCACGCCTCAGATCCATGCACCTTCCTGTAGGTACATTATTCCTCTTATAATAAAATGTTTACCGAAATTAAAAACCTACGTGGGCGGGAAGCAGTCATGCAATTTTTTTGCAAAAAAAAAAAAAAAAAAGAAAAAAAGAAAGAACCACATGTACCAACCAACACATAAAACTTGATCCATCACAGCGGTTGTGCGGGAGGGATGAGGATGAGGACGTTCCTAACAAATCTTCCGGAAGCGGCCAGACACGGTTGCGAGGGACTTGGGTGTATTAAGTCCCTGACTTCGTGTTCCCGGACAGCCCTGTAATCTTGGTAAGGCCAGTGAGGCTGGCCCGTCATCCCTACTGAGCTGACGCGTCCCCCGAGCCTCTGAAGAGCGAACGAATGCGCGAGCGTGTGAGGGAGCGCCCGAGCACAAGCCCCAGTGCCTCTGGGCGGCTGTTGATGCGCAGGCGCGAAGCTTCCCAGGTACTGGATGCTTCTAGAAAGCATCCTCCCAGGTAGGACCCCCTCCTGGACGCCACCCACACACACTTCTGGTCAAGGTGGGAGCCGGTCCCCATCACTTTCACGACCTGCGTGTGGCCGGGGACAGGCGCCCCAAACAGCCGGCCACTGCCACATCCTGGTGACAGCATGACGGATTAGGAGCTCAGCGAAGCCAGCCGTGGGAATGACAGAGGAAGGGGATGATGACTCTCCCCATCTCCCATCTATTTTTATTTCTCTCTGAACCTTGAAAGACAACGGTTCTGGGCAAGTGGCTCGTGCTTGTGAGAGTGACTTGAAGTGTCCTGAGTTGCTTCTCGATGTCCCCGTCCCGAGGTCCAACCAGCAAGGTGGGCGGTGGGAGAGGTCCAAGTGGGGAGCAGCTCTCACAGGGGTGCAGGGTAGGGGTCGGGGAGGGAAGGCGCCCCAGGCCGCCCATGTGAGGGCACCTCTGTCACTGGCTGGCCCTGAGACCCCAGCAGGCCAGGGGGACCTTGGTTTCCTTATCCATAAGATAGCTGGGGTCTCCCCGCGCCCCCATCACTGGGATTCGCGGAGAACTGGCGACAGATAACGCCTGGCCCACCACCCAATCTGGTACCCCGAGACGGAGTAGCTCTTGGGCATCCCCATGCCACCTCAGCACTGTCACGCCCCAGCCTCCTGCAGTCACCAGGGTCCCCGCTGCATCAAGGGCAGACTCTCCACATTCAGGAGAGGGCCGGGCCAGAGCGGAATCCCAGCACCTCTGATCTCCAGCTGCGTGATTTGGGACAGGTCATTTCTCCCCACCGCCCCACTGGGCCTCAGTTTCTCCATCTGTCCAATGGGGACAGGAGGGCCCCACCGCCGGGCATCTCTGGTGAGAGGGTGAGAGCACACCCTGCCACCTGAGGCTGCCTTCCTGAGCGATCGGATGACTGGGTAACCCCCACCCCACCCCAGCACATAAGTTCTGTGACAGCAGGGCCCAACCAAGGGTCACACCCGCACCTGCCTTGGGGGAGACACTGAATAGACATTCCCCGAATGAGAGAGTCCCTCGGCGGGGGACCTAGAGGTTCTTTCAACGGAAGCTCAGGGGAAGGGGCTCTGAACCCAGAATCGGGCATGCAGGCCCCGTGCCGGTGTCGCTCAGTGCCAGGCCAGCCCTCAGGCCCAGCAGTCTGGACTCTGTGTGCAAATGGCAAGGCCAGGATCACAGCGTCCCGGCCTCTGGGGGGGCCTCTGGGGGAGCCTGGGACATGGCCTTTGGAAGCTCTGCTGCACACTGGTTTCCCCGGGAGGTGGCTGGGGGTGGCAGGGGGTCCCCCGGGGGAGTCAGGGGCAGGGCCCTGCCCCCCAAGTCGGCTCCTAGGGGCTGAGGCCCTTGGGGTGGCGCCCCCCATCCTGCCGGCTCAGGCCCCACCCCTCCCGTTCTGCAGAGAACCCCAAGGCCACAGTGGAGCTGTGATGGGAGCAGAGCCAGCATGAGGGCCCCGCTCCAGCGAAGAGTGTCCGAGTTCTCACGCCGGCACCAGGCTTCACCTGCATCATCCCATTTGGTCCTGACACAACCTGAAGCGAGAGAGGTCTGGGCGCCCATTTTACAGGTGACAAAACAGGTTAAATAACTTGCCTGAGGCAAGAACTAGCAAGTGACCAAGTGATCGGGACTGATGCGTCCGCCGTCAAGCCTGGCCACCTCACCCCAGCACGCGCTGCCCACTCACCTCCGCCTCCCCTGCCCTCCTCGTCTGCTCATGTCCACCTGGTCTCTTGTTCCCCACGACCTCATGCCCCTCAGCGATTTGTCTAGCTCTCCGGGCCTCAGTCCACCTTGCTGGGAATGGGACAGCAATGGACCTGTCCGAGAGGGTTGCTGGGGGAGAGGGACTTAAGACGGGGAGCAACGTGCAGCCCCACCTGGCACCTACGTGAGTGCTGGTCCCCGTGATCAGCCCCCCGTGAGGCCCGAGCCGTGCCCTGGGGGTACAGAGAGAACCTGGACTGTACCCCCGGACGCTCCCTCACCCAACAGAACCACGAGGCCGTGTAGCGAGGGTCACGACGGACAGAAGTACGAGGCCCTAAACCTACAGGGAGGGCCAGAACAGGTTCCCAGACTATCAGGCTGTGTCAACTCTCCCTGCCCACTCCCCACCTCCTTTTTCCTTCCTTAAAAAGAATCTTTCCTGGAACACCTGGGTGGCTCAGTGGTGGAGCATCTACCTTCAGCTCAGAACATGATCCCGGGGTCCTGGGATCGAGTCCTGCATTGGGCTCCCTGCATGAAGCCTGCTTCTCCCTCTGCCTGTGTCTCTGCCTCTCTCTCCGTGTCTCATGAATAAATAAATAAAATCATTTAAAAAGAAAGAAAAGAAAGAAAAGAAAAAGAAAGAAAGAAAGAAAGAAAGAAAGAAGGAAGGAAGGAAGAAAGAAAAAAGAAAGAAAGAAGAAAGAAAGAAAGAAAGAAAGAAAGAAGGAAGGAAGGAAGAAAGAAAAAAGAAAGAAAGAAGAAAGAAAGAAAGAAAGAAAGAAAGAAAGAAAGAAAGAAAGAAAGAAAGAAAGAAAGAAACAATCTTTTCTGAAATCTGAAGCCCAAATGGGGCGTGGGCCTGACATCATTGGCTCGATCCTCCCCGGTAGAGACCTCCTTTGGGAGAGAGCGGCCTGCCCTCCCTGCAGAAGGCCTGGGGTCTCCTCAGAGAGTGCGAGGGGTCTCTGGGCCAAGGGAAGGGGAGACGAGAGAGCCCTCTGCTTGCATCGGGGCCTCCGACCTGCCACGGGGCCACGAGGCTTTCCCAGGCCTGGCTGGCCATGGAGGGCCTCTGCTCTGCAGGGCCACGGCTCCCGGGGGCCCGAGGGAGCTTGTCGGGAGGTTGCACGCGGCCCTCGCAGGGAGGGTCACCTCCCTGCCTTCTCTCAGCAGCCTCCGAGACTAATACAGGTCAGAAGCTAATCAACCTACCACCTCCTGGCACAAATGGGGAAACTGAGGCCTGGGGAGGGGCGTCTCACCCAAGGTCACACAGAGGCACTAGCACCCCCTTGACCTGCCCTCGCAGACACTGAGGACACCCCATAGAAGGGGAGAGCAGCACCCAGCAAGCAGCTCTGCAAGCGTGGCTGGGGGTGCGCGTCCTGCACACCCAGGGCCAGCCACGGGACGGGTGCCCGGTGCCCCAGCCCCAGCTGCGCCCAGGCCTTTGGCTCTGCTGCCCCCTGGTGCTCACACTGGCTTGCGTCTCCCGCTCAGATTCCCCGCATGGTGATGGCTGGTCCAGGGTCAAGGGAAGAATATAGGGAAGTCGGGGGGCCTGGAGGGGCAAGAGGGGGGCAAGAGCGTGACAGGGAAAGATAGAGCCGTGGCCTTACCTCTTATCGCTCCCACTCCAGACAGAAAGAGATCCTGGTGGGGAGAAGGGAAGCCAGTCAGTGTGGGGGACAGGAGACCATAGGACTCCAGTCCTGGCTGGAGTGGATTGTTTGTGGGTTTTTTTATTTTTTAAGATATTTATTTATTTATTTATTTATTTATTTATTTATTTATTTGAGAGGGAGAAGCAGGTTCCTCGCAGAGCAGGGAGCCTGACATGGGGCTCGAGCCCAGGACCCCAAGATCATGACCTGAGTCGAAAGCAGATGCTTAACCGACTGAGCCACTCAGGTGCCCCCGCTTGGGGTGGATTATAAATGACAGCAAACCCTTGGCACCCCTGCTACCCAGGGGGTGTCCGTTTCCCTCCCCTCGACTAGGCATCCTGGACTCGACCAATAGACTGCAGCGCAAGTAACCCCGTGTGTGCCTCCAGGCTGGGTAGTAAGAGACGTGCAGCTTTGCCTTTACCCCCTAGGACACTCCTTGGATGGAGCCACCACGTTACCTGGCAAAGAGGCCACGGGGAGGAAAACCAAGGCGTTCCAGCAGACAGCCCGGCTCGTCCTCAGCCAAAACCCAGCACCGATGGCCGCCGTGCGAGTGAGCGTCTTGACCACTCCCTCCCCAGCGTAGCTGCGACCCACTGAGCGCTGGCCACCCGGGGCGGGGCCGTGTGGAGCGGAACCACCTGACCGTGCCCAGCCAGCCCACAATCACGAGAGATAACAAATGATGATCGTTAATTTAAGCCGCTACATTTCGTTACCTTGTTATGCAGAAATAGATGACCAGAACAGCTTCACCCTTAGCAGCGGTGTGACCTTGGGCTCGTCACTTGACCTCCCATAGCTTCAGTTTCTGCATGGAGTAACAATGCCCAGAATAGGGGTAGGATTAAATGGGATGGTGTGTGCAAAGCACTGAGTACCCAGAACCCACTGATAACTGACAGGGCCTGAGCATCTCCCCAGAGTCAGGCCAGGTGCGCAGCTCTCGGTACACATCATCTTATTAAACCCCGTGGCAGCCATCTGAGGTGCTCGATTTTAGAGATGGAGAAGGAGGCTTCCCAAATCAATACTCCCAGTTCAAAATAAGGAAACCAAGATGTGGAGAGAGAAGTAACTTATGCAACGTCCTCATTTGGTTAAAAAAAAAAAAAAAAAAAGAGCCAGGATTCGAATTCACATATCAAGCACAAAATGCAAGAGCCATCGTCATCACCAGCATCATCTTCATCATCATCTCCCTCACCATCATCATTTCCATCAGTATCTCCATCATCTCCCTCACCATCACCATCATCCCCACCATCATCCTCTCCATCACCATCATCTCCATCACCATCTCCATCATCAATCACCATCACCGCCCACATCATCATCCTCCCCATCACCACAATCTCCATCATCTCCCTCACCATCACCATCACCTCCATCATCATCATCACCTCCATCGTCATCACCATCATCTCCAGCATCATCCCCATACTCCTCATCATCATAATCACCATCAGTATCTTCGCTATGATCTTCATCGTTATCATTGTCAGCATCACCATCACTATCATCATAATTACTACTGGCAGCAACATGGTGCTGTGTGTCCCCAGAAAACTGGCAGGACCTCTCACAGCCAGAAAAAAAAAATGTGCCTTGAAGTGATTGGGTGCTCGGCGGAGGGGATGGATGCACAGGGCTGTCCTCGCTCTCTCTAGCTCCCTTCACAAGGGCCAGCACAGGTGTGTCAGGCTTCACCCAATGCGTACGTCACTTCTGAGCAAAGCTCCCTGAACAGCTGGGAACAGAAGTCAGGCTTTTTGTTCCTGGGCTTCCTTTCCCACATCTGAGCTGCCCAGAGCCCACGGGCCTCAGGATGGTGCCTTTGGCCCCTTGGCCCCACCTGTCTCCCTGGCAGGCCCTGGACAAAAATGAAGCCACATGTGACCAGCCCACATTGTCCAATTGTGGGTCCTTCACACGTATTTCAGGAACGCCCCAGAGGCCGTGTACTTTGCCGGTTCCCACACTTATACCAACAAGCAGGTAAGAACAACCTCAACAATCCGACAAGCCGAGTCGCCAGGGCAGCTCAGTCAGTGAAGCGTCTGCCTTCAGCTCAGGTCTCGGGGTCCATGGATCGAGCCCCACGTCATGCTCCCTGCTCAACGGGGAGTCTGCTTCTCCCTCTCCCTGTTCCCCTCCCGCTGCTCATGTTCTCTCTCTCTCTCTCAAATAAATAAATAAAATCTTTATTTTTTTGGTATTTTTTATTGGAGTTTAATTTGCCAACATATAGTATAACACCCAGTGCTCATCCCATCAAGTGTCCCCCTCAGTGCCCATCACCTGGCCACCCCATCCCCCACCCACCTCCCCTTCCATGAATAAATAAAATCTTTAAAAAAAAAAGAAAGAAAGAAGAAAGAAAGAAAGAAAGAAAGAAAGAAAGAAAGAAAGAAAGAAAGAAAGAAAGAAAGAAAGAAAGAATCAGACATGCCTGGACCAAAGCAGACCCCTCTGATTCCCAGGCATGTGAGTATAGGCAAGTCACCCAGCCTTTCTGCGCCCCATATAGCAGATAGATCCCCAAGTGTGCGCAGCCCCTTCCAAGGCACCTCCTCTTCACCCCTGGGCCCCGGCATTCCAGGCTGGGTCTGGAGTGGACTGAACAGTGGGGCTGGCCTCAGGACTCCGCGCACTCAGGGGGCCTGCCCTCCAGCTCCACGGCTGATAGGCTGGGTACCAAGCCCTCCGCCGCAGACGAACCTCCCCAACTCTCCGGACCTTGCTTCCCCTCCGTTCCCAGTTCTGAGCTGCTTCCAGGCAGCAGAGAAGGGACGGCCCGTCATTCAGGGATCACCGGGAAATGGACCTGTCCTCTGATCCCTGGGAAGTGGCTTCTGACCGTCACCACACCTCAGCCTGATGGCCACCTCCATAGGCACCTGTCATCGTGAGCACACACGACTTCAGAGAATCGGGCTCCACGCTTCACTCAAAATTATTTCATCTCCCAAGATTCAAAATGACAACTGCTACCACTGTGTCTCAGGCACAGCGCGAGGGACGTCCCGGGTGTGCATTGAGCACGTGCTTCTTGAGTGCCTACTACGTGCCGGGCAGTTTGCTGAGCACTTGGGAGAGAACAATGGCAAAAACGAAGATCCCTGGCCTTGTGGAGCTGATTTTCAAAGAAGAAAATGAAAGTCATAGTTAACAATATAACAAATAATAATCAAGTAAGAATGGTAATAGATAAGTACATTATATAGTAGGTGGTAAGTGCTATGGAAAAAAGGAAAACCAAATGGCGAAAAAGGACAGATATTGTTGGAAGAATCTCCAATATTTTTTTAGGATTTTATTTATTAGAGAGAAAGCACGAGCAGGGGAGGGACAGAGGGAGAGGGAGAAGCAGGCTCCCTGCTGAGCAGGGCTCGATCCCAGGTCCCCAAGACTGTGACCTGAGCCAAAGGCAGACGCTCAACGGACTGAGCCACCCAGGCATCCCTTTTTTTCTTGGGTTGTTTTTTTTTTTTTTTGAGAATTTCCATTTTTAATAAAGTGGTCAAGGTGGGCCTTATTGAAAGGTGACATTTAGCAAAGACTTAGCAGAGGTGGGAGGATGAGCAAAGCAGCTATATGGAGAAGGTGTGACCCGTGCAAAGGTCCTGAGGCAGGAAGGAGTTGCCATGTTCCAGAAGAGGAAAAAAAAAAAAAGAAAGCCAGAGTGTTTGGAACAGGGAGGAAGCCGCAGGACACAGGACCTCGTAAGGATTTTGGCTACATGGTGGGACCACTGCAGGGTATTGTGCGGAGCCAGACCAGGATGTGACTCACATTTTTAAAAAGCTCCTTCTGGCTGCTGTGTGGGGAGTAGACCCGTAGGGGAGAAGCAGAGACACCAGCAATGCAGGCGGCCGGCCGAGGACGGTGGGAGAGACCCGGGCGGTCCCCATGGAGGCGGGGAGAGGTGGCCAGACCCTGCGGATGTTTGGAAAGCGGGTTGGACACGGCTGTATACCAGCGTCACTGCTCCTCTGAGAGGTGGGCCCGATTGTTTCCGCGTGAGAGTGGCTTCACTGAGGCCGCAGGCGGAGCATCCACACTCACTCGGGGCCGGGACGGCCCAGGGTAGCCGCGTGGCGAGGGCGCTGCTGGTGGCCAGATGCCCGGGCGCTGAGCACGGGGCCTCGGGCAGAGGGTAGTTAAGGGGGCCGACACCTGGCTGCCCAGCACCCCATAAAGCGAGCTGGAGCATGAATTGATGGCCCATTAATGGCCCAGAGCTCAGAGCAGCCATGTCCTCAGCAGTTTATAAACTCATAAAAACGCCGTGGTCACGGCCACACATCCCTGCCTCCTTTAGCTGAGGATGAATGGGCCTTCCTGGGGGAAGAGGCAACAGGCTGCGGGGGGCGGGGGGGCCTGAGCCTCCTCCCTCTCGGTCACCCACCCCCGCCCCACCCAGGGGTCAGCCCATGGCCGCACCCACACTCCCCACCCCTGCCTCAGGGCCCCTCCACCCCAAGGAAGCCCCTTGGGGGAAGAACCAGGGAACCAGGGAGGGAAATCCACACCGGGGGGGACCCACCAGGTGCCCGGGGCCACCCGGGAGCATCACAGTGCCCCCTAAGGTTGCCAGCACAGCCTCCGTGTGACACTGATGCTGATGGAGGATGCACTCAAGGTCAGAGCAGTGACAAGCCTCTCTGGGTGTCCCTCCCTCGGCCCACGGAGCTGCAGCTGGTCCCCAGCCCCACTGCACGGATGGAGAAGGAGCAGTGCAGGGCACGACTCGGGGATGCAGCCATAGGCCACCAGATGTTACCCGGCCCTGGCACGACCCTGCACACTCAGGTTTGTTTTGTAAGATTTATTTATTTATTTATCCATGAGAGACACAGAGAGAGGCAGAGGGAGAATCGGGGAGCCTGATGCGGGACTCGATCCCATGACCCCGGGATCATGACCTGAGCAGAAGGCAGATGCTCCACCACTGAGCCACCCAGGCGTACCTGTGGCACACTCGTTACAGGGACGGCCCGAGGTCGGGACCAAAACCCAGCCGGTGCCCCACTGCGCGCTTTGCCTTCAGCAACACCCCCCACCCATCCATCGGGCCAGTGCTCCCCGGGCACCCAGACATCCCTGAGCACTTTCTCTCCATCAGACATGGGCCAAGCCCCTGGGCCCGGCGATTTTATGGGAGGTCCACTGTATTCTTTTCCCCCCACGACTTACAGGTGAGGAAAGCGAGGCCCAGGAAGGTTAAGGGACTGGCCCAGGGTCACACAGCCGGTAAGTGGCAGAGCCAGACTTCACCCTCCCGCGTTTCCAACTGCAGACCACAGCCTTACACCCCGGCTTCCCCTCCCACCAGGTCTGGGCTGCTCATCCCTCCCGGGCTCCCTCCCACTCCCAAGCACGGAACTCCCCATCCAGGACCGGGCGGAGAGACAATAAAGGGATGGATGCAATGCGGGAGGACAGGTGGCTGGGCCGGTCCCACCCCCAGCAGCCCCCGGGTCTGGTAAGGTTGTGCTCCCGCCCCAGGTGACCCCGGTGGGGGGCAGGCAGTGGGGCCCCCTTCCCTGGAGTGGCTTCCCGAGGGGCACAGGCCTCTGGGGCTTGAGAAGACAAGATTCAGCCCATACCTGTGACAGGTGGGGTCTTGGCGCCACCTCGTGTTCTCTGGCAGCCCTGTAGCTGGCCACACAACCAGAGAGGATGTGCACCGCCAGGGCATTGGGTCTCTTTCCTTCTCATCCCTGTCCCCTGTGGTTTGGTTCTACGGACCCCTCATTTCCAATGACAGAAACAAGTTTATAGATGTCAGGTTATTTCCCCACAATCACATGGTGCGGCCAAGCCAGGACTGGCACCTGGCCCCGGAGGCTGTGTGCTCTTCCTCTGGCAGGCTACCCCCCAACACACACTGTCCCCCAACCCTTACTGCTGTGGAGCTCCGATCGGGAGACCGGGGAGCCGTGCTTGACTTGCTGAGCACATGTGGGCAGGGCAATGCCGCTCTCTGAGCCTCAGTCTTTCCATCTGTAAAATAAAAAGTGTGCACAGTATGGGCGCCTGGGTGGCTCAGCGGTTGAGCATCTGCCTCCAGCTTAGGTCATGATCCCGGAGGATTGAGTCCGGTGTCGGGCTCCCCGCATGGAGCCTGCTTCTCCCTCTGCCTGTGTCTCTGCCTCTCTCTCTGTGTCTCTCATGAATAAATAAATATTTTTTTAAAAAAAAGAAAAGAGGCAGGGGCCCAGGATGCTGCCCACCCCCCATGCGGCCAGGTCCATGGGGACCTGAGTAGGGGCCCCAGGGTTTGGGAGTTTTGGGGTTTTGGAAAAGCCCATCGCTGCTTCCCTGGCCACCTGTGCAGACCTGCCTCTCAGAGACGTATTGACCCATTCAGAGGCTCTGGGGAGAACATTTGCTCTTTCTGAAAGGTCTCGTTCTTCTGGCCTCCAGTCAATACAGGGTTTGTTCCTGGCATCGGAAAGCATTCCATTGCCATCTCCATGGCCTCCTGTCAAAGCTGCCTTCACTCCCAGGCTCGGGCGAGGCCCCTTTGGGAGTCCTGAGGCAGCTGCGCTGAGCTTCTCTGGCCAAGGGCAGAGCCAGGACATGAGTACGGTCCCGGCTGGGGTCTCCTCAGGGGCCCCAGGGCATTGGTGCAGCACAAGCTCTAAGAAATGCCATCAGGAGCTGAGTATGCAAACCCTGTGGCCAACACTGGGAACTGGCCAGGGCCGAGGAGGCTGGCAGGGCCCTTTGCCTGTGAGAGGCCCCAGTCGGATGGGAAGGACCAAGCCTCTACCTTCACGGATCCCCAGTTAGATGCAAGAAACCAAGCTTCAGCATTTGCTAGCGGCAGCCTCGAAGGAGGCAGGACACCGACATGAAAACTGCTTTAAACCAAAGCTACAAATAGACCAAGTCAAACAAATGCCCGGGAAGTGGGAGTCTGGGCCTCGTGAGCTCAGGTTGGGCAAGCGTTTAGGGTTCATCACGGCTGGCTCCGTGGGGGAGGTGAACATTACACTGTATGTGGAACAAGGGAAGCTGTGGATTGGCCCAAAGCACAAGGGGAGCATCTCGAGGAGGAATACCCTGCCCCAAATTTTGCTCAATCTGGGACGCCTGGGTGGCACAGAGGTTGGGCGTCTGCCTTTGGCCCAGGGTGTGATCCTGGAGACCCGGGATCAAGTCCTCATTGGGCTCCCTGCACGGAGCCTGCTTCTCCCTCTGCCTGTGTCTCCACCTCTCTCTCTGTCTCTCATGAATAAATAAATAAAATCTTTAAAAAATTTTTTTTTTTGCTCAATCTGGGAATGAGCTGGCAATCGTGCAAAGGTGGGTAGCGGAGCCATTGAGGGCCAGTCTTAGACGGCCAGGGAGGAGCTGAGTGTTACTGAGCACTTACTACGTGGCGGCTCTCTTCGCTTCACGGGGTCCCCGCGGCAACCCTGTGAGCCAGGTGACCCATAGCATCAGCTCCACGTCGAGATGAAGAAGTGAACGCGCACAGAGAGGTCAAGTAAGTTGCCCAAGGTCACAGCTGATAAGGGGCAAAGGCCGGGAAGTTTGCAAGGAATGACCCAGCGTAGCCTGTCTGTGTTCCCAGCAGCACTAGACGCACGGAGCGGGGGCAGCAGCCAGTTCAATGTCGCAGAGATATATAGTGTCCGAGAGGCAGAGCCAGAACGTGAGGCCAGGTCGTAGCATCCGAGATGAGAGCGGCGGAAGGGACATGAGGAGCGCAGAGAGCAACCCTCTTCGGCCCGACTGACCCGCGGCGGGGGCGGGCGTGGGGTGGGCGGGCGAGGGCAACGTGGAAGGGTGGTGGCCGCGGGGACCGAAGTGGCCGCGCCGCTGGGGAAGTCTCGGTCCTGCAGGGGCCATCCGTCGGGGTGAAAAGCAGCATAGAATCAAATTCCCAACATGGGCCCAAGATGAAAGCAGACACGTCGGCGCCGAAGAAGATAATCCTCGGCAAACAAGCCCCTGGAAAGGGGCGCAACTCTTTGGTCATTAGAGAAACACCCATGGAAACCACGGAGAGTTGGCCCCGGACGCCTGTGTGAACGAGCACAATTAAAAAGCCTGAGCATGGGCAGCCCGGGTGGCTCAGCGGTTGAGCGGCTGCCTTTGGCCCAGGGCGTGATCCTGGAGTCCTAGGATCGAGTCCCACATCAGGCTTCCCGCGGGGAGCCTGCTTCTCCCTCTGCCTGTGTCTCTGCCTCTCTCTGTGTCTCTCATAAATAATAAAATAAAATAAAATAAAATAAAATAAAATAAAATAAAATAAAATAAAATAATATAAAAAAAGCATGAGCATACCCAGGGCTGGGGAGGCCTTCCTGGAGGAGGAGGGCCCGGCACCTTCCTGCACTGCTGGGAGCACAGAAGGGAACAGCCACTTAGTAGACGCTCGCCTCTTTCCTTCTCTTTCTCTCTCTCTTTCTTTCTTTCTTTCTTTCTTTCTTTCTTTCTTTCTTTCTTTCTTCTTCTTGATTTTATTTATTCTATTTAAATTCAATCAATTAACATATAGTGTATTATTCCCTTCAGAGGTAGAGTCCAGTGATCATTCATCAGTTGCGTGTAATGCCCAGTGCTCACTCCATCCCGTGCCCGCCTTCACACCCAGGTCCCTTCACACCCAGGTCCCAGCCTCCCCTCCTGCCTGGCGGTTTCTCTAAAGTTAAATTTACACCTACCACATGACCCAGCTGCTCCGTTCCTGGGTATTTACCCAGGAGAAATGAAAGCCAATGTCCACACACACACACACACACATGCACACGCTTGGGCGCGCATGTACCTTGAGCTTTGTTTGACCAGCCCCAAACCAGGGACAACCCACATCCCCGTCTCCAGGTGAATGGAAGAGAGGCATGATGGGATGCGGCCCATCTCGTGGCAACAAGGGGTAATCAGCAACAAAAAGGAACAAACCATTGTTGCACACGAGAAGGTGGATGAATTTCCCAACAATTATGCCACGGAGGGCAGCTGGACAAAATGAGCACGTACCGTATCTGTCCCGTTTATGTGAAATGTAGGAAACTCAAGCTCATCTCCAGTGATGGGAACAGATCAGTGGTTGCCAGGAGATGGTTGGAGCACGAGGGGGACAAAGGGACACAAGGAAACTTTTAGGCGTGATGAATATGATTTTGATGATGATCTCCACGACATCCACATATATCAGAATTGACCAAATGATACACTTTAAATATGTGTAGTTTACTGTGTGTCGGTGATATCCCAAGAATGCTGTTAAAAAAAAAAAAAATAGCCCAGAGCTACAGAGAGATGCCCCAGAACCAGAAAGTTCTGAGGTGGGGGGGGGGGGGTACTTAGAGATCCTCAGGGACTCACCAGGCCCCATGTAACCCCCCAACCTCCACCATGAAGCCTGGGACTTCAGAGCAGGGCTCACGGGTTAATCAGTGCAACCCCTTTGGAGAGAAATCCACCGCACCACGGCTGTTTCTGGACTCAGCACAGTGGGGAAGCGCAGCCTACGGGGTTAGGCCAGGCCGTAAAACACCCCACGGCCCGGAGCAGGGCGCCAGCCTGGTGCAGGCCCCCTTGGGTGACCAGCAGGCACAGGTGGTCCTATCGTCCATTCTCTGGCTGTAAATGGGAGCGATAATGTCAGACACCGAGGACGCTTTTGGGAAACTCAACTCAATCTGATTTAAACCACGAAGAATCCATTGGCTCACAAAAAACTGTGCAGCCTGGGGTTGGATGTGGTCAGGCAAAGTTTGATCTAGCAGCAACTCGGGGTATGACCAAGAAACTGGTTTCTTTCCGTCTCTGCTCTCTGCCCTCTGAAGTGTGGCCTTCTCCCTAAAGCTGGCCAACCCACGTGGGTCCCAAAGGTGGCCAGCTGTGGGTCAGCAGTTACCGGTGTCCTGGTTCATACCCGAAGAGAACCAGAGGGCATCTTCCCCGCCCCCTGCCAGCATCCCCAGCCCACGTGAATGTGTCAGCATCCTCAATGGGCAGCCGGTAGTGATGCAGGTGACCCAGGCAGGTGCCGGTATGAAGTGTGCACACCCCAAAGGATCTGAAATAAAGGGCAGCGTCCTGGGGATCCAGGCAGGGCAAGGAGACAGGGGGAGGTCTGACGGGGTGAAAGGAGGGAATGTGGGAGGGAAAGGAGAAGCCGCAGCCGGAACTGACCACAGCCAGACTTCTGGCTAATTCTAGAAGGATCCTTGGAATCAGTGGAGGTTTCCAACGTGTGGGAAAACAGTAGCTGAGCCAGACCAAAAGCCCTCTCAGGGTTTGGGTTTTTTTAAACATGTCGGAGAGGGTGCGTTTGAGAACAGAGACTAGCGTATGAAGCATAATGTGCGTCCTTGGCAGTTTCATTGTAGACCTCATTTCATTTTAATTTTTTGAATCGCTAACACCTTCACATGCTTCAAAAACCAAAAGACATAAAAATAAATGCATATTGTATAAAGTTCTCCCTGGCTCCCTGTCCCTCATCTGCCCCTTCTCAACACCCCTTCCCTGCAGGTGAGCACTGTTCTCATGGAGCATTTCTTTTTTTTTTTTTTTTTTAAGATTTTATCTAGTTATTCATGAGAGACACACAGAGAGAGAGGCAGAGACACAGGCAGAGGGAGAAGCAGGCCCCATGCAGGGAGCCCGATGGGGGACTCGATCCCGGGACCCCAGGATCACACCCTGGGCCGAAGGCAGATGCTCGACCGCTGAGCCACCCAGGCGTCCCCTCATGGAGCATTTCTTCTGTGTACCCACACAAATAAGAACAGAGATTCTTGGCCATCCCCCTTTTGACACAAAATGGAAAATATTGAAAGCACGGTCTTTCCTCCTCATTTTTCTTTCCTGATGGTGGCATTCCACTGCGTGGATGAGTCGGTCTCTTGTTGCCGGGCATGGCTGTTTCCAAGCATTTGCTGTTAGAAACAAGGCGAAGGTGAGCAAGCATTGCAGGTGTGTGCAGGGAATTGCTGGGTCAGACAGAAATCTTGAAATTTTGACGGGCATCACCAAGCTGCCCTCCGCAGTCCCAGGGCCCAGACACTCTTAGACGTGATCCCGCCAGCAAGGGAGGGGAGGGTCTGTCTCTCCCAGAGTCACCAGCAGAAGCCGTCGTCTTACCTTCGGATCGTGGCCACTGAGGGCAAGTGGTGGCATTGATCTTATGGCGAGCGAGATGAACTTCTTCTCTTAAGAAGTCGTCTTTGGACTTTCTTTGGTGTGCACTGTCCGTACCTTTGGCCGATTGTCACGTGGACTTGTTTGACTTTTTTTTTTTAATTTTATTTATTTATTCATGGGAGACACAGAGAGAGAGAGAGAGGCAGAGACACAGGCAGAGGGAGAAGCAGGCTCCATGCAGGAAGCCCGATGCGGGACTCGATCCTGATATTCCAGGACCACGCCCTGGGCCGAAGGCAGGTGCCGAACCGCTGAGCCACCCAGGGATCCCTGACTTGTTTGACTTTTTCGTCAACTTTTATAGGCTCTTCTGGAGGGTGATTAGCCCTTTGCTTCTGAGAGGAAGCACAGATACTTAATCGCTGTTGGTCATTTACCTTTGACTTTGCTCACATGGGATTCGTTTTCAGCATGAAGAATATTTTAAAGTTTTTAAAAATATATATATATTTATTTATTTATTTATTTATTTATTTATTTATTTATTTATATTGGGGGCAGAAGGAGAGAGAGAAAGAATCTTAAGCAGTTTCCACCCCCAGCCCAGCACGTGAGCCTGATGCAGGCCTCAGTCTCATGACCCCAAGCTCATGAGACCGAGCCAAAATCAAGAGTCTGATGCCTCTCTCTTTTTTTTTTTTTTTAAGATTATTTATTTATCTATTTATTTGAGGGAGAGAGAGAGAGCATGAGCAGAGAGGGAGGTGCAGAGGGAGAGGGAAAAGCAGAGTCTCCACTGAGCAGGGAGCCTGATGCTGGGCTCGATCCCAGGACCCCGGGATCATGACCTGAGCCAAAGGCAGATGCCCAACCGATTGAGCCACCCAGGTGGCCCTTTTTAACCTCATTTTTACATAAGTAAATGAATCAATCTGTTTAATGGCTTCTAGATTTTTGAGTTATAATTAGAAAGTCTCTGCACTTGAAAGTCATAAAGGAATCCTTCCATGTTTGTTTCTAAAGCATTTATGACTTTATCTTCACATTCCTGTGTCATTTGTTTTAGTATAGAGTCGGAATCCAGATTTTTTTTTTTTTTTCCCCAGCTGATGACTCTCCAGTTGTCCCACACCGTTTGTTGAATAATTCAGCTCCTCTTCACTGGTTCGGGAGGGTGACTCTATCAAACACTAAATGCCTATCTGAATTTAGGTCTCTTCCTGGTTTTTTCATTTTTGTTCATTGGTCCATTTGAGAATTCATGAGTCAAAACCACATCACTTCGGGACGCCTGGATTGCTCAGTGGTTGAGTGTCTGCCTTCAGCTCAGGGCGTGATCCCTGGGGTCCCGAGATCGAGTCCCACATCGGGCTCCCCTCAGGGAAACTGCTTCTCCCTCTGCCTGTGTCTCTGCCTCTCTCTCTCTGTTTCTCTCACAAATAAATAAATAAAATCTTTAAAAAGAAAAAACCCACATGATTTTGATGATCAAAGCTTCATCATATGGCTGGTCCTTTCTATAAGTACTGTCTTTTTTTCCTAGAGTTTTCCTTGCTATGCCTACTGGTTAATGTTTCATAGGAACTTCAGAATAAGCATACCTAGTTCAGCAAAAACTGTTGATATTTTCCCCAGAATCAAAGCGTGTTTACCAATTAGCTGAGAGGGAATTAAAATTTCATGGGGTTGATTCCCCTTCCTGAAACACGATGTATCTTTCCACTTGTACAAATCTTTTTTGGTCTTTTAGTAATTTTGTTAATTAAAATACTTACTGAAATAGAACATGTACTCAGAAAAGTCACGAATCATTAAGGGTGCTGCTCGATGACTTTTCTCAAAGCGAACCATTGCCACCCAGATTGAGAAGCAGAAAAAATGCCCTGTGCTCAGAAGCCCCCACGGGCTCCGTCCTCCACACCCTCCCTCCCCAAAGGAGCTCCTTTGCCCCCTTCAGCCACCGTGAGCATCTCCAGGTTTCAAACACTGTGATTTAAATCACACACAGTACGTACGTGCTCTTTGGTATCTGGCTCCTTTCACCCCACACCGGGCTGGTGGGAGGCATTCACGCCGTTCCGCGTGTCAGTACTTGGTTCGTGTTCATTACCGTACAGTGTGTCACCGCATGACTGTGTTACAATGTGCACAAGCGGCCTGCTTCTGATGGAGATTTGGGTGGCTTCCAGTTTAGGGCCAGTAGGGATCGTGCTGCTATGAACATTCCAGCCCATGGCTTTTGGTGCAAATACGAAGTCATTTCCGTTGGGCCCTCCTGGGACTGGCCCGGCTGGGTCGTGGGGTATGTGCGTGTGGACTTTGGCAGACACTTCCAAATAGTTTCTAAAGCACGGGTACTCGTTTCCACCCTGCCAGCTGTCCACTCACATCTGTTCTTCCCATCCTCCTAGGCACATGGCGGGATGACATCCCCCAGCCTCCCTTGCAAGTAGATTAGGGCATGGGATGCCGAGCGCTCACCGATGGCCCTTGGTGGAAGTCCATGCACCCTTCCGTGTTCACAGAGTGTCTCCTCCACTCCCTCCCCCTCCTCTCTCTCGGGAACCCACAAGCCCCCAGGTCAACCATGCAAACAATGGCAATGCTTTATGGGGACGGGGAGTGGGGGGGGGGGCGGGGGGTGCAGACTGACCAGGATCTGGCTTCCAGAAAGGCCCCACCAACGAAGCAGCTCACCTCACAAGGTCTACAGGCGAGGCGGGTAGACTCTGTCCTCTAAGTCAGCATATATTGGGGCCTTTTTGTTACGAGTTGGATGTTTCATCCTCAACAATATAGGACTTGGGATCCCTGGGTGGCTCAGCGGTTTGGCACCTGCCTTTGGCCCAGGGCACGATCCTGGGGACCCAGGATCCCGGCATGGAGCCTACTTCTCCCTCTGCCTGTCTCTGCCTCTCTCTCTGTG
This sequence comes from Canis lupus dingo, assembly GCF_003254725.2. Taxonomy (NCBI): domain Eukaryota; kingdom Metazoa; phylum Chordata; class Mammalia; order Carnivora; family Canidae; genus Canis; species Canis lupus. The sequence continues at coordinate 78,485,980 of NC_064244.1, read as the reverse complement.
TCTATCATAAATAAATAAATAAATAAATAAATAAATAAATAAATAAATAAATCTTTAAAAAAAGATTTTATTTATTTATTCATGAGAGATGCAGAGACACAGGCAGAGGGAGAAGCAGGCCCCATGCAGGGAGCCCGATGCAGGACTTGATCCCAGGACCCCAGGATCACGCCCTGGACCGAAGGCAGTGCTAACTGCTGAACCACCCAAGGATCCCCTGGAGTTTGGGGGGTTTTTTTGAATCTCTGTTAATGCAGTTTGCTCTCTTTGGTTTTATATGTGATCCTTCCACTCTACGAGGAGTTTTACACTTTTGTTTGTCATTAGAACTTAGTATGATATTCTTGACCTACCATGTCTCAGGAAATGAGAAAACGAGCAAGTTTCTTCTTGTTTCCTACCCCACCATCCCAGTTTTAGGCACGAACGTTTCCTTAATCAGTGATTTCCTGCGTTCTATTCCATGGCTTTAGACTTCTTTTTTGATTTGTCAACGTTGAACGATGTTCTTCGATCCCCAGCCACTACGGATGAGGCGCTCAGCAAACCTTCTTCTCTGTCCCATCCTGACACCTCTTCTTGGATGCATCAGTTTTGGGGGTTTTTTTCTTTTTTAATATTTTATTTATGTATTCATGAGAGACTCAAAGAGAGAGAGGCAGAGACACAGGCAGAGGGAGAAGCAGGCTCCATGCAGGGAGCTCAATGTGGGACTCGATCCCAGGGCCCCGGGATCACGACCCGAGCCAAAGGCAGATTGCTTTTGTTTTGTTTTGTTTTGTTTTAAGTGAGCTCTACGTCTAAAGTGGGGCTCGAACTCACGACCCCGGGACCAAGAGTCGCACACTCCACTGACTGAGCCAGCCAGGCGCTCCTGAAGCATTGGCTCCAACATCACCAAGACAACTGTCATGGACATTGTCAAGACACCTCTCTCTGTCCCTCCACCCACCTCCATTCCAAACCCAACAGCAGTCAGCGCACCCTGGTTCTCTGCCAGCCGTGGCGAGGGCACCGTCATACCTAAAGGGCAGCTCAGCTCCATGTAAAAATCCCTGTCCCTCTGTCTTTCCTCAACGAGACCCCGTGGCAGGCTCTCCTGTCCTACAACACCTTCCCATGGCTGCTCTCCTGGTCCCTTTGTACCACAGACCGGGGAAGAGTCAGGTTCTCCTGGTCTGATTATATGTATGTGACTCCTTCTGCTCCTGTGGGATCCGAGTCCTTGAGATGTGAGCCCGTTGCTGGCAGGAAGTCTGTTTCCACTCACGTCTTCTGAGGCCTCCGGTGGTTGAACAATCTTGCGTAGTTCTGTGACCTTGCTCCCCCCAGGGCCTTGACACGAACTGTAGCTGCTCGGGACAACCACTGTAGGTTATGTTTGAGTCTGTGTTTTCTGAATTCTAGTTTTGCCAAAGATGGTGTTTGTGGGGACCTTCAGATCACCTCTCGTGTGATACCCAGTAGGGGAAACCTGAGAACTGCTGTCTCATGCTGACAAGCTCACATCAGCATTCTGTGGAGTCATCCCAGCAGCCGCCCTCCCTGTGAGCTACACTCCAGCTGCCACGAAACGGGGTTTACAGCTCCCACCTCCAACAGGGTACCCCCAGGGGCACCTGCCTGAGTAGGAGATCTCCTAGGGCAGAAGCTGTGTCCCCCCACCCCCATCAGACTGGAAATTCTTAGAGGGCCCGAGGCCTCCCCCGTCAGACCAGAAAACTTCTGAAGGTAGAAGCTATCTCTTCTCCCACTGTCCCACATAAATATACAAGTTTATAATGTATGGTGAGTCCTGGGGAGAAAGAAAAGTAGGAAAGAGGAAAGAAAAGTCACGGAGGTCACTAGTTTAGTTAGGGCAGGCTTCTCTGAGCAAGTGATATCTAAGCAGAGAGCTGAATAACATGAGGGGACAGGCCACATGGGGAAGAGCATACCATGCAGAGGGAACAGCAAATGCAAAGGCCCTGGGGCAGGAGAAGCAGGAGGGTTTAATGAATGGCAAAGAGGCCGGCCTGTCAGCGTGGCTGGAGTGGAGCGTGCAAGCGACAGCTGAGGTCTGAGAGGTCAGTCGTCAAGGGCCATGACACTGGTTTGGGTTTTACCCTAAGTGGAGTGGGAGCTGCTGTAGGATTTTGAGGCGAGTAGTGACTTAATCTAACTTACTTTTGGGAAGATCACTCTGAAGCTAGGTAAACAATAGGCTGTAGGAAGAAAGGAAGTGGAAACAGGGTCAGACTCCCACGAGTGCCTTTGAGCAGGCAGGCGTTCAGCAGCGGAGGCCCAGTGGATGCAGGGGAGCCTCAGGCCTCCGCGGCCGGGCCAAATCCAACGGCAGGAGGCAAGGGGCCTGAGGACCAGGCATCTACCTAAGAGCAGGGACCTTATATCCTCTCTCCCTTCGTCCCCCCACTGCAGTATTTGCCCTCCAGAGACCAGAGGCGGGAGCCCTGAGCCCTGGGAGCTTGGAGGGTAACTGGGAACCAAGCTCGGGCAGAGAAGGGCCGAGATGAGCACTAGGTGGCAGCATTGGTCCGCCGAGAAGGCAGCGGGCGCTGGGAGGGGTCCTCTCCGCCCAAGGAGACGGGAGCCCTGGCACCCCCGGCCCCTCGGCTCCTTGGGGTCCCTCCCTGATGGGGATGACTGCAGTCCCTGTGGCACTTGCTCCAGGGGCTTCTGAAACGATAAGCACCTTGCATATCAATTGCCTTGTGCGACCCTCACAGCAAATTCCATAAGCTCGCCCCTTTGGGACCAAGCAGTCCGTTTTACAGGTGGGAACAGGGACCCAAGAGCGGGGTGAGGCTGCCCCCAAATCTTCCAACGGCAGAGCCCAGCACCTCCTCTCTGATCTTTCCATTCCTCCCTTGATCTGGAGCAGTGGCGGGGAGAGCCGCGGAGGGGGCGGTGGGGGTGGACGTTGCCTTTGCCTGGCTGGTTCAGGGAAGGCGCATGCAGCGAGTGCACACACAGCCCTGCGAGTTGACAGTAGCGTACTCCTTGGGGGCTCTCCTGGGGCCACCAGCACCCCGTCACGTCAGCTGGTGGAGGGGTATGTAAAGTCACCCCACCTAGGGTAAAAATAGGATCAAAAGTGGTGGCACAGGAGAAGGGATTGTTTGTAACTGCCTCTCTTTATAAGCATTCAGTTAATGGTATTATTATTTGTTACTCAAATAATTATTGACTAGATACCTGAGATACCTAAGTAATTATTGAGTAATTATTGAATAATTATTACTCAAAAATAAAAGAGGGACTGGCTCCCTGTACTGGGTCCCCCCATAGACTAAGTCAAGTTCCCATGTTATAAGGCACCAGGTACCTTCCTTTAGCACCAGATCTAAAAGATCTTGGGATGCCTGGGTGGCTCAGCGGCTCAGCGGTTGAGCATCTGCCTTTGATTCGGGGCGTGATCCTGGAGACCCCGGATCGAGTCCCGCCTTGGGCTTCCTGCAGGGAGCCTGCTTCTCCCTCTGCCTGTGTCTCTGCTTCTCTCTCTCTCTCTCTCTCTCTGTCTCTGTCTCTCATGAATAAATAAATAAATCTTAAAAAAAAAAAAGAAAATTTCACTGATTTATTTTTAAGTAATCTCTACCCCCAATGTGGGGCTTGAGCTCAAACCCCGAGATCAAGTCCCCTGCTCCACCAACAGGGCCAGCCAGGTGTCCCTAAAAGAAGATCTTAAGTCACTTTAGATTACATCTCTCTCCTTCACTACACTGTTAGCTCTCTTTGTGTTCCAAATGGTATCCTCAGCTCCCGGCAGGGGAGCGGGGCACCTAGAAGGTGCTCAGGAAACATGAATGAAAGTGTGCATGAATGAATGAACACATGCATGCATGAATGAGTGTGTGCATGAATGTCTTGGCCTAATCCCATGGCCTCCACTGGGTCCGGCCTTGCACAGCCCACAGAATGAAGTGATCTTTTGCTGCTCCAGAGGCAACTGTGTTCCATGGACCCGGAAGTGAAGTTGACAGGCAGACAGAGCAGAGGTGAGCTGACCCAGTGAGGCCAGCCCCAGCCCCACTCCTGCTCCCCCCCAGCTCCTCCCATGGCTGCGTGTCCTGCCCAGGCTGCAGGATGGAGAAGCCGGGAGGGCCTTGCTCATAAATTACATTTCAGGCAGTCTGCTGGGAAGATTAGGATCGCACTGGTTTGAAGCCAGGGCTTTCCAGCATCTCCCTGCAGAAAAGTGGTTCAGGGATAAACAGACTCAGCAGTGAAAAGGAAGGAGGGAAGGAGGGGACGGGAAGAGGGAGGGATGGGAAGGGGAGAAGGCTGAGAGGCGAGAGGGAAGAGAGGGAGAGAGAAAAAGGCAGAGACAAAGACAGACGCCACCAGAGAGATGAAGACCAGGAATCGCAGAGAAGGACCAGGAGACAGAGAAGTAGACGGAGCAACAGCAGAGAGATACCTGCATAGGTGCATCGTGAACAGACACAGCCCCGACGGCCTCACATCTACACTCGGGTTCCCAGGTGCTAAGTATATGCAAATGGCCTCTAGAAGATGAGACCGATGGCCTGAGTGGTCCTGAGTCCCAAGGAGAAGACTCCTCCCAACCCAGGCCCAGGTTGGGGAAGACACAGCAAAGCTTGGGGCAGATCCAAGGACCTTAGGGCAGGATGCCTGAGCCAACCATAAATGCTTTTCTCAGGGTCCCCCTGTTGGAAGTGGGGAATCTACTAATCCCCAAGGTCAGACGAGCCAGGGTCACACATCCCCCCACACGTCCTCTGTTTGCATCTGTCGCTGCGCACATTCTGTTTCTCACCCCCGAGACCCTTCACCATTTCCCCTCCACACTGTTGTGCTTTGTACAGAATGAACTTCTGCCCCCAGGAAGATACACTTAAATTAAATTCCAAGCCGTAGCGTTGTGGAGGGGAAAGCCCGTAAGGACGGGGATTCGGGACACCTGGCTTTCGACCCCTGTCAGCTAGGAACTCACTGTGTGGCCTTGGGGTAGCCGCATGGCATCTCTGGACCTGGCTTTCCAGGCAGAAGAGGACACTGGAGTAGTGGTCCCCAAAGGTTTTCCAGCGCTCCCACTCCATAAACGGCCGGCACCCTTCTTTGGAGGAAATCCCAAGCGAGTTAGCACCGCACGGGGAGTTGGACACCCCCTGCCCGCCGCACACGTAGCTCACATCTCACCCGCAGGCTCATTCATTGCCAACACCTCTGGTTAAAATACAAGCGTGCCTCCCACTGACCACGGCACCTGAGCTTCCCGGCAACCCTGTGGCTCAGGCTGTGACCGTACCCATTACACAGAGACAAAACTGAGGGTTGGCCCAAAGCGACTCCGCTCAGAGGCCGCAGAGCAGGAGTCCGAGGGAGGCAAGTCCACCCGACTCCGCAGCCTGGCTCACCCCCGCCCCACCCACAGCGCAAGGCCTAGGGCCGGAGAGGAGAGCCTTAGAGGGGACCCAGGGAAGGGACGGGTCACGTGCGCCCCAAGGCATCCCTGGCTCATCACCCCGTCTTTAGGTATAAGAGATTCCAGGGATCATCTCCTTCCTAATCTCTGTTATAAGAATAAGTTTCTTGGACAGACAAGAAACCAAGGCCCAGAGCAGCTACCACAGCGAGGACGGCAGATAAAATGCGGGATGAAGTTTAGGACACATTCATGCTAAAAAACGTATGTATTGTTACCCTGAAATTCAAACTTAAGTGGGTGCCCTGCATTTTTATTTGCTAAATCTGGCCACCCTCTAGGGGGCACATCCCACTCCCCATCTCCCCACCGTCCCTTAGGGCTAGAATGGGTGGGGGCGACGGGATCCCAGAAACTGTGGGTCTCAGCACAAGCCACACTCACCCACAATCCTGGGCCCTGCGACGAACACACATTGAACAAACACACGGGAAATGTCGATTTTCCACGGAGCCGTGAAGCCCGGCCATTTCTAACTGCCCCCAGCTCTCTGGGGTTGTGCAAGGAGGGAGGCAAATGTCTCCTCCGAAGACTCTGCACTTCTGGCCTCGGCGCTCGGGCCGCCGGTGGCGTCAGGATCCACCAATTCCTGGGCGCCCCGGTGGCTCAGTCAGTTAAGCATCTGCCTTCAGCTTGGAGCGTAACCTCAGGGTCCTGGATCGAGTCCCACATTGGGCTCCCTGTTTCACAGGGAGCCTGCCTCTACCTTTCCCTCTGCCCTCCACCTGCTTGTGCTCTCTCTCTCTCTCTCTCTGTATGTCAAATAAATAAATAAAATATTTGTTAAAAAAAGAACCCATCAACTCCTGAATCACTCCTCTGGGCCTCAGTTTCCACATCTGTGAAATGGGAGCCAGTTCCTCCTCCCCTGCAGCCCTGGCCTAAGGAACTGCTGCTTCAGACACATCATCACCACCCCCCCCAACACTGTGCCTCCAGGGGCCCAGGCTCTGGGCGCTGGTAGGGGCTTCCAGTCCCTCCTTCCAGGGCAGGGGGTCGGAAGGCTGACCAGTCCACCACCAGGGACGCTGCTTCTGCCTCACTGCTGGTGGGCAGACGGGCTCCGCTGGCCACCCTGACCAAGCCCCGCGCCCACCCAGCTGTGTGTGTCACACGTCCCCAGGCCCCAGCAGAGTGCCCAGCACATCAAAGTCCCCTCTGATGCTAAATAAACAGTGTCCTGCGAGCCCCACATGAAGCCATCTCTGTGGATTATCTGGGCTAATCCCCACAACCCCATCTCACCCCCAGGAGCCCGCTCATCCATCCCCTGGTGGTCCTAGATTTACCTGATGTGGGTTATCTGCCTCCCCGGCCAGGTCACACAGGCTCTGCAGCCAACCGTCCCGCCTGCTGTAGCCCAGGCTGGAAAGCAGAGCAGGCTCGGAGGAGGTGAACCAAATGAATGAGCAACACCAGACGGCGATGCCGCTGGCGGCCCCTCTTACAGACGAGGACCCTTGATGCGTGGAGAGAAGTTGCCCAAGACGGCAGAGGAAGTGGGTTTTGAACCCAGGCAGCCCAGCTCCGGAACCTGTCCTACTGGGTGGGAATGAATGAAGGCACACCTGGGTTTGCCCCACCTCATCCCTTACCCAGTTCTCTCAGGGGCCCCGTGTGGCTCCAATAGTGGGGGGCAAGGCAACCCCTTCAAATCTGGAGGCGATCACTAAACCTAAGACCTTGACCCCGACCCTGAAGCATCAGCTCAGGGGATCCCGCTCAGGGAGCCACAGTCCTGAGTCACCCAGCATCTGGGTAAGGAGACATATGCCCCATCCCGTAGCCCCAGGCCCCCCACCACCACCACCACCCCGGCTCCCCTCTGGGACCGCCCTGGACTGATGACAGAGCAGCCACTGGGGTCAAGCTCCAGCCCTGCTCCTTCCTGGCTGTGTGACCTTCCCCGAGTCCCGGCGCCTCTCTGAGCCTCTCCTGCTCTAAAATGGAAATATCGCTCCCGAACCCCCAGGGCTGTCCTGCAAGCCACGAAGTGAGAGTGGACACCCGGATCAGCTGGAGACAACGGAGCTCTGCCCCCAGACCCCACCAGCCTCTTGGCCTCCACCCCGCAAGCACTAACGGGGCCTCACAAACCCCAGAGCCAACCTGACAACTCTGTGAAGTCTGAATCAGAGGAAATAATTGAGGTTAATTCCTCAGCATCTCCATCATACCACCCACCTCTCCTCCCAGCAGGCCGGGGAGGATTTATGAGTTAATGGCGGCATTGTCATGTAAAGGGCTTTGAGATCCTCGGAGAGAGCCCTGGGGACGTGGGAAGTATGAAATGGGAGGCATAATAGTATTAGCACCCAATTACTCCGGGATGATCACTCAGGCTCCCCTGAAGCCATAACCAAAGAGCCGTCCTTTCCCTGCCACCCGGTCCACACGCCCTTGTGAGGACCAGGCTGGGCCAGGCAGGTGCCACTGGCTGGGGGCCCGAGACCTTCCCGCTTGCTGTGTGCTCTCAGGAAGTTCACACACCCTCTCTGGGTATCTTTTCTCATTAGTGTCCCAAGGGTCCCTGCCAATCAACAGACCAGTAATGCACCACACCTGCCCCTCCACCCCCGTGCGGCCCTATGGCTCTTACCTGCAGGGACAGGGGAGCCCTGCATGGGTGTCACCCAGGGAGCAAGCAAGCCAGGGATCTAGCTCCCAGCCCAGGCTCCTTCCCTGCCTTCTGTCTCGGCCAAACACTGAGCTTCCCACCACCCCACTCCCCTCCCAGGAGCACCCAGTCCCATGGGATTCAGACCCTTTGATAAGAGTAGCACCCACTTAACACCCCGGGTGGAGTAGCTGCCATAGCAGCACATCCGGTCCTCACCAGAGCTCCCTAACAAAGCTACTCTAATCATCCCCGGTCTACAGATGCAGAAACTGAGGCCAGAGGGCAGATCGTTGCCCAAGTTCCCAGAGCCGGGAATCAGGAGTGCCAGGCTTCAAATCCAAGGGGCATGGGCAGCCCGGGTGGCTCAGCGGTTTAGGGCCACCTTAAAATAAAATCTTAAAAAAAAAATCCAAATCCAAGGGACCCAGCTCCACCCTAGTAATAGACCCCGAACAAAGCCTTTTTTTAAAAGATTGATTGATTGATTGATTGATTGATTGATTTATTTATTTATTTATTTATTTATTTATTTATGAGAGACACACAGAGAGGCAGAGACACAGGCAGAGACAGAAGCAGGCTCCCCACAGGGATCCTGATGCGGGACTCGATCCCGGGACCCCCGGATCATGACCTGAGCCCAAGGCAGACGCTCAACCGCTGAGCCCCCCAGGCGCCCCCAGCCTGAACAAAGCTTTACTGAGCATTTACTACCCACCAGGCTGCGCGGAGTGCTGTCCCTTCCCTTCGTATCTGACTCAATTCCTGGGAGATGCGGTGGTTTCTACCCCGCTTTACAGGGAAGGATTTGAGGCACGGGGCTACACCGCGTAGGGCGCCCGGAGCCACCTGACCTCCTATTCCTTCCAGTGCTCCTCGCTCACCCTGTCCTTGCGCAACTGCACAGGAAGGCTTATGCCGCTCGCCTCGACCTTGCAGGCCCGGCTGCCTTCCTGCGCTGCGCTGGGTACCCCGTGCTTGGAGGGGCGCCAGGCACGGATATTTATACCTACGGGCTGGAAGGCAGCTCGCAGGCCCAGGAGCCCTCCCTCAGGCCTGGGAGGCCCGCACTTCACAGCAGCCTGAGAGAGGCCCCGATGGGGTGGAGGCCACTCTCGGGAGAACCGGCAAAGGCAGGGGGCCAAAGCTCCGTCCGGCCCAAAGCCGCAGGATTTCTGGGACAGACACGGGGCGCAGCCCGTCTGGCACAATTGGCGGCCAGAGAGAGAACTCAGATCCCCTCTCTCGGGCAGCTGGGGGTCTCCGGGGTCTCAAAAGCCCCACTGCCCCGCGGGTGCCCGTGGGCCACCAGCCCTTCCCAGGCAGAGCCGCACATCCCTTCTGGAGAAATCCACGGCAGCCCCCTCCTTTCTCAGATGCTACCAGCGATCTCCTTGTCTTTGCCGGGCTCCCCATCTTCCTCCTCCCGCGCCCCCCACCCCTACCCTGCCTCCCCCACCCATCAGAAGTTAATTCCTTGGAAACTTTCCTTGGGAGCAATTTCCACTTCTTATTATGCCCGCTGCGCCGGCCCAGCTCGGTGCTATCTGGCTCCCTACAGCCGGGAAGACGTCTGACACTTGCCTGGAATAGCAGAGGTGACGGAGTGGGGGGGGCTGCTCCTGGGATTATGATAAGGGCTCGCAGGCCGTTTGGTATGCCGGCCCAGGCCACACGCTTTACCTTCCATATTGGGGTGATAAAGATGATTTTCCATGCTGGTCCTTATCTCCTATCAAGACCAAACATTCAAATGCAGCCCTTGGTTTTCAAACCCCCTCCCCCTCCAAGATACTACCTCCTCCAAAGGAAATTGAACCTGACGATTTGAACGGGGGAAAAAAATTAATTGAAGTAGCCAGGTCATTCCCTCCCTATGACTCTCGGATTTAATGAAAAAATGGAGGTGGTTTTGAAGCTAGGCATGCTTGTGGGGTGCAGAGAAGGAAGGGGCTGGAAGGTATTTCTCTCGGGGGCTCCAAGGAGGCCCCACTCCATCAGGAGGGCTCGGGACCGGGGCACCGAGTCCCTTCCCACTTGCCGGGTGCACCGACCGCCAAGGTGTCACATCGGAGAGGAGTGTGCATGCAGGAGGAAGATCCTGACCCAAAAGACAAGTTGATGGGGGTTGGGGGGCCAGGGAGGAAGCGTGACTTCACTTCTCATCTCAATAAAATTTTACCAAAGGAGAAAGAAGCTTCAGGAAGGTTTGGGCTCTTTTTCTTTATTATTATTATTTTTGTAGGGTTTTGGAATTGTTTCCTGGGTTCGGAGTCTGTCAGCAGAATATTTATTGTACTTTATGGTGCATTAGTAACGAGATTGTCTTCCCTCTCCACAGCCGACTTCAACCCCCACCCACCCGACTCTCTGGAAGGAGAGTGTATTAAGTAGGAGGATTTCTTTTTTGCCAAAGTCAGCAGCTGTGGCAGAGACGCCCCAAGTCCCGGAACTCCGGCTTCGGTGGCATCGCCCACGGGGCCTCGGGGAAGGGGGGGAGGCTCCCCGGCGGGGCCTGGCACCCACAGCCGCCCTCGTTCCTCTGGCCGCCACCCCCCAGCACCCCCACGGAGCACCCCCACCCGGATTCTTCAGAGAGCCACTGGGAACCCCAGCGCCCCCCCACCCCCAGCAGGGCACCACAGCCCACGATGGGCTCAGCACCGGTCACAAATTACAGCCCAGACGAGAGGATTTACCAGCAGCAGGATAGGGCCCAGAGGCGGGGAGGGCCGGGCTGGGGAGGTCACCCACCCAACCCCCTCCCGCAGAAGCCCAGGGACAAAGGGGCCCGAACAGAGAGGCTGGCCGCTCAGCCAGCTGCCCGGCCCTCACCGCTTCTCATACAGGTTTTACAGGTCTGCTCGAGAGGCGGGGAGAAACTGGCCACAAGCCATTAATTACAAATTGGTTCAGGGAGGGAAGGCCTGGAGAAGACCTTTCCACATCCCGGCTCCGATCTCCGATCTCCGGGGGCAGTTCCTGCTCTGTCCGCCGGGATGGGCCCCAGAGCCAGCGCTGGGCCAGCAGAGGGCCCGGCGCAAACCCGCGTTGGCTGGGGACGCTGCTCGGGCGGCCGCCTCTCGGGGCCTCGCTTTCCCCATCTGTCAGCCCAGGGGTTGGGCCCGGTCACCTCTAGGGATGTCCCGGATTCTGCTCATCACAATGACGACAACAAACAAGCACTAATGCGCCAGCTGCCGCGCACGCGACCTCGCGGAGTCCTCCCAGTGACAGCGTGGCCAGGACTATTATCCCCATGGGGCAGTGTGGGGCCAGGCCCCAGGAGGGGAGGCCGAGGAAGCCTCGCCAGCACCGGGCAGGTTAGCAGGTTAGTGGCGGTGCCCGGACCCCCGTCCCACCTGCTCCAGCTCCCCTCGGTGCCTCCATACCAACCACCTCGGACAGTTCCCCAGTCCTCGGATTATACATTCGTCTTCCAAATTTTCCTCATCAACTAAAAATAAAGAAATGTGTCTGGAATCCCAGGAGCTCCCGTGCTGTGGCAATTCTCGTCTGGGCAGGGCCCGGCTGAAATGGGGAAAATCCAGGTCCGGGTCTTTATTCTAGGAGGTGGGCTGGGCCACCGAGCCCTGGTAGTAGAGGCCGCACCTGCCACAGACCGTATGATGGCACTCGCCGTCTTTCCTATCCTGCCAGGACCCCTACCCCTGGGGGCTCCTCCCCTTCCACGGACCCCCTTCCCTCTCCCGGGCCCCCACCCCAGGGCAGGACTTCTCGGCCTCAGCATTGACACGGTGCACGGACAATTGTGGGCTGGAGCCATCCTGTGCTCTGTGGGCTGTTTAGCAGCAAACTAGGCCTCTGCCCACTACAGATGCCAGGAGCTCCCCACCCCACCCCAGCTGTGGAAAACCCCACGAGTATTTCCAGGTAGTGCCTAGGATTCTCTGGGGGACAAAATCATCCCCAACTTGAGATCCACTGCTCTAGCAGTTAGAGGGACCAAATGTCCCCTCCTGCCACCTTTTTTTTTTTTAAGATTTTATTTATTTATTCATGAGAGACAAGAGAGAGAGACAGAGACAGAGACAGAGACAGAGGGAGACAGAGAGAGGCAGAGACACAGGCAGAGGGAGAGGCAGGCTCCATGCAGGGAGCCCGATGCGACTCGATTCCAGGTCTCCAGGATCACACCCCGGGCTGAAGGCAGGCACTAAACCACTGAGCCACCCAGGGATCCCCATTTTTCTAAAGGTTTTATTTATTTATTCATGAGAGACAAAGAGAGAGAGAGAGACCCTCCTGCCACTTGTAGTAGTATCATTAGGACACTGCTCAACTATCTAAGGTGCAGTCTCCACGCCTGTAAAATGCAGGTGATAGTGACATGCGAAGATACAATCCAGGGGTCCCATGAGGTGCACGTGAAGGGCTCAGCTGGCCCAGCATCCGGCAAATGTGTGCGACCAAAGGAAAAGGGAGTGAGTGGGGGGAACAGATGGTGTCACCTGGAGAAGAGGATCATCAATTTTGGAAGTCATTGGGGCTGGGGCCAATGTCTTCGTGAACTGAGCACATCAAAAGGTTAAGATTTACCTTTGGGATTTTGAGACCTGATCGCGAAGGCCCCGGTTGTCACGTGGTCCAGTCCTTTATCTGAAGATCCCACGTCAAGGTCTGTGTCCTTATATTAGGTCATCGGTTCTCAACCATGGGACAATTTTCACCCCCCGGTGGACATTTGACAATGTCTGGAAACATTTAGTATTTCTTTCTAATTTTTAGTTTTAGAGAAAGAAAGAGAGAGAGAGTAAAGGGGAGGGGCAGAGGGAGAGAGAGAATCTCAAGAAGATTGCACTGAGTGGAGAGCCCAATGTGGGCCCTATCCTGAAACCTTGAGATCATGGCCTGAGCTGAAATCAACAGTCGGACACTCCACTGACTGAGCCACCCAGGCTTCCCTGGAGATATCTTCATCATAGCTGGGTGGAAGGCAGGTGACTCCGGGCAGGCTAAACACCTTACGGTGCACGGACAGCGCTCCACAGCAAAGAATTAGCCCAACATGTCAATGGTACCCAGGTTGAGAGACCCTGCATCAGATTGCTCAAACCCAGTTTGCTTTCCCTTTTTGCCTTGGCCACTAGGAAGCTCAGAGCAAAAATTTTTTTTTAAAGATTTTATTTATTTATTCATGAGAGACACAGAGAGAGGCAGAGACACAAGCAGAGGGTGAAGCAGGCTCCATGCAGGGAGCCCGACGTGGGACTCAATCCCAGGTCTCCAGGATCACGCCCTGGGCCAAAGGTGGCACTAAACCACTGAGCCACCCAGGCTGCCCTCATTGCAAAATTTTATGTTCAACTGCCACAGCTTCTCTGGGATGAGGTTTCTGATTTAACTCTTATCCCCACTCCCATCTTTAATTATTCTATATCTTCTTTCAACTTTACTGAAATAGGCTTATAGATTTTTTTGTCTCATTTTAACCACGTTTTATTGTTATAGGAAGTGGGCATATAAACCGAATCAAAGCTTGTCCCTGTTGGGTTTTTTTTTTTAAGTGATTTTTTAAAAGACTTTTATGGCTTGCAGTTTCTTTTATAAGTTATACCATCCTCTCAACAGCCATAAATGGCAGGTGAGAGAGGAAACAGGCTCAGCCAAGTGTCTCTGTGAGTAAACGAAACTGGGACTTTCATGTCAATTAAACGAAATGGCAGCAACTAAGTGAATCCTATTGATGCGCCTCTGATAGGGAAGAGTAATAAGCCTTAGCACATTAACCAATGAATCCCTATGGCAACTCTTTCAAAAATGACACTATTTCCTTCTTAAAGATGGGAAACCTAACATTCCCAACCAGTGCGGATGACCCACTCCGTATCCTCATCCAGAAGCCAACTTGATTACTTCTGTGGTCTACACGGGCTAAGTTACCCAGATGGTTGGCACACTTGGTGCTCAGTGTCCACTGTCAGCCCGTCCCATCACCCCAGCAGCCCCTGCCCTCGGCTGCACCAGGTGCCTGATGGAGCCCTGAACTCAACACAGCAGAAGTGGTACAACCCAACGGTGGAACGTTATTCAGCCACAAAAAGGTGCGAAGAACTGAGTCATGCTACAACGTGGATGAACCAAGAAAACATCATGCCGAGTGAAAGAAGTCCGACACCCAAGGAAACATATTGTTGGAGTCCATTTGTAGGACCTAAAGACTCAGGATAGGTGGATCTAAAGACACAGGAGGTACATTAGTGGTTGCCTGGGGTTGGGGTCAGGGGCGGGAATGGGGAGTGGTTGCCGATGGGTGCGGCTCTCCTTTTGGACGGGCAAGAATGCGCTGGAAGTATGTGGTGTTGGGTGCACATGCCACTGTGCTGTACAGTGTAAGATGGTCAAACATGGTATATTTCATGTATGTGACTTTTACTATAATTTATTTATTATTTATTATTTTTTATTTATTTATTGGCAGATAAATTTATTTATAAATTTATAAATTTATTGACAGAGAGAGAGCGCAAGCAGGGGGAGCGGCAGGCAGAGGGGGAAAGAGAAGCAGGCTCTCCGCTGAGCAGGGAGCCTGTCTCGGGGGCTCAATCCCAGGACCCTGAGATCATGACCCCAAGAACTAAAGCAGATGCTTAACCAACTGAGCCACCCAGGCACCCCCACCACAATTTTTTTAAATGTATAAAGATAAATGAAAGAACATTTAAAAAGGGGGTAGGGGGGAAGGAGAGAGGGAGGGAGGGAGGGAGGATGGGTGGAACCAGTATGACTCTTCTGGGCTGGGAGTGTGCGAGCATCTTTTTCTTCTTTTCATTTCATCTCTAATATTGGGATATTGTTTGCCCAACAGACCAACCAAAAACAAAACAAAACAAAAAGAAGAAGAAGAAATAAACAAAACCCAGACCACTGGAACAGCTGAGTCTCGCTAACGTTGTGGAGAATCAACAGGTCAAAAAAGGTGATCTGATCGGTCTGTCAAAGGGTTATTTTGTCTACACAACACGGCACAGCTGGTTCGAAGTTTGGGGTTTTGTTTTCTTTTCCCTCGCTTTGACTGGCTGCTTTAACTTGGTGAATAAGCAATTTGAGAATGACTGGGGAAAAATAATATTTTTACTCAAGCCTGGGTTTCCAAATTGCCCAATTAATAGAAGAGGGAAAGTCCTTTCTTTGAAGGGTCTGGCCTCAGGGCATTTGGAGCTCACCAAAGGCAAGTGAGCTTTGGTCCCACTCCAAGCCATGGGAGAAAGGGCTCAGGGAGCCCACCGGGCTTCACTCCTCCCTGGGGTTGATGGGGGCGGGGGGACTTTTCTTCCACAAGTGTGCCGGAGACTCATCCCAGCATTATTTATCCTGGGCAAGGGAAAAGCAAACCCCAAGTCTCAAATGAGAGTCCTAAGGAAACTGCACTCTGTCCACACAATGGCATGTTATGTCGCTCTTAGGTCTGCCGCCTGCAAGCAAGCAAGCAAACAAAACACTAAGGACACAAAGATATATTTTCACACAAATTTGAGTAAAACCGCCCTCGAACCCACAGTATTATTGCAAATGTAGGTACAGAAGAACCACTCGAAGCAAATAGATGAAAATGCAAGGAATATTCCGTGATGGGCAGCCTTGACTTCCTTCTATATACTCTGCAAAGAACGAGTGTTGCTTTTATAATCCAAAAACTTTTCTTTCTTTCTTTCTTTTTTTCCAAACGTTTGCAGGGAATATCAAGGACCAGCCTTCCCTTTGAAATGGCTTCCAGCTTGCACATGGTCTAAACTCGGTCTTTGCTCTCTGGCTGTCACTGGCAGCTGCAGTGGGGGAAATCCAGATCACAGGCAAAGAAGCTTCTGGGCTGCGGGCTGCTCCTGGCCACCTCTCAAAGATGCAGCCTCGGCACAGAGTGATAGAGAAACCCAGCCAGAGAGAGAGGCAGTGGGGCTCTGGGGGACACACAGCCTCCCCTCTCCCCTCTCCCCTCTCCCCTTTTCTCCATCTCCTTGTTCTACCTGTGATGGGCTTCTTTCTCAGAGAAGGTGGGGAGCATCCTCTTAGATCTAAGATTGGACGGTGCTCCCTGACTTTTCCCTCCACTCCTGCCTCTGCCACTTAACTGGCTGTGTGTCCTTGGGCAAGTCATTTGAAGGGCAAGCCTCCTCAGAGGCTCCAACGAGCAAGTCCGCAGGGCCCTAATCCTATCTGTGACTTTAACCTTGTATTTAGGCCACTTGGGTCTGATTATTCGCCTACCCGGACAACCCTCTGAATCAGTGTCAACCTTATGCATGAGGAAACAGCAACCCAAAGTCACACAGCTGGAAAATGGAGACTCGGGATTTGAACTCAGATCCCTGGATGCAGGGCCCAAGCTCTTTTGAATGGTTTCTCTCTCTTTTTTTTTAAATATTTTACTTATTCATTTGAGAGAGAGAGAGAGAGAGCGCGCGCGTACAAGCAGGAGGCAGGGCACAGGGAGAGGGAGAAGCAGACTCCCCTCTGAGCAGGATGCAGAGCTCCCTCCCAAGACCCTGAGGTCATGACCTGAGCCAAAGGCAGACACTTAACCAACTGAGCCACCCAGGCATCCCACTGGCTTCACATTTTTTGTGTCCACATCGCTCCTCTGGTTACACAGCAGCTTGATCTGGTTCCGTAAATATTGGTGAAGAATCTAAAGAGTTGGGCAGCCCCAGTGGTGCAGCGGTTTAGCGCCACCTGCAGCCCGGGGTGTGATCCTGGGGACCCTGGATCGAGTCCCACGTCGGGTTCCCTGCATGGAGTCTGCTTCTCCTTCTGCCTGTGTCTCTGCCTCTGTGTGTGTGTGTGTCTCTATGAATGGATAAATGAAATGTTAAAAAAAAAAAAAAGAATCTAAAGAGTAATCCTTCATCGGCAAACTACCGATTGTCAGCCACCGTGCTAAGTGCTTTTCACACATTATCTCATTTAATCCGTCAGCTTACCCTGAAAGGTAAGCATTGTTAATAACCCTCATCACACAGATGAAGAGATGAAGGCACTGCAAGGTAAATGGATTCACCCAATATCGCCTAGCTGGGAAATCGGAGGATCGAAACCCAAGAGCGTCTGCGGGGTTGGAGATTAAGATGACTGGCTCCGTGTCTTGGGAATTACCACTGGTATCTATATAGGACCAGGGGTAATGGATTCCGAACGGAGTTTGGGGGCTGGGGAGCCAATAGGGCTGCTGGCCATGGTGATCCCTGGCTCCGGCCTAGAGCGGGGCGGCAATGCCCAGGCCTAGAGCTGGTATCTGAGACGCCCAGTACGAGGCGAGACTGCGTGGGCGCCAGCCAGCTGTGGACCGGCGGGCATCATAACCCAGCTGTCGGTCAGCAGATGCTAGCCAGCTGCAGGAGACCAGGTCAGATGCCCTTTTCCTTCCAGACCCTCGATGGGACTCCCTGAGAAAATGGAGGTGCTCACTCCCCAACCTCTTATACGTCATGGCACGCACAGAAACTGATCATAATAGGGATAAATAGGTGGCACCAGCCACTTGCAGCCAGGGGCAACTGGCTTAGGCCCCCACACCCCTGCACTCCCACCCCCAGATTTGGAGGGTGTCCAAAGCTTGGTACACAAAGTGGGAGGCCTGGTTCAGAAGGATCCCTCACTGCCTTCCCCCATCCCCACCCTTTATGATTTCCTTCTGCTTAGAAGCAAAAAAATTTGCTTCTAAAGGGTCTTTAAAGAATACACACACACACACACACACACACACACACACAGCTCTTTCCAAGAGAGCTCTGCTTTAATGCAGATTCTCAGCTTTACGGTAAAACATTGGTGTCCGTGAGCACTTGAAAATATGTTTGACTTGATAATGAGCACGTTTGAACGGCCCATATTTTGCAATTCACAGCAACCTGGTCTCAGTCAACACTTTTCTGTGAACATGTCTTTCGAGGAATAAAGAAAACTAAAACCTATTCTTTTTATCAATATGCACCTTCCTTCCTGTGGTGTTGGGTGCAGACACACACACGTGCACACATATACACATACTCTTTACAACTCCGTGGGTTCCTTCCCTAAAATTAATCAATATGTGAGACACACTTCCATGAACTTTCTCTGGAAATTCAAGACGGAAGAAAATTTCCAGGTTTCAAATCACGGAAGCAAGTGTAAGGACCATCTGACCCCATAATTAAACAGAGAAGCACACTGAGACCCAGAGGGGAAGGGACTCGCCCAAGGTCATACAAGGAATCTGTGCTGGAGCCCAAGTGGGTACCCAGGCCCCCTGGCTCCCGGTCCAGCACTGCCCAGAGAGGTACAAGAATAGAAGTCATTGTCTAAATTAAAAGGAGACAAATACCACTTCTCCATCCCCGAGGAGAGCCAATGGAGGGAGTCTTTGCAGACACAATTGCCACAAAGTTTTCAAAGCCTTTCCTAACCTAATATATGTAAAGAAATCTTTGGAGAGTCATTCCCCATTAATCAGCTGTCAGCAGCGTTCTGAGGGAGGGGAGGGAGTGGGGAATGGAGAAGACGAACTCATTTTCCAGAGCCTGTCTCCAGGATTTCAAAAAACGAGTTTAGCAGAGCCAGTCACTTTGGGGGCGTCTGAGAAAATGAGAAACGGCTCTCACACCCTCGAACGCTCTAAACCTGCACGACAATCCTTCTGATCTGGTGACTCCCACGTTAGCGTGCCTCAGAGTCATCTGGAAGGCTTGTTTAAGCACAGATGGCTGCCCCCCACCCACCCAGATGCAGCGGGTCTGGTGTGGGGTCTGAGCAGTCGCATTGCGGGGCAACTTCCCCGTGATGCCCCTGCGGCTGGTCCAGTGACCACCCTAAGAATCCAGGCTCCGAGCCATCAAGACTATTTGCACGGCCCAGACAAAATGGTGAAAAAGAAAAAAAATTTAAAAACCAACTTTATTCATCTGGGGGCAGGATAACGTGGTGGTCAGGCGCGAGACCCAAAGCCGGACAGAGGTGACTGGCACCCAAGGGCACAGACTCCATCGGTGCTCATCGGTGCCTGGCTGGGGCCCACACAGCCCGGCGCTGCCCACTGTGGGCTTCCTGGTGCCCTGGGCTGTCGGGTGGAGGCAACTCACACCAGCGCCTGCCCATTGCCCAAGTGGAAAGAGACGGATGGCACAGGGTCTAGAGGAACCTCGAGAGTGACCCAGGAGACTCATTTCTCTGCCCTGATGTTGGGTTGGGGGGTAATTAGGTGCTGAGGCACGAACAGGGCCCCAAAGTCTGTTTCTTTTCATTGTAATATCTTCCATGTGGAAGCCTTCACTTTTTTAAAGGTATAATCCTCCTTAGACAACATGTAGAAAATGCCTGGAGGCAAACAGAAGAAAATCAGTTATCACCCATAATCTTACCCCATAGCAGCACTCAGCACTTGGCTATAGTCTTCTGGGGTTATTATTTTTTTTTAAGATTGTATTTATTTATTCATGAGACACAGAAAGAGAGACAGAGACACAAGCACAGGGAGAAGCAGGCTCCCTGCGGGGAGCCTGATGCGGGACTCGATCCCATGGCCCCAGGATCATGCCCTGAGCCAAAGGCAGGCGCTCAACCACTGAGCCACCCAGGTGCCCCTGGGGTTATTTTTCTACACATATGTATCATTTTGTGTTTTTAAGTAGGATCGTGCTGTTTTGGAAGCCTCCTATTTTTTTTCACTCAATTTTCATGAACATTTAGCCAGATGATTAAAAATTCTGACATGTAGTATAGTTCACTGCAACTTCTACCCAGCACAGCATTCGGCAGAGACAGAAAAATGTCCTCCTGCAGGTCATTCAAGATGCACCTTCCTCTGCCCAGAATCATCTGTTCACTCAATTAAGAACACAGACCCTAGTGGCGCCCAGGTGGCTCAAGCATCTGACTCTTGATTTCAGCTCAGGTCATGATCTCATGGTCATGAGATTGAGCCCCATGCTGAGCGTGGAGCCTGCTTAAGATTCTCTCTCTCTCTCTCCCTCTGCCCTTCTCCCTACTCCCATTCTCTCTCTCTCTCTAAAAAAAAATAAAAATAAAAATAAAAAATATGGGATCCCTGGGTGGCTCAGTGGTTGAGCGCCTGCCTTTGGCCCAGGGCATGATCCTGGAGTCCTGGGATCGAGTCCCACATCAGGCTCCCTGCATGGAGCCTGCTTCTCCCTCTGCCTGTGTCTCTCATGAATGAATAAATAAATAAAATCTTTTAAATAAATAAATAATAAAAAAATAATTAGGAATGCCTGGGTGGCTCAGTGGTTGAGCATCTGCTTTTGGCTCAGGGTGTGATCCTGGGGTCCTGGGATCGAGTCCTACACTGGGACTCCCTGTAGGGAACCTGCTTCTCCCTCTGCCTGTGTCTCTGCCTCTCTCTGTGTGCGTCTCATGAATAAATAAATAAAATCTTTTTTAAGAACTAAAATAAAATAATTTTTTAAAAACTATATAGACTTGCAGCTAGATTGCCTGAGCTCACACCCTATGTGCCACTTACCAAGTAGGGAGCCAAGGACAAGCTACTGGACCTCTCAGTGGCTCACTTTCTTAGCCAATACAATAGAGGTGATAATATTAGTACAGATCTCAAACCGTCGTTGTGTGGATCAAATGAGCTAAGACGGTTGCTAGCACAGAGTAAAAGAAACATTACGCAAGTGTCACCTCTTACTATGTGTCCGTATGATGGTTCTAGAGGATTCCATTATATGCAGGTTTCATATTTGTCAATACTATATTGTTTGGGATTTTTTTCCCCCAATTTTCCTTGTTATAAAAAAATATTGTGATGAACATACTTATTTCTTTGCAGATGTGCGTGCTAAGTTCCCAGAAGTACAAAGTGATACCCCAAGGATGGTTCTAAACATTTCTAGAGCTTTTAAAACATACTTGGCAAGTCGCCCTTCAGAAAGCTGGCACCAGTTTACTCCACCACAAACAGTATATGAGAGTCCCAGCACCCAGAACCCTCAGCAACCCTGGATGGTATCGCCTTTCCCCTCACAAATGCCACTTTAATGGGTGAGCAAGCATGGCACCTCGTTGTCTTAATTTACTTTGCTTAGGTATCTGGTAAGATGGACAATTTTTCATATGCTTTTAGCCCTCGTGTATTAAAGATGTGTATCTTTAATAAATTGTCTATCCATGTCCTTTGGCCTAAAGATGGTGCATCATCCTTATTGATTTGCAAGAGCTCTTTATATAGCAAAGACATTGAAGTATTGTAAGTATTTTCTCCAAACTGTCATTTGCTTCTCAGTTTTATTTTGGGTGGGCTTTTTTCCTTGTGTGTCACTTTGTTCCCCCTCGGATCCACTAGTTAACCAACCAGAGGTGCCCCCACTGTGTCCCCATCGGTATCCTCCTAGCCCCATTCCATCAGCCTGAGGCCCTTTTAAGTTTGTAGCCTGGGGCAGTCCCTTTGATTTACTGCCCCCTACATAATGAAAAACTCAATTGGGAAGTGGTCTATCAGGTCTGTCCAGAAGTCCTAGACAACCCCAAATCTGCTGGGCTCCTACCCCTGCTGGCAGCCCAGGTCACAGGTCATCACGCCCCAGTGACCCCCAAAAAGGAATAAATCACGCCCCCTGGTGATAACCGCTGATGCCAGCCAACTGGTTTGGCTGCTTGCTTTCCTAAATTTCCCTGATAATTTCTGGAAGAATGCAGGTTATAGCCCAGGACCTCAAGAAGAAAAATAACACCAACCCAGGATAAGCCATAAAAACTGCTCCTTCCTGAGCCCTGCTAAGGGCGATCTCTCCAGCATTCCTCACAAGCTGAGTGCTACTGTGCCCATTTCCTAAATGGGGAAACAGAAGTTCAGTAGAGGTAGAGTCCCTTGGCCTAGGAAGCCCAACTTGTGAGGAAAGAAAGGGAGGGTTTCAAAGCCTGTGCCCTGTGATAGAGCCCCCCTCACTGGACCCACCTGGGTTTAACTCATGTGGCACCACCTGCTTGCTCTGGGACAGCAGGAAAACCACTTCACCACCCTAATTCCCATTTTCCTTCTTCTGGGGATGGCAATAGCCTGCCCGTGCACCGCACAATACGGAAGGGAGAATCGAGTTTGTAAAGACTGTTTTTAAAAGATGGTTTTAATTTATGTATTCAGGGGATCCCTGGGTGGCGCAGTGGTTTGGCGCCTGCCTTTGGCCCAGGGCACGATCCTGGAGACCCGGGATCGAATCCCACATCAGGCTCCCGGTGCATGGAGCCTGCTTCTCCCTCTGCCTGTGTCTCTGCCTCTCTCTCTCTCTCTCTGTGACTATCATAAATAAATAAAATAAAAAATAAAAAAAAAAAAAAATTATAAATAATTTATGTATTCATGAGAGACACACAGAGAGGCAGAGACACAGGCAGAGGGAGAAGCAGGCTCCCTGCGGGGAGCCTGACGTGGGACCCAATCCCAGGACCCCAGGATCACAACCTAGGCCAAAGGCAGATGCTCAACTGCTGAGCCCTCCCCGCCAAGGGCCCTGAAAATCCAGTTTTTAAAAATGACATGAAAATTCCATAACCTGTCAAAATGTCCAAAAAAGTTGACTTTGTATCAACTTGTACTTTCTTGTCCACTTGTATCAGCTTGTAGCAATCATCCAAAGCCTGGGACACCTACAGGAGGATCACCAGCCCCTTGCCCACGCTCACAATCATGCTGCCACATTCAACCACACAGAATCCTGAGTTCACCTGGAACCAGGTCCCCACACCTCCCCCTGCCATTCCCATGAGCCCCCACACATGGCAAATCCGTGTTCACAAAGTCCCTGTACCTGGGAACGCAGGGAGCGCAAGTGCCGCAGAGCATGCAGCAGGGCGAAAGGAGACCCAGCAAGCCCCAGCTCTATCTGCCCGGCTAATTAGATCCTTTTTTTCCCCCTGCCTTTAAACCCACACTACCGGGGATGCCTGGGTAGCTCAGCAGTTGAGCCTCTGCCCTCGGCTCAGGGCGTGATCCCGGGGTCCGGGGATCAAGTCTCACATCGGGCTCCCCGCAGGGAGCCTGCTGCTCCCTCTGCCTGTGTCTCTGCCTCTCTCTCTGTGTCTCTCAAGAATAAATAAATAAAATCTTTAAATATATATAAATAAATAAATACACTCTAACACTTGGCTAAAACCAAGATGTCCCAGGACATGCTCTTGCCAGAGGCTCTATGGACAATCCGTTCCTCCTTCCAGCTTCTGGCCGCTGCCGGCATTCCTCGGCTTATGGCCACATCCCTCCAACCTCTGCCTCTGCAACCACAGCACCTTCTCCTCCTCTGTGTCAAATCTCCCCTCTTCTCCTCTCTTATTAAAGACATGTGTCATGGCATTTCGGGCCACCCAGATAATCCGGGATCATCTCTCCATCTCATGATCCTTCACTTGATCCCATTTGCAAAGATCCTATTACCTTGTGAGGTAATATTTACAGGCTCTCCAGACACTAGGACCCAGTGTCTCGGGAGGCATGATTCAGCCTACGACAGCATGTATAGAAGTGAAATGTGCCAAATTCGTGACTGTGGTGTCTTCTGGATGAAAAGAAAGGGAATGCTACAGGGGACGGGTGTGTCACAGTGTCAACTGTGTCTCAAAGGACCTATCCTGCTATAATGCCTGTGTGAAATATTTAATAAGTTTAAAAAAAAAAAAAAACCTTAAGCCCTCCCAACTCCTAGCTGTGTGACCTCGGGCAATTTATTTCACATTTATGGACTTTTGGCTTCTCATCTATATTATGAAGTTACTGGTGTCTACCTCATGGACGTGCACCGGCCCTCAATCAGAGACTGTATGCAAAGTGCCAGCAGGTGTCTGGCTCATAAGTACCAAGTCACCATTAATATTGATACTGTGTCTGTTTTTCTGAAACCGGGGAGCATTTTCTACAGCACACCCATGCACACGCGCGTGCGAGCACACACGCACACCCTTCTGCGCCACAGAAATAAGTTTTTCTGCTCCCAGCCCTGGTTTTGAAACTCAGCACTGGTAGGGGGTGGGGAGAACAGGCCAGCTGAAAACTACAATGGCAGAAGCGGGGGGGCGGGGGGGGGGGGCGCTTTGCAAAGGCACTTTTTTGATCTGCTCTAACTGCCACTATAGAGAATTAGATGGAATTCATTTTTATGATGAAGGAATTAATGGTTATGGAGAGAATCGGGTTCAGGTGGAAGACTTGAATCCAAAGAAGGGAATAAAGCCTTGAAATTCAAATGAAAAATTATTATATAAGCATAAAGGAAACCTATTTTACACCTGTAAGACTAAATGTATAAATATGAACCAACTGCTCCCTCTGGGAAATGGGGATTGTGCTTTTAATTCACCTAGACAAATATGCAGCGCACCCTCCCTTCTACCTATACATTTCAATGAAGACCTGGCACCTGCCAGGGGCTCCTGGGTACCCCCAGCCTGGCCACCTGCTCCCTCAGAGTGGGCACTTTCTAGGCAGGCAAAAGCCCTTCTGGCCTCCCCCAGAGCCCGCAGGAGGGAAGTGAGCTCCTGAGCAGAAAAGCCCTTGGCCAAGGTCATTTCAAAGTCTCCCTTACAGAGCCAGCATTCTCCAGTACTGCAGTCTCCCATCCCCACCCCCACAGACTCCCGAGGAGGCAGGACATCCAATCCTACGGTCATTAGAATGTTTCAGTTTCATTCATTCATTCATTCATTCATTCCATAGCATCTCTGAGCACCTGTCATGCGCCAGTCTCTGTGCTGTCTGCTGTGGACCACCTGGTTTATAAAAGGGGAAACTGAGGCAGCAAGCGACTCCAGGGGAGCAAGAAAGAGAGCAGACTTTGGAGCCAAGGAAACCGAAGTTAAAATCCCTTGCCTGCCACCTTGGACCAGTCTTGGTTTGACCTTGGACGTCCCCGAGTCCAGTTTCCGCCTCCGTAGAACAGAGATGCCGATTCCACCACACATGCGGGCCTCGAGATTAAACAGGCCTGCTGTTCAATGCCTGGCACAGGGTAGGCATTCAAAAATGTTAGTTATGAATGTTGGTGCTCAAGAGCACAAGGTAATATGATCATTCAACTTAGCTCTTTATCCAGCACCCTCTGTGTTCTTCCAGACATGGAGCTCAGCCCTAGAAATGTCTGCAGAGAGGAATGCAGGCAGGTCCCCAGTGCTGACTGCAGAGGGAGCGGGAAGCCAGGGAGCCAGCGAGCAAGAGCACTGAGCGCCCACTGCGGACCGAGGCTCACCCAGCTCTCTGCACATCAGCCGTGTTTGGGTTCCATCAGAGCACCTTTCACCCTGCTGCCATGGCTGGTCACCCCCCACCCTTCCTCCGAGGGCTCCAGGAGATCTTAGCCACAGAGGCCACGCCAGAGGTTCCATATCACTGCAGATCACCAGCCTCACAAGATTCAAGCCCAGGTCTCCCCGCTTTTCCCAAGTCCAGATACCCTGCTTGTGCTAGAATCATTCGTTCATTCAGTCCTTCACCCAATGAAGATTCACAGAGCATCTTCAGGCTTCAATTGCGAATACAAGAACCAAAGAAGAGGTCTTGTCCTAGGAGAGGAAAGACCCCTTCCTAGGGAGTAGGCCTCAGTAGAGGAGGGCGGTTCCCCAGGAGACCAGGAAGGAGGAGCCCAATTCCATCGGCCTCCCCTTAGCCATGGGGAGGTGGGGACCAGGCAGTCTTTGATTCTTTTGTCCTCATTCCCATCCCACCCCACCCCCCAAAAGCCTGGGGGCCTGGAGGGAAAGTTAGTCTGGGCTTGTGGGCTTCCCTGGAACTTGTGCGCAGCCAGGAGCTCCAGGCCAGCCAGAGCTGGGCGCCACCACCCCCCTTTGATTTGTTCAATGAAAATGCTTTGCCGGTTCCATAGATGCTCGGCTGTGATAAGGTAATTGTGCAAGGGCGCAGTCTACAACCCATTAACGCTGGACTCGGTACAAATTGATCTTGGAGTAGTGATCTAAAGGCGCCAGAGAAGGCAGCCCAGCGCCATCCATCGGACACTTGGTCTTTTGTTCAGGCAGCTGGGAGCCTGGGAGGAGACTTCCGTCCTCAGGCTCTCCGAGGGTTCCAGGAAACTCACATTCCTCGGTTGCACACACAACTCCAGCTCCTCCTATCTGCAGGTACGCAGGGCACTCTGGTGTGCACACCTGTGTACACGCACACGTCCATGCACAGGCATACTCACATATGCTCCTCTGCACTCTGACACGAGCACACACGTGCCCTGAGCCTCACATACGGCTGTGTGAACACTCACGCACATGGTCACGTCGTTCTCCCCTCCATCCCCTTCAGGCCCCTAGAGTGGAAGCAGCCTCCTCTCACTCCCACACCAGGAGTGAAAAGGAGACGGGGATGGCTGGGCAGAGGGGAAGGTTCCTACAGATACTGGGGAACACACTGTAAAGATGGCCTTGATTGCATTTCTGAAAGCCCGTAGAAAGCAGCTGGCAAGAAAGGGGAGCCCAGAGGGTCAAGAGTAGGAGGAGGAAGAAGACAAGAGGAGGAAGAAGCAAAGAGAAGAGGAAGAGAGGGGAGCGGAGGAGGGTAGAAGAAGCAGGAGGAAGGGCAGAAAGAGGCTCAGGGACATCCTATTTAAAGGTGGGCCTGGGAAAAGCCTATTACTATTATTGTTGTTATTTACCTTGGGAACTGGAATCGAATGCGTTCTATTTCAGGACTGTTTTATTTTTCTGAGGAAAACAGAAATGTCAAGCCAGAAAATGTCCCAGTTTCCCTCTCCTTCCTATTCTGGTTTTGGACCGATATTTCAAGGCCGCTCTTCCAAGACTGGGACTCGTTAGGAGAGAAATCCTAATAGAGGACTGGGGGCGTGGGCGAAAGGTGTTCTTTTTCAAGGGTGCCCCTGCGCAGGCGGCTCTGAGGAATTCCAGCCTCCCAACCCGAACTGACTGGAGCCTCCAGAAGGTCCTTTGTTCATGGATATTCCATTTCTCTCCCCACCCCCACGCCCACCCCCTCCTCTCTCATTATCAAACATTTGAAGACTGAATCATTCCATTTGTTGACGTCTTTGGCCAGAGCCTCTGAAAACGCAAAAGAGCCCGCCGAAATTAAAACTCCTGGTTTTCAAGGTGGATTTATCACCCTTTAAAGGAAAATGCATTGGGTAATCGCTTTCACAAAGTGCTCATCGCACAGGGATCTAAAATAAAAAGAGTGTCCTGTCCCATGGGCTGGGGGAAGGGACCCCAGTCCCTGGGAGCAGGGAAAAGGAAGCCCCAGTTGTGGCCCTAAGTCTCTCACCCCCTAGACCCATCATCAATTCACAGGCTGGGGCGAGAACAGCCCGAGAAAGGCCACCTGCCCCAGCTGGTGTCAACCTGGGGTCTTTGCTCCTGATCCTTCAATGCCGCCCCCCCACCACCACCAAGTCTCTCTTTCCCATTTGGAGGGTTCATTCATTCAGGGGAACTTGAGAAGAAGAATTCCTATGAGCAGCGCTGTTGCCCTAGAAAAGGCGGAGTGGTGGGACAGAGGGTGGGAGACAGACAAGGATCTCAGAGCAGACAGGGAGAGGTGGACCTAGGGGACAGTCACCCAAGCCAGAGAGCAGGAGGACGGGAGTAATTTCTAGAGGGAGGGGGTACTAGAATCCAGCTGGGCTGGGCCTGAGGATGCTCCTTCAAGAGATAGCCCCAGGTGGATGCAAAGCAGAGGAGAGACCCTTCTGGAAGATCTTTGCCCAACCCCATCTGGGCCAAAGGAAGGGCTTTCGTGGGAAACAGGTCTGAGCTATAGCCTGGTGCACAACGGAGGCTCCTACATATTCCAGGACTCCATGAAGGGCGGGGGGGGGGGGGGGGGGGGCGGCAGTGCAGAGAGGAAGATCACAGGGGAGAAGTCAGAAAAGCATGGAGCAAAGGGGGGGGATAAAAAAGAGAGGAGCTCAGGAGACAGAAATGTGTGTGTGTCCATGCGTGTGCACATGCATATGCATAAGAGACAGAGACCCACAGAGACAGGCAGACCAGGCTGAGAGAAGAAGAGGGAGGGAGGAAGAAGCAGGGAGGGGGGGGTAGGGAGAGGGGCTGAAGGGAAACTTTCCAGGCCAAGTCCAGCCCACGACACACACAATGCAGACAGAGCCCCTCAGCGCTTCCACAGCGGCTGGAGGTCCTGGGAGTTGATGGATGTCTATGTGGGGAGTGGACGGGGGCAAGGGGCTTAGCCAGGGGAGCTGAGAAGAGAGGGAAAGAAGTTCCCCCCACCTCTGGCTGGGCCGCAGCCGCCCCAGTTCCCAGGTGAACCTCCCTTTACCCCCGCTGGATGTGAAATCGCCATTTCACCCTGCCACACTTCTTAATTGTTGCAAAAATCATTTGTGAAATTGGTCTCCAACAGGCGAGAACGGCCACGCTCATTCCGACAGACACCCCCCTCCCTCCACCTCTGCCTGCCCCGCGGGAGCCCACGGAATCCCCAAGCTTGGAAAGCTCAGGCTTGGTGCCTCCAGCAAGGGGTTCAGGGGGGGCTCCCTGGTGGCTGGACCTGCTGCTCCATCCTCTGCAGGACACAGGCAGCAGGCAGTGAGGACCAGGCCAAGGGGCTAGGTGCCTCCCCCCCAGACACCTGGGGCTCAATATTCCCAGGCGCCAGCGGAACCCTGAATGGAGGGGTCTGGCTCTACACTCACCTCACTCAGCTCGGGAATCACAACAACGTCAATGGGGGAGGGTCTGAGTGTCCCCAGAGCTCTTTCCTGGTTGGGAACTGACCCAAACACACATTCACACCTTCCAATGGTGGCGCTGAGAGTTGCCCAAGGCAGCATGGAAGCGACCCCAAAACATAAACACAGACACAGACCCTTCCTTAGAAACCCATAGCTACTCAGACTGGCCCACAGAAGACCTCCCACAAACCCACCTTCACCCAGACACAGGCACAGATGCTCCCAGGTCCACCCACAAATACAGAGAATCGGTGCCTTAAATCCCTCCAAGCCAGGACGGAAATTACCGATGAATGAATGTACAACATCTTGTAACATATATGGGTATACATGTGTGTATTGTGTGCCTATCTGTAGGTGTACATGTGTATATTCATACATAAACATAAAATCCATAGCCACCTCTGGAGGTCAAGGCAGGCCAGACCCTCTAGCAAGACAAGATGTAAAGGGCCCCAAATCTAACTCATTCTCCCAGACACACACACTGTGGCTTCAAACTTCATCTCCCTGTCCCTCTCTCAGGGCCTGTGGATACAGTGGGGTAGCACCTCCAATGAATAAAGGGACCCAGGAAAACTTGTAGGGCCCCTACAACTCAGGCTGCCTGGCACCCTGCCCTGGGCAAGGCACCCTGGTGTCCCGTGTCCAATTCCAAAGCGACGTGGCCCTCCCCACTTTTGAAGCCACCGGAGGGTGTGGGTTTAACTTGCTTTCCCATTGGCCCCCATTTCCAGAGGGCCTCCCCTCCAAGAGCCTGAGGAGCCCCTCCGGCTGGGAGTGAGGGGAGAGGAGGGAGTCGGTCACATGCTGAGAGGGGCAAAGGTCACAGGTGAGGAAAAGGGGAGGGGAAGGGGGCACACTAGGGCCAGCCCGAGGAGTGCCCCCCAGGCCAAGACGAGGCTGACCCCAGGACCCGGAGAGGGCGGGCAGGGGGCGGGCTGCGGGGTGGGGGCCGAGTTGGAGGGCTGGGTTTATTTTATTGTATTTTGCCTCCAGCACTGGGCCGGAGACACTCTTTCCCGGGGGAGACAAAAGGCCTGCTGTCCTGGCGTCCTGCCCCGCTGGGAGGGCGTTTCGCCCCCAGGACTCTTGTCCCGGGGCAGGGGCGTCTGGGGCAGGGGAGAGCGCAGAGTTGCCGGACCTCTGATCACTACCCCCCACTTCTGACCCTTTCAATGAGACACCCCCCGACCGCCCCCGCCCCTAAATTCTGAGCAGAGGAGCTCAGAACTGATGGGCTCAAGGTGGAACGAAGTGTCCACCCGCCTCCCTCCCAGGGCACCCACTTGCTGTCAGCCTCAGGGCAGTGTACTGCCTGCTGGAAAGGGGTTCTGGGTGGTGGTCAGGGAGCCTGAAGAGGAAGATGAGTTTAAACCCGGCTGGAGAGATGGGTGAGGGGAAGAGGAAGAGGAGGGGAGAAGCGATAGTCCCTAACATTTGGCACACCCGGGTTTCTAAGCACTCGGGGCTTCTCAGGGCGGCAGGAGGCTGGGCAAGACCCGGACGCTGCGGCTCAGACATTATTTCACAGAGAAAGTCATAAACCTTTCCCTTGAAGTCACCCGAGGCCCATCTCTGCGGGCCCCGCTGGCAGAGATGTCAGAGTGCGCGAGGGACACGAAGGAGACATGCGACCAGCGGACTCTGACCCGGGGAGGCCAGAGAAAAGGCGAGAATCCAGAGGAGGCACCGACCGGAGGCAGACATTCCCCAGCAGCCGGGACTGCAGAGAGGGGCGGCCCGCGACCGGGCCCGGGCACTCGGCAGATCTGGGCCATTCGTCAAAAGAAGACACTTGCACAAAGTTGGCCCCCTCCCCTCCTGCGCCCTCCCCCAGCCCTGGGCCTCGCTCCCTATGACTTAACGGGGCGGTTCAAATTCTCCCCCAAAAAACGAGGTCGAGCGGGGGGGGGGGGGATTAGAAAAGAGAGAGAGAGAGAGAACAAAATATTCGTTGGCGATTTCTTTTCGGGTATTGGTCCCCGCTCCTTCCGCCCTGGCCCTCTTCCCTCCTCATGAATAAAAGAAAAGTCGGAACCTATCAGATCTCGTGGGCTGCCTCCCCCCCCCACCTCCCCGGACTCCAGTTGAGCACTTTTGCACAACTTACCCAGCGGATCACTCGCGCCCTCGCTTCCCCTCTTCTCCTCCCGACCCCGGGACCCCCCTGTCGCCTGCCCGCAAGCCCCGAAACTGGACCGCCACCTCCTCCCTCCCTCCCCAAGCCTCGCGGGGGGCGGGCGGGGGGCGCAGGCCGGTGCGCCGGGGAGGCGCGAGCGCGGCCCGGAGGGAGGCGTGGGGAGGGGTGCGGGGAGGGAGCGCGAGCAGCGGGCGCGAGGAGAAATATATAAATAAATACGGGAGAGGAGCCAGGCGGCGGCCTCTCGGCGCAGAAACTTTGGCCCGGAGCGCGCGGCTGGCAGCCCGAGCGGGGGCCCTGCTCCGGCCGCGACCACCCCCCAGCCCTGCTCGGCCGCCCGGCCTCCCCTCCCGGTGCTTCCCGGTGCCTCGCGGTGCCTCCCGGCCTCCCCTCCCGGTGCCTCCCGGTGCCTCCCGGTGCGTCCCGGTACCTCCCGACCTCCCCTCCCGGTGCCTCCCGGTGCCTCCCGGTGCCTCCCGGTGGCTCTCGGCTTCCCCTCCCGGCCTCCCCTCCCGGTGCCTCCCGGTGGCTCTCGGCTTCCCCTCCCGGCCTCCCCTCCCGGTGCCTCCCGCTGCGGCCCGGCCTCCCCTCCCGGTGCCTCCCGGTGGCTCTCGGCCTCTCCTCCCGGCCTCCCCTCCCGGTGCCTCCCTGTGTCTCCCGGCCTCCCGTCCCGGTGCCTCCCGCTGCTGCCCGGCCTCGCCTCCCGGTGCCTCCCGGTCCCTCCCGGTGCCTCCCGGTGGCGCCCAGCCTCGCCTCCCGGTGCCTCCCGGCCTCGCCTCCCGGTGCCTCCCGGTGGCGCCCGGCGCATCCGCCCGCACAACTTCTGGCCCCGCGGAGCGCGCAGGGGCGGACTTGGGGTGGCCGCGTTTGTTTGCTTGAACTTCCTTGTCACCACCTTCCCTCCCCACCCACCCACCCACCCACCCCAACCTCCGCCCCCACCTCGCCCCCCTCCCCAGCTTCTGGACGCGCCCGGCGGCCGCCGGGGGTGGGGGGGCGGGGGTAGGGCGCGTGTGTGCCGGGGAGGAGGGGGGGAGAGGTTAAAAAAAGAAGTGGAAGAAGCAGGCGAGGAGGAGAGAGCGGCGGGGGTGAAAGGGAGCGCACGGGAGCGATTTTGGCCGACTCTGGACCCGTCCCCGGCGTGCGCGAGCATGGCGGCCCTTCCCGGCACGGTCCCGAGGATGATGCGGCCGGCTCCGGGGCAGAACTACCCCCGCACGGGGTTCCCCCTGGAAGGTAAGAGCGCCCGGCGGGCCGCGCCCCCGCGCCCCCGCGCCCCCGCGCCCCCGCCGGGAGCCCCGGGTCTCCGCAGCGCCAGGGGCAGGGGCCGCGCCAGGGACCCAGGGTCCCTTCTCTTCTGGGTCCCATCCGGGCGCTGGAACTTTCCGGGACCCACTCTTGCCCCGCTTTTGCGCGGCTCCCCGGGACGGGCCACCCCGGGCTCCCCCGGGCTCCCCAGGGCTCGGGCCGAGCCTCCCCTCCTCCCCGCGCACCTCGGCCCCTCGGAAATTTCAAGTCGGAGCCAATTTCAGCTCGTTCCCTATTTTCAGACACTTTCCCCCAGGTGGCCTTCCCGGCTCTCCGCGTTCCCCAGCTCTCGTTCTTGCACTATTCCTTTTTCCGCTCCCGGTAGGGTCCTCCGATCCCTTTTATTTCGAAATCCCGGCCGTGTGTGATAGTTCATCTGTCTGAACTAGGAAGGCTGTCCCTTTCTTCCAACGCACCAGTCAGAAACTCCTGCCTTTTGGTTTGGAAACAAACTGATTTGAAATAAATAAATAGCAACGATTTTCTCCCTCCCACCCCACGTCCCCCCCCACCCACCACCAAAAAAAAAAAACTTTTCACTTGGGCCTGGGAACTCTGGAACTCTCCCCGGAGAGACGCTCCGGATGGGCAGACAAGGGGAGAGTGTTAATTCTGTAACGGGTCCTCCGTAAATATCCAGCACCGGGCTCCGCCGGGAGGACTGGCCGCGGACCGGGTCCCTGGGCTGGGGGAAAGGGTGGGAGCGCCCTGCCCAGACCCTCTCCTGCATTTTTGTTTTGTTTTGTTTTTAAACTAATGGAAGGCCTTCAACCTGTCAACCGAGGGATCACCGGCTTTCTGGGCTCTGGGCGTAGGTTAGCCCAGGGTGTCCTAAAGATAGAGTGGGAGATGGGTGCCACTTTCCTTTTTTTTTTTTTTTTTTAAATCACTCTTCTTGATTATGAAGAATGAGCCCCCCGTGCCTGAGGAAGGGGAGAGAAGGCGGGAGGGGATGGATGGGCAGGCGGCCTGCGGCCTGGGGAGGGAGGGGTGCCTCTGGCAGCCAGGCGACGCGGGTCCCTGAATTAGAGGAGGCGAGGAGAGTGGCTCCGTGATCAAGTGCGCGCGAGCAGCCACGCAGGCGGGAGAGCGCCCAAGCCCGGGGATTTGCCGTAGCACTCTCCTGTAGCGAATGCAAGTAAAACAGGCGGCCGAGGACGCGCAGAGGATTAGAACAATATTTGCCCAACATGACGGAGAATACTGAGGAGAGCCGAGCGCCGGTCGCTAAAGAGGCTCTTGAATATAAAGTTGGGCGCTCGAGAGCTCTCCAGCGCTAATGGCATATCCCGCCACGGAGACCGAGTGACTCTGACTTGGCGACGCACGATTTCTGATTAAATCCGAGGGTGGCTTCAGACACCTACTTTTACAAAGAGAGGTGGGGGGGACCCGGAGCGCGAGGGAGGAGGCGGTAGGAACAGCTCGGCCAGCCGAGCCCCTTCTCGCCTCCTCCCTTCCAATTATCCCGGCAGCTTCCTCCACTCGGGCGGCTGTGAAATCGTTCTAATCTGGCACATCTCCGCAGCCGCCTGGTCCCCAAATTGGGGGGATGGAGGCCGGATTAGTGTACCGGGTGTCCCCCCCAACCTTCTGTGAGGAAATTGTGTAGACTTTGCATTAAGGCTTCTTGGGAGCTCTCCCCTCCCCAGCTTGCGGCAGGGGTGCCTCTCTCCCTGGTTCCCAAAGTCGCCCACCCTGGGAGACGGTGACCCATCTGTGTGCCACCCTCACAGAGCCTGCGGGGACAGATCGTGGATTTCTGAAGCCAAATAGGTATTTGCTATGGAAGCTCCCCGACCCCGGAGCGCCTCCCAGAATTGCCCCCAAAACGAAATTAGAACTTGGAGGGGGGCTGGAAGCAAGGGAGGTCCCTTAAGGGACAGCCAGGTGAGTCCAGAGGCAGCGACCAACAGCATCTTGTCGCCAGCGCCTGGGCTGTTCAGTTATAAGCAGGACAGTTCTGCTGCCCAGGCCAGGGCTGTGAATACTGGGAATTGACCAGCCTTTTCTGGCCGCCCCCCGCCCCCCGCAAAATGGATCAGTCTCGACCACTTAGGGTATGGAACTGACCAGAGGGGCCACATCTCGCCCCCCATTGGCCTCTCTAAGAGGCTAGCAGACCTACATCCTGGGGGACAGAGCCGCTGGTCCCACAGACTCCAAGACTCCATCAGCCTCTTGCCCTCTCCCTCCCGTTCTCAGAAGCACCAGATCCTCCCAGGTGTGTCTTCCTTCCCCATAGAGTGACAGGAATGGGGGCACAGAGCATCTGGGTAGCTGTGGCAGCCAACCTGACTCCTCTCTCCATCCTTCCAGAACCCTCTCTCAGCTTTATGACGGTGTTTCCCCTGACCTCTGAACTGCCGCAGCTCCAAATGTGGGGAATTCGGA
Organism: Canis lupus dingo; assembly: GCF_003254725.2. Classification (NCBI taxonomy): domain Eukaryota; kingdom Metazoa; phylum Chordata; class Mammalia; order Carnivora; family Canidae; genus Canis; species Canis lupus. The sequence goes on along the minus strand of NC_064244.1, from coordinate 78,451,409 downwards.
GACCCCCTGTTGGGAGTCTTGGGGCTCAAACACAACTGGAGTCAAGGGGTGTGCTCAGTGTCTCCTCCCCATCCTCACCCTGTGCCTCTCTCCTTCCTCCCCTCCCTTCTCCAGTGTCCACGCCACTTGGCCAAGGCCGGGTCAATCAGCTCGGTGGGGTCTTCATCAACGGGCGACCCCTGCCTAACCACATCCGCCACAAGATAGTAGAGATGGCCCACCACGGCATCCGGCCCTGTGTCATCTCCCGCCAGCTACGTGTCTCCCACGGCTGTGTCTCCAAGATTCTCTGCCGCTACCAGGAGACGGGGTCCATCCGGCCTGGGGCCATTGGCGGCAGCAAGCCCAGAGTGAGTGTCTTTGCTGCAGAGCTCGAAGTCGGCCTTCTCAGGGTTGGGGGATCCTGGCTGTGGCCCCTCTCACTACCCTGTGTCATCCAGTACCACTGGGCTGTCTATATGCTCCCTGTGGAAAGTACAAGAGGAGAGTGTCCTCACCCATAGATGTTCTCCTAATTATTTAGATTTCTAGGGGCTAGAGTAGCTGAGTTTCCAGGTTGTCCAGGACTCTGAAGCCAATGAGTCATCCCTGGGCTGTTGCTACATCTGTTCTGAGCCCCCAGCATCATCCCAGACCAGGGAAAGTCTTCCCTGTCTTGCCTGAAATAGTGAGGGAGGGAGTCCCAAGAGTCCTAACTAGGTCCTATCTTATTACCTGTCACTACCCTATGCACCCAGCTGCCTTCCTGGGAGCCAGGAATTAACCAGGTTTTATGAAAGAGTAAAGCCAATCTCGAAGGGGGTGGTGGGGGGGACATGGGAACCAGAGCCACCAGCCTGGCCCGGGGCTCTTGGGAGTTTGATATTAAAAGTGTCTCCCTCCCCCTACCCCATCTTTCCACTCCTGCTCTCCCACCTCCACCTCTGAAGCAGGTGGCGACTCCGGATGTAGAGAAAAAGATCGAGGAATACAAGAGGGAAAACCCAGGCATGTTCAGCTGGGAGATCCGAGACAGGCTGCTGAAGGACGGACACTGTGACCGCAGCACCGTGCCCTCAGGTGAGAAGGCAGCTGAGCCGGCCAACGCAGCAGAGTCTGGCTGGGACTTGGGGCTCCGGCTGTGCCGCTGTGCGGGGTGGGGGGCTGGAGGCCCGAGGGGACCGGAGGGGATGAAGAATGGGGAGCTCCAAGGAAAGTCGGGAGGAAAGGGAGCAGGAGTGTCAGGAGAGTTAGGGCAAAGGAGGGAATCAAAACCGAAAGGAAGATGGAGGGAGGGAAGAAGGAAAGAGAAGAGAGAAAGTTAAGAAAGAGGAGAAAGAGTGGAGAAAGGAGGGAGAGAAGGAAGGAGGGACAGAAGGAGCAAAAAGTTATCTGATAAGGCTGAGTGATAACCGGAGCTCCCTTGGTGCATTCTCAGAAAAGTGGCCCTAGAGAGATGGGTGCGTCCTAGGAGGGTTGATCTCCGTGACCCCCCTGGATCCCTTTCCCCAAGTCATTATTTTTTCTGTTAGTGGCACCAGCCAGCAGTGGGTCCCAAATGTGGAGGCCTATGAGACAGAAAGCGGCCTGGGGTGGACGTGCACGTGTGCACGTGTGCATGGGCCTCCTGGCGTACGGGGCGGGGAGGCACACCTGGGTGTAGAGGGGACAGCCACAGGGGCTGGAGGGCCTCTGGAAAGGTGTGGGTGTGGGTGCATCTAGGGGAGGTGACGGTGTAAGGCACAAGTGTGTGCATGGAGGAGTATAGGAATGCTGCTGTCAGAGTGCCCCAGGTGAGTCGGCCTCCCTAGTGAGGACTGTACCTGGATGTAAATGCTTAAATGGGGCGGGGGGGGGGGGGTGTCAGTGTGCTGGGGGGGAGGGACTGCGTGGCTCTCTTCCCCGGGCCCAGGTGGCCGGGCTCCGCTGCCCCAACAACTTATACTTGCTCTTTTGCCTTTGAATTTCTGAGGTTTAGTGAGTTCGATTAGCCGCGTGCTCAGAATCAAGTTCGGGAAGAAAGAGGAGGAGGACGAAGCGGACAAGAAGGAGGAGGACGGCGAGAAGAAAGCCAAGCACAGCATCGATGGCATCCTGGGCGACAAAGGTAGGGAACCTCCGGTGGCGGGGGAGGGCGCCACTGCCGAGCTATGCATCCCCGCGGGAGCGCGCGGGCCGGTGGTTCGCTTCCGCCGTCCAAGGCTGGCGGTGGCACTTTTGCAGGGGGTGGGGGGACTCGTAGTGCTCCCCCCACCGCCCCCGGGGGGGCAGCCAGGAACCCCTCCGGGTTTGCGATAGAGCGCCTCCTCCGTGCGCCCCGGAACCCGGGGCAGAGCTTGCCGAGCCGGGGCGCAGACAGCCTCCACGTCCCGGGGGAGCCGGTTGCAGGTTGGTGCACTGCGCGCCGCTGAGTGCGCAAGCCCTTCGCGCAGGGTCTGGCTGAGCCGTCAGGGGCGTGTGTCCTGCGGGGCTGGAGTCTTGGCTGGTCCCGGTGTGGATCTATTATTTATAGGACACTTGGACAAGGGGCGGGGGGGCGAGGAAGGAGGAGCCGGCCCGCGGCTCCCTAAATGAATTTGTTAACCAGACCCGCACACGCTCTCTAAACGGTCCCTTGAAACCCTGCCTGACAGTTGACTGACCGCTGCAATCAATAAAAATTAGCAAGGGCCGCGTGGGCCGCCGCCTCACCCTCAGCCCCGGGTTGCCAGGGCTCGAGCGGAGATGGTACCGAGTGGGTGCAGTCGGGCGCACCAGTCAGGCACTTGCCTCTGGCGGGGCCAGCAGTTGAGGCCAAGTTCCCAGAGGCCCGGGATGGGAGGATCTCGGGCGGGGAGAAAGATTCCGACTGTACCCACACTCGGCCCACTTCTAGCGGCTGCCAGGCTGCTGGAGGCCGAGCCTTGCGCCCCGTTTCTCTCCTGGTCTGCTAGGGAAGGCATTTATCTTTCATGCGCCTGCACGCCCGCCCGCCCGCCCTGGAAAGGGGAACCTGCTTTTGTTTATTGACGGGGGAAGTTTCGGGAGAAGGGAGTCTTCCTCATTACCCCCTCCCCTAGTAGTTCTCTTTGAGACTTGGTGAATGTGTCCTAACTTAGTTGGGGGGGGGGGAGAAAAATAGAAATTGAAGGCCCAGAGTCACAAAGAGGGGCTGGGAAAAAGAAGCGAGCCCACAAACGGGCTGGCCTGCGGGGAGGCAGCAGGCAGACAGGAGGGACAGCGGTCACGCAAACCTGCACGGCGGTAGCTTTGGAAAAAGTGAGGGAGTGCCCGAGACCTGGAAACTTGTTAGCACATTTTGCTTGAATTTCTTTCCAGAGGTTTCTCGAGATACCCCACTCCTGGCCTCCCGTGAACCCCAGGCCCGGGTCCCTCTGCAGTTGTCTGTACTCTCTCCCAACCTTGAAGATGAACTTCACAGACAAAGCCCGCTTCCAAAGACAACACCCGGGGAGGCCCAGCCCCCACAGGCCCGGTGGAGGGGGAAGGTGGGAGGAGGGGCAGGGGCAGACCCTTTGAGAGCGGCCTAGAGCTGGGGAAGGGGCGGGCTATTGACATTCAGGGCCCCGAGTGGAGCCCGGTCCCGCCGGGGACAAAAGGGAGAGGGAAGAAAGGGAGCGAACGGTGCCTGGCACCCCGCTGTGCCGGGGCTGTCGCCGAGCCTCGGGTCTGCAGGGGGAAGCGCCGGTGCAGCTTGGGAGCCCCCGGCTGGGCCGAGGCAGCCAGAGCCCTGGGACCCCTGTGTGTGCGTGTGGGGGGGGGCCCACTCCTTACTTCAGTTCGTTTCAGAAAGGGACTTGGTTGGACTTGGTGGGGCACTTTGAACTTGAAATGATCTTTGCCGGTGAAATACCACACAGCAGACAGGGTTTCTGAGAAGTCTCCGGGAGAGGCAGGAGGAGGTTTGGTTTTATTTGGAGAGATTTTAGGGGTGTGTGTGTGTGTGCGTCTTCTGAGAAAGAAGGAGAAACGAGGAAGAGGCTAGAAAGTGCATTTTGGGGATCCCTTGGGCCCCAGGGAGTTCGGGTGCTTCTGGCGTTGGTCAGGGCTTGCGAAACCGGCTCACGGGCCACTTCGCTGCAGAGAGGATTTCCCTGCAGCAGAACCAGGAAGCTCCAAATCTCCAAGGGTTTGTGAGGAGCCTGGCGGTTCCAGATGGGGAGGCAGAGAGCACAGGAGTCTGGAGAAGAGCTGCAGAGACGAAATGGAATCCGTGGGTCTGGGATCCACAGAGCCTAGCAGTTTGGGGGTGACAGTGGGCACGTCCGGCGCTGAGACTGTGAGCTGGATGGCTGTGTAAGCGTATGTGACTCTCCGGGTGGCTGTTTGCCCAAGGGCCTTGGGATCACTGTGCCGTGGGTCGCATTCTGTGCGAGTGGGGTCCTGTGTGGGTGTGCAGGGGCACCCTACGTGCGTGTGAACGGGCAGGACAGTAGGGATGAGAGAGGGTTGCCTGTCCCTCTGGGGACAAATCATGTCAGCCCCCTGAATCCCAGGGCCAGGAGGCGGGCATCCCAGTGAACCACCCAGCTGGAACCTCTCCTCTCTCTCCCTGGGCCCCAGCCATCAGTTTCATGGCCAAGTTAAAGGTGAAAAGACCTCCTAACCTCCACCCAAGTCGGCCAGGTGGGGCGAGGCAGAGATGCCTCCAAGGACAGAGCGGGGGACGGGGCGGGGAGGGGGGTGCACACCCACAAACTTTGTTTTGGTTTCTTGCTCTCCACAAATGCTTTCTCCCGGGGGTTGCCCCTCTCATGGCGGGGAGCCTTCGAAGAAGGGGTTTAAGAGCTCTCCTCTTTAAGCGCTAAAGAGAGATCCCTCCCTGAGTCCGTTTTTCCCTATCGTCCGCTTGGCATTTAATAATGTTAAGACTTATTAGAGCTGGTAATGAAAACTGGGGCTGCTGAATAGGAAACTGTGTTGCAGAAGGGTGTTATAGCTCCCAGGCATGGTAAGAAACTATTTATCCCCAATCAGTCCTCACTCTCAGAGTTTGAAGCACAAACGTTAAGTTGAAGGGTTTTAAAGCAGATTAAATTGAGCTTTTATTTCTGTGCACTTTCATCTCTGAACAGCTCACTCCTGCTCCCCTTGGGCTGATATTCATGAGGCTGTTCATATTTTTTTTTCTCTTATCCTTGTTAAGACTGAGTTATTAGGATTGTTGGTTGTGAGAATTTCAGACCACGGCGGATAGGGGCTCCAGCCGTGCTCTGCTCACCTGGAGAGGGAAATGGACAGTTCCTTGCCCTCATCCACTTGGACTCTCTTCTCCTCACCCCTTCTCCGAGGATCAAGGGAGAGACAGGCCAGAGACCCAACCGGGAAAGGATTTGAGGAGGGATAGGAGAGAGAAAGATTTTCCTAGCTGGAGCTCAGGGAGTCTCTGGTGGGAGATTTGATAGGGGGTTGCAAAAAGTCAAACCATTCCTCTGTGGGAGCTACGGGAGTGTAAAAAAAAATAAGCAAAAAAAAAAAAAAAAGGCAATAACAACAGCAATCAACAATAAGGACACCAAAGCCTCCTGCATCTGACAATGTGCAAACTTACGCTGAAACGGACCACATCGGGGTTCCACCTGGGTCTCTAGGGTACAACACCTACGTGAGGTCACAATTAACATGAAATAGGGAGGGGGGCCGCAAGATTTAAAAGGAGAGGAAGATCGTGCATTTCCTCTATGGGGAGGGAAAAAGTGCCCCGTTGTCCAAGTCTGAGAATTTGCCGACTTCCCTGGTATGAAAGATCCTCTGAGGTGGGGGCCGAAGGTGGGGTGTGTGTGTGTGTCTGTGTGTGTGTGTGTGTGTTTCTTTGCATTTTTCCTGAATTTGTCTTTAAAGCGGCAAACTTACAGGTGTGGAGTGGGAGAAGATGGAGAAGGCTCGGAAAGGAGGGGAGAGCCCGAAGTGTCGGTTTTAGACACTTGTAAAAGGAGGTGGGAAACAATTTAATTTGGCAGCGCCGCTAGCTGCTAATGCGGTTTTCGGTGGTTTGCTACACTGGAGGAAGCTGTTTTGATTGTGTGTACAAGGACCTGCCAAATTTAATTAGGCTCCGGGGGAGCGCATGAATAGGGGAAGGGGGGCACCGGCTCCCCTCAGCCCACACCGTTTTTTTTTTCCCCCGGCTTCACACCTGGAAGGGGCATTGTTTACCGGATAGGCGAGAGCGGCAGAGGGAAGGGGAGGAGGCGCAGCGAGAGAGGGGCCTGGGAAGAGGGAGCGAGGGAGGGGACGAAGATAGTCCATTTATCAAGAAACAATCTGCATTGATTTAAACCAACAAGTTCCCTCCTCTGTAAATGTGTGTTTAGAGAAAGGTAATTGACACTCCACCAAATCAAAGGATTACCCCGGGTTGGCAATCTAATCAAACAGAGTCCAGGCGGGATTTGAGGCTGTTCAGAGTAGGATCAGCTTCGCATAATGGGGGCTCGGAGGAAGATGGGAGGGTGTCAGGCAATTCCCCGGCTTTAGGCTGCGCTCAGTGGTGGATGTGCAGGGAGACCAGAGGGGGAGAGAGAGGGAGGGGGCGAGGGCCCCGCCGCGCCCGGGTGGTGGGGGGATGGGGGCGAGCCCACACTGGGCCGACAAGGCTCCCCCTTTCTTCCCTCCGTGCCCCCCCAACCGAAGAAGAGAGAGGGGAAGGAGGGAGAGAACAACAATGAGATAAGTATTACAAAGGCAAACACTGGCGCTCGCTCGCTCGCTCGCAGCCCCGGAACCCGCGGTAAATAAACAAAGTCGGCAAACTGTTTGCCAGATAAACTCGTGCCTAAATCGAGTGTGACGGGCAAGGAGAGTAGAGACAGAAGGAGATAAGGTTGGAGGGGGAATGAACGAACATAATCTAATAGAAGACATTTAGCAAACAAACTTGAAACAAGGGAGAACAGGCGAGCGGAGGCTAATTATCCGCCCCGGAGAGCGAGGGAAGCCTTTGGAGGGCTGGGGGTGCGGTAGGGGGGCCCAGGAGCCGCCCAAGAGCTGCGTGTCCTCGGAGCAGGCGGGGAGGGGTGGGGGGTGCCTTTGGGACTCCACGGGAGACCGGGACAGGGTGCCCAGGGCGTGCAGGGGAAGGGCTCGGCTCCCCAGATCGCGCGCTTGCGGCGCAGCTCCGGTCTCCAGAACGCGTTTCCAAACGGGGTGGGGGTCCCCCCCCCCCCCCCGCCGCGAAGGCATGCGGGTTTTATGTTCACCTCCGGGCACGCACCGCCACACACCGGCTGTTTCGAGGCGTTTGTACCTAAAAGACTCGTGTGCGCGGCACAGCCGTGAAAGGAATTAGATATTTACCAGTTTGAAATAAGCCTGGCTAAGAAGAAGAGAGGAGAGAGAGAGAGAGGAGAGAGGGACGTTGAAAAGATGAGGCTGGGGGAAGACTTCAAACGAATTCATCATTTGGAATGGTGGAGGGGAGATTTACCAGACAGTATTGGGAAGTTATTTAGATATTAATAACACATTTTCCTGAGGCGCGACCACGGCAGCCATCTGCGCTGTTCTCCGAGCTATTTGGCTGGGTGAAATATGGGCGTCTCAAATGTTGGGAAGAGATAAGGCAATCAGGCTAACCCTGGTCCTAAGACGGCATCGCTCCGTTAAACCCGGATTAACCTCCCCCCACCCCCACCGCCCCCTCCCCTTTCACAGCTTTCCAAATTTTTCAGTGGAATTTACATGGAAGGATTTAAAAGCACATATAACAGTAGCCTTAAAGCAGTAAGGTGATTATTTGGGCTTTTTTTTTTTTTTTAAAGAAAATGATAGTTGTCACACACTACATTTTATATACGTAATATTATATAAAAACGTATATGTTTTTACATAGGGAGAGAGGGCTGAGCAAAGGAGATTTCCTTCCAGGTTGCCTCTCTTTGGAGTTCCCCGTTGCCATCATCCCGCAAAGTTGATGAGGGCTTCCTTCCTAATGGGCACCTATAGAAATAGGAAGCGTGCAGGAGCCCCGGCTCTGGCCCCTGGCGGCTCACCTAAAGCCAGACAGGGCTCGCACCACAGAGGAGACTCCGAAGTGCCCGGTGAGGGGGGGCACGGAAGAGAAACCCCAAGGGGGAGATGCTCCAGGGGCTCTGGTCCTTGAAGGCCATGACTGAGATGGGGGGGGCACATTCCAGGAATTCCAGAAAAATAGCTCCTCTCCCTTTCCCCACCCCAGACTAATGAGGTAATTAGGAAACCCAGTTGGGGATGGGGATAAGAGGGGATTGGAAGGTTGGGCTGTCCCCCTCGGTTTTGGCTGTCCTACGCCTTCCTTCTTTTCCCCCCCCTCCCCCCAACTCTGGCTGAAAGAGGAAAAGGTGGAAGTGGGGTCAGCGCTTTCTGACCTGCTCTGGAGCGATTGGCCCCGGCTGGGGTCGGGCAGGGGGAGGGAGGGAACTTGCCTTCCCAAATCGAATCAAGGCAGAACGGTGACCTAAGGGGGAAACTTCGCCATTAGTAGATAGATCTCTCCAAAACTTCAAACAAAGTGGGGTGGGGGTGGGGGTGGGGTGGGGGGAAGGGAGCGGGGAAGCAGGGTAGGCAGAGGCCAGGCAGGGAAGGAGTCCGCAGAGAGCACAGAGGGGACCGGGAGCCCTCGAAGGGGAGGGGCGTGGAGGAGGAAGAGAAAGGGTCGAGGGCAAAGGGGAGGTGGGGGCCAAAGGAAGGGGTGTAGGGAAGGGGATGCCGGAGGGGGGTCGGCTGCACTTGGAGCTTCAGCCCCCGGGGAGAAGAAAGGCTTCCCGGCTGCAGCTTCGGTAGGGATGAGGGGAAGTGGTGTGAGCTCCAAGTCGTGCTGCGAGGAAGCCCCCAGGGCATTCCAGGGCGCCTGGGGCACCCGTGCCTGGCCCTGTGTGGGGCAGCAGAGTGAGGGTGGGTTTCCAGCAAGCTCGCTGCTGAGGAAGGATCCATCTGGTTGCCCTGAGCCTGCGGGTCAGCCAACGGTGCAAGATTTGGTGGCTGGGCCCTGGCTGTGCGCTGGGCCTGAGCCCAGCCGGAGACCGAGGGATGGCCACACCGGGAAGGGGCCGCAGAACCACAGGGGTGGCATGAGAGAGAGTCAGCAAGGAGGAGGACAGCAACGGGGCGGGGTGCGGGGGAGAGAACACCGTCCGCTAGAAAACTGGAGAGTGAGGGACAGGAGCGCGGGCCAGGAGAACCTGCCCAGAGCGTGTGAGGACGCTGAGAAATGCGGAGGGGCCGAGGGAGGCGCCGAGAAAGACAAAGGGACGCAGAGTCACCGACGGGCTGGCCTGGGACGGGCCGCTGAGGAGAAGCGGCGGGACCTGGAGACAGCCCGCGGGAGAGCGCGGCGGAGAGGGCGAGCGCGCAGAGCCGGCGGCGGCGGGAGGCGGGCGAGCCGCTGTCGTCCTTTTGATCCTCCGCGGCTTCCCCTTATCAGAAGCGCTTTCGGTGACACTGGCACAAAGGCAGTTCATCATATTACAGCGCGGCCCGGCGGCTCGCTGCGATCCCGCCGCTTAATTAGAGGCGAGCGAGTCGGGCCGGCGGAGCGGGAGGGAGGCCGACCCCGAGGCGGGGGCCTGGGCTCCGCGCTCCGACCCCGGGCGCTCGGAAGGGGCCGGCCCGAGGGCCCAGCCCGGTCGGGCCTGGGATCGGAGGGTGGAGGGGGGCGGCAGGGACCCCTTATTCGGAGCGCCGCTAAATAAACAGGCCTGTGGGGGTTTCAGTGCTGGAGAGCAGGCCACTGCCTTCCGGGTTTTGGCAGCAACCCCTCCAAGTTCGAAGCTTTGGGAAGGGATGGGGTGCAGGCCAGCGTCCCCATTCCCTGGCTTCCCACGCTGCAGAATGGAGGGTGAGTAAAGGTGAGGGTACAAGCCTGGAGAGGCGAGGGTTTGCGCTGCTCTGGGCCCACTTCACACCCACAGGTTCCCTCCTCCTGAGGCATGCCCCGTCTCCATCTGAAGCCAGCTGCGCTAGGCAGGGGGAATGGGGAGGGGCAGAGTGCCGGGTGGTGGGCCTGGGAAGGAAGGATTCTAGTGTCCATCCCCCCCCCCAACTCTGGGTCTCCGTTTTTCTCCCACGAAAGCCAGGGACCTGGACTGAATCAATGATTCTTGTCCTTTGGGGGAGACCTTAAACCCCTTGGAGAACTGGATAAAACCGGAGAAACTGGCCAATCACACAAATTCATACAGCCAGAATTTTGCCGACAGTATAAAAGGGTCTCTGGGCCTCTAGAGGCCACATCCCATTAGGAACCTCACATATGCGAGTTTCCTGGTGACTTTCCTATCCTCCTGGGAGCAGCTCATTCTGGGAGCAGGACCCCAAGAGCTCAGGATGAGGAGAGGGAATGGGGGGGCATGCACTTTGAGGCCGAAAGCCTGCCCCCTATCTGGCCCTTGCTGCTTCCACTCTTTCCAAAACAGAGGCAGCAGAGCACCCCCATCCCCATTCATTTGTTGGAAGGGTCCTTTTTGAGGATGAAATAAGGACAAATGCTGTGCTGCCCTTTCGTCTGTCCCACCAAAAAAAAAAAAAAAGAGGAATAAAGAAAAAAAATTGTTTCCGAGGGTGAATTTCTTCAGTCTGTAGGATTTTGTTGTGCACCTACTATGTGCCAGGCATTGTGTTAAATGCCCAGAAGTACCTGAGACATCAAGAAGGTCCCTGCCCTCAGAGGGTTTGAGCCGGGTGGTTGAGACAGAAAATAAACCAGCCTCCGATGAACAGACCTGCCTCAGTGCATGTGTTTCTGTGTTTCTGTGAGTGTTTAGCTGCCCTCTTGCCCGGGCTGCCGGTGTGTCCCGGTGTTTGTGAGTGCTGCCTCGGTCTGTCCGTGAGGGTCTGCGTGGGGCGCGCAGCGGCAGGATACATTGGGGGGGGCAGAGCTGGATTTGGCAGGCGGCCCCCGCCCTGCATCCGGAGTCACAGGCACCCGACAGGGCCTGAAAGCGCCCTGGGTTCGAGTTGAGAGGAAGAGGATGGAGTGGCCGCTGGACTCCCGAGCCTCTCCCCTTCACGCTGCTCTTTGTCTGCCGCTGCACAAGATCAAACAGACCCTAGGACGGGACAGAAAAAGGGGTGGGGCGTAGGCCCAAGAAGAAGCTTGGAAGACTCCACCCTGAACTTTTCTGGGGTCTTTTCCATGGGGCCCAGAGCCAGTAGAGCCCCAGTTGAGGTGGTGGCTGCCATTCCGCAGGTCCCTCCCCAGGTCGCCAGCCTCTATGGAGTAACAGGTGGAGAGGGGCCACTCCTGGTTTGAATTACAGTTGTGGGTTTCCAGGCGACTGGGGAAGGTGGAAACAAGGCAACATTCAGGGAAGCTTTGTGGGGTGTCCTGTGTTTGGGTGATGCGTTGTGTACACTTTTGCGTGGAGATTGTGTGTCTGGGATCAAGCCCTTGGGTTCCCTGGAAACTTGTCCTACAGTCCACACCGGATTTATCTGGGTTGCTCAAGAATCAGAATCAGAGGTCGTCTCCAGAGCAACAACTTTGGGGTTGGTAGAGGTCAGGGGGAGCGCTAGGGAATCTTCTAGGATTCTCTCATTCCCAGTGGAAGCCTGCAAAAGAGCTTCTATCTCCGGGACTCATAACCACAGAACCAACTCCCACTGCTGGTCCAGCGGCAGAAGGAGGAACCTGGAACTTTCCAGACTGATTTTGCATGAACCCCTCCCACCCCCTGTCCACCCCCTGTCCACCCCCTCCCCCCCCCCAAGCTCCTCATCCTTGCCATTTCTTTCTCCTTACCTGGACTTCTTGAGCTCAGATGCACTCCTCAGAGAATCAAAAGTCCGGTAGGAAAAAAGAAATTCCAATGTATGTGTGTGCGAGAAAGGGCGCAGCTAGGAGATGCCCCTCTGCTTTCATCTACTGCTTTTTGCCCCCTGTGGCCGGGTCTAGACCCCTTCCTCTGTCATGGTCCCTCTGGCTGCCTGCACGCGCCCGCCCTCTCCCATCGTTGGTAATGGGGGAAGATTCTGAATTATCGCGCTCGCATTTCTGAGATTTATTGGAGGTGCTGGGAGTGAACCCTACGCAAAGAGGCTCTGGAACTTCCTTTAATAAATAGGGGGAGGGGGAACTTTCCTCCCTGGGGAGTCGAATGGTGCTCAGGGTAGGATTCCCCCTTGGACGGTGGGTACAGGTGACACCTTGACCTGTGGCCCGTGCTGGTGGCTCAGAGCTGCCTTTGCACGTTCGCCTCCTCCTGCTAAAAACAAACAAACAAAAACACCTTTTCTCCTCCGGGCTGCGTGGTAGGTAGGCGTGCAATGCAGGGAGCGCATCTTCTGCCCCAGAGCCGCACCTCGGTGGCTCCCGGGGCCCGGGCCTCAGTTTCCCCATCTGATCAGTGGGGTGACAGCCCCGCCGCGGCCACCTCCTGGGGCAGGAGGAAACAGGGGCCGGGAAAGCTTCCTTGGAAACTGGTCAGCGGGTCGGAGGAGGCGGGGAGGGAGTCTCCCGGAGTTTCCCCTCCCCGGGCTGCACCCCCCTCCCTGGGCGCAGTCCCGGCTCGCGCCTCAATGGCCACTTTAGAAATACAAACAACTTTAGAAATAAAGTAACCAAACCCCCGAAAGGGGCTTTGAAGGGGCGAATGCCTGGTGGCGCTTTACTATGGTGTGGGCCGAGGCCCGGCCTAATCCCGCTTTCATTTTCACCGACGGCCGCGGGGGAAGCGCTCCCGGCCTCCCGGCCCCTCAGGAGGCTGATTAGGCCACAAAGAGCCCCCATTATCCCAAGAAGAAAACCGGGGGCGGCGCGGGGCGCAGGGGGGGGTCGGGGGGAGCGGGCCGCCCGCGCCCGGGCTATTGACTTAGTGGATGAAGTCAAGAGCGGGCACGCTGGGGGCTCCGGGGGGAGGGGAGGGGTGGGGATGGGGAGGGGAGGGGATGGGGAGGAGGAGGAGGGGGGTGGAGGGGATGGGGAGGACGAGAGGGGATGGGGAGGGAGGGAGGGGAGGTGACAGGCAGGGGGAGGAGAGGGAGGGGTGGGGGGTGGGGAGCGGCAGGGGGAGGGGCGTGGAGGGGCGCCCTGTGCTGGAAGGGGCGGGGAGACGGAACAAAACAGGACGCACAAAACCCCACAACAAAACCCACAAAAACCCACAACAAAACCCGGGCTGCAGGGCGAGGGAAGCTGGCGGCAGAGGGCTCCGGGTGCGGGGCCGAGAGGGCGTCGGTGGCCTTCTTGGGGTGGAGTGGGGGCATGTGCGGGGTCTGGGTCGCTGGGCACCTGGCGGTGGCCTGGGCACCAGGCTCTGGCTCCCAGGCAGCCCCTTCCTCCTCTGTGAACCTGGGGAGCAGGTGGGTCCCCGAGCAGGGACGTCTAGTGGGCAGAGGCCACTGCCCAGGGATGCTCTGGAAGAGGTGCCTGAGTTGGGGCTGCTGCGGGGAGGAGGGGGATGAAGGAGAAAGACAAGCCCTCTGCATAGCCTGAAAGACCTGGGTGACTTTCAGTAAAGTGCCTCCAGCTACAAAAACAGGTGCCCGGATGCTCCCGCCCCGCAAAGTGCCTTGGGAAGAGCGGGTGATGTAATTACATAAACTGGAGGGGAAATTAGGAGGCTGGGTAAAGGGTACTCTCTGGTCCCTTCCACCTTGTCCTCTCCGCCAAGGCTGCTCCTCTGTACTTGAGAAATAATAAGGGCTATAAATCTATAAGTAATCACCACATTTGGGCTGGGCTGGGCTGGGCTGGAGGCAGGTGCTGAGCCAGGCGCCTGTGAATGGCATCCCTCGGATCCAAGAGAAAGGAGTGGGCCCTGCGGGGCGGCACCTCATTCAACAGAAGGCCAGTGGAGGAAGGCAGAAACAAAACAGAGCCAGTTCTTGGGACCCAGCAGCCACGGTTGGATGTGTGGAGGGTCATTCCTCCCCTGGGGAGCTCTGTCCCCCCTGGCTTTGCTGGGCAGGGTGGGGACAGTCAGGGTGAGCCCTATCTGGCGACTGCAGGAGGTGACAGAGACTTCCTCCAGGTGTAGAGGAGGCAGGACAGGGTATGAGACGCAGTCCCCCAGTCACATCCCCTCCCCAAATGTAGCTGCACACCCCACCCCATTCCTCCATTCCCCCATTCCCTTGAAATAGGGTTCGATCTAGGCACTAACTAGAAAGACTTGGAAGTGCTTTGGAGGCACCTTGGCTCTTCCTGCAGGCAGAGGCCCTGGGGGGTCCTACTCCTGGGGCCCAGGTGGTGGGCTCCTCCAGGCTGAGTTAAGAAGTTAGGACTTGTTCCAAGCACGGTCGGGGAGCTAAGGAAGGGACTTCAGTGATGGACAGTGCCCAGAGAAGGTCCTGGATGGATGGAGGCTGTGGGGAGGGCAACTAGGAGTTAGTGTTGTGAGGGGAGCAGGAGAGAGGTACAGGGGAAGGGGAGGGCAGAGGATGTTTGGGAGAGGTTGGAGGAGAGGGAGGAGCTGGAAGGGGGCACTGTTCCAAGACCCCCTGACCAGATGTCATGGGTTGCTGAGCCTGTGGCCGGCTCCTAGGACACTTGGAGTCACCTTGGCATTAGCAGACTCCAGACCGAGCTCCCGATGGGTGAGGCCTTAGAGCTCATCTGGTCATTTTACAGATGGAAAAGCTGAGGTCCAGAGAGTGTGGTATGAGTGAGCCCAAGGGGGAGGGGAGTAACTCTGGTTTGCTGCACCTATAGAAGAGCAAAATAAGGGGCGCCTGGGTGGCTCAGTAGGTTAAGGGTCTGCCTTCAGCTCAGGTCAGGATCCCAGGGACCTGCATCGGGCTCCTTGCTCAGCTTCTCCCTCTCCCTCTGCCTGCCGCTCCCCATGCTTATGCACTCGCTGGAGCTCGCTCTCTCACTTTCAAATAAATAAAATTTTAAAAAGAAGAAGAAGAGCACAATAAGCTGGTTGAAGTCTAGCTTCCAGGAGCTCAGAAGGCGCGGGGTGAGGGCATGGGAAATCTGGCACTTTTATCCATCCCTGCGCTCTGTCACCCTTCTTCTCGTGAGGCATGCTCCTTTTTCTTTTTTAAGTTCCATTTCACAGAGGGGGGAAACTGAGGCTCAGAGACATTCACTCAAGGAAGTAGGGAGAAGGAGATTTTCTCTTAGTAGCTTCTCTAAGACCCTGAGACCTTTGCCCTCAGAGGCCTGAAGGGCACAAGTCCAGCTGCTCTTCATGTGCCGTCTGCCTCCGCGCCCCCCCCCCGCTGCCCCCATCCTTCAGGAACCCTAGATCCACAACCTGGACGGGTGGGGACGGGCTGGGAGGGACTGTGGCTCCAGCCAACACCCGCTGCTACCACCCACACTCCCAGCACCAGGAGCACCTGCTGGGATCTTGAGACTTGACGGATGTCACAGACTTGGCCATCTTCTAGGGAGAGTCCTGGGAGCAAGCAAGGAAAGATCAAGGCCAGAGGGAAAGAAAGGGCTGGATGGGGTTAGGGGTGAGCTTCAGACCCCGTGTGGATGGTCCCCACGGAGAGACCGGGCTTTGGTGCTAACTGCTGCGTACCCCTGAACGAGCCACTGAATTTCTCTAGTCCTTGCCCCTCTGAACAGTGGCAAGGCCCGATCCGTCTAGTGGTTTTCAAAGTGAGTTCCACGGAGCCTTGGGTTTCCGAGCAGGAGCTTCTGGGCTGATGTAGCAGGAGAGGATCCTTGGGGCTCTGATCCTCTCTGGAAGGGGAGGAAGTCAAAACCCAGCCTGTTCCCCGTTGTCGGAGGGAACTCTGGTGAGGCAGGGCTTTGTCCCAGGGAGGAGCAGGGACTAGTCCAGCGGAGGCTCCTCTGGAGGAGGGGGAGGGCAAGAGGAGCTCTGTTACGCCTGGAATCAGAGCCCGGGGCTGTGGTTATTGGTCTTCAGAGATAAGCTGATATTGCTTATCTGGTGACAAATGATTCCCCTCCTCCTCTATTCCCTTCATTAGGGAACTTTCTCTCCTGGCTAGGAGGTCTCTTTGGGAGAACAGGCATGGCTGGTCTCCAGACACTGGGGTCTACCTTTCGAGTCCTTACCCAGCTTGCTGTGTAACTGAGGTGGGGGGGGGCAGTTACCCTCTCTGTGCTTCACCAGGGGGTACTGGTGGTGCAGCTGGATTGCAGTGCCATCCTGGCATGGTCCTGGAAGGAGGATTCAATGCAGATCCTTCCATAGACGGAAAGATCCATGAGCCAGGGTGGCCGAAGGGTGTGCCCCAGAGTCATCCTGGTGCTTCTGCAAAGCGTGCACACGTGGGCACTTTCTTGATGTGGGACATGGGAAGGGAGCAGCTTTTTGGGTGAGCGGTCCTGGTCCTTCTGATGGCCACCCCAGTTGAGAGTCACTGGTCCACTGCAACACCCTGTTTTACAGATGGAGAAACTGAGGCCCAGAGAGAGGAAGAAACTTGCTCCTCGTTGCACAGAAAGTGGGAACAGTCAGAACAGGGAGCGGGTCTCCAGAGTGTTAAAGCAGGCGCCATGAAGGGACCATTCTTCCCAAGTCGCTGGGTCCCTCGCCTTTTATTATTGTCACCTACCCCTGCTGAAGGTCTGACCGGCAAGGGCAGGATCAAGGGGGCTGTCAGGGCAAGACCCTTGCCTGTCCTGCTGTGCCAGACTCCTGCCCACAACATCACCATGGGCACAGCCTCGCAGACACTCCCTTTCATCTGGGCTCTGGGCCCCAGCCCCTACATCCAAAGGCAGCCGTGGCAACACAAACAGCACCGGACTCATGATCAGTCCCCGCTGCGGGTCCCCTGGGCACACTGCTCACCTCTCTGAGCCTTGGCGTGTGTTATCACCCATCCACTGCAGATACAAACCACAAGAAGAGCACAGGAGTTGAAACACAGGAAAGGTGGCTGGCACCTAGGGAACGCGTGATCTAAAGGAGATGAAGGGCCTAAAAGCGGTCTGTATGGAACAGAGGACCCGTAGAGGTTTCTAAGATCAGAATTTCCCAAGTCACAGGCACCTGGGTGGCTCAGTCAGTTAAGCCTTTAGCTCGGGTCCTGGGATCGGGCCGCAGGTCGGGAGTCTGCTTCTCCCTCTCCCTCTGACCCTGCTCGTGTTCTCTCTTGCTCACTCTCTCACAAGTAAATACATAAAATCTTTATCAAAAAAAACAAAAACAAAAAACAAAAAAAACCAAGTCAAATGCAGATTGTTTTATCAGGGGCTCTAAAATAAGCGTATTTTCTCATAAAGATTTTCATAGAAGCCATTTGTACTTGTGAAATTTCAAATTATAAAAAAAAAAGTAGATTAAAAAATAAAAAAAAGGAGACTCTTTCTCCTTCCCCAGAGATGAGCATGTAGAGTTGGTCTGGCTTCATGTATCTAGATCTGTATCTGTAGCTATGCATCCCGCCGTGCATCTAGGTATAGGCGGGGACAGTTAAAATTAAAGTGGCATCGTAGCGACTGCCGCTGGGACTGTAGAGGCTTCCGGGGTAGCGGTGAGACCCTAGAGTTAAATCCCGGTTGCAGCTATGTGTAGGTACACGTGCATTTCCCTCCGTGGGGGGATCCTTAACTTTCTTGGGTCTCCAGGGCTCAGGGCCCCCAAAAGGTTAAGCATCTCGAAGTAGGAGATTTGCAGGTGTTTGGCCTCTTTGAGGAGGGGCAGCAGAAGCTCCCACTCCCCCCACTCCCCCCCACGGCCCCTCCTCCTTCCCCTTGTGCACCTGCCTGGGCTTCCGGCCTCCTCTGCTTCAAAGCAGCAGGCTGGGCTTTACCTGCCTCACCTCCAAAGGGGAAGTGGCATTTCAGGCACTTAATTAGACCCAGGACAAGAATAGAGGCTGGCTGTCTGGTCAGGCCAGGGGGATTGTTGGGGGATTAACACCCAGGTAAACCCATCAAGGCTCACGGGCCCCTTGGCGGGAGGCAGACAGAGAATCCCAGGCCCCAAAGTGGAGAAAGGCTGGGCCAACAGCTGGGAATCACATTCCCAAGGTGGGTGTGTGACCCTTGGTGCAGGGATGGGAGGAGAAGAGGCCCCTTCCAGCTGCAGCCTCCACCATCATTCTTCCTCCCCTCCCTCCCTAGTGCCCCAGGAAGGCGGGGCTAGGCCTATCATTTTATTCTCATAGCAACAACTTCCTGAGCACCTACTGTGTGCCAGGCACTGTTCTAGGGGCCAGAAGTGCAGCCTGGAAATGCACAAGGCCCTGGGCTCGTGGAGCTGATGCCCCGGCCGGGGGTGAGGGGTGGGCAGGGAGACAGTGAGCAGGTACAGGGATCAGGGAATACAGAGGCTGGACAAGGATTTGTAACCCGGAGTCACCATAGAAAGTGGCCCCCTGGGGAAGTGATGGGTTATCACGGAGCCCCGCCCCAAGGAGGTGATATATGAGCTGAGATCTGGGTGGTAGGGCAGTGGCAGCCATTCACTAACATCTACTGCTCAGGAGCATAGCCCCGTGACAGCTGACTGAGTGCCAAGCATTGGGTTAAGCATTTTCACGAATCCATGAACTCCTCCCAAGGGCTGGATTTACAGATACAGAAACTGAGGCACAAGGAAGTGCCTAGGCCCTCTGAGCACAGACGGGCGGGTATGTCTCATTGGAAGCCTGTGTTCTCAACCTGCCCACCTCCTGCTACGGGTCCAGGAGCAGTGCCAGGTGCTCTATCCACTTCCTGTCACCAGACTCTCCACCCCCACCCCAGCCCTGCCCCACAGGGATCTAGTATCCCAATTTTGCAGATGAAAGCAGAATTCAGAGAGGTTTGCTCAGTCCCCCCAGAGTCACACCGTCAAGTAGCACAACCAGGCACTGAATCCAGGCACTGCAAACTCTTCCTGCCAGGACACAGCAGCTCTTTGGCAGGCCTCTGACTCTGGGATGCCCTGCTCAGATTCACAAGGTCTCGTGTTCCTGGGAAGTGGCCTCCCTACGTCTGGAGCAAAGGGCTTGTCATTAACCAAAGATTCAGCAGGAGGGCTTGCTGGTGTGTTTTCTTTCATGACTTGCGGTGGGGATTATGAGCTGAGGAATCCCAGTTGGCCTGCCTTGGGAGTGTGTTGGAAGGTAGACCTTGGGGCTCTGTTGAGGGAGTGTTCTTGTGTGTATTTTGTCCTTGCCCCTGTACTGGGTACGCGTGGCTGCTGATGGACCATAGATTGGAAGTCAGGAAGGAAGAGAGTGGGTCCTGGTTAGATTGGGTGGGGGGCTTTGTTGTCACTTGTTGATGCATGTGGGTATGTTCCTGTGACGTGAAGTGTGACAGCTGGGTGTGAACATGCTCAGGGGTGTGTGGGGCATGTGTCCCTTGGTGCCGTGGGGTGGATGGCCCCCGGGGCTGTCACTGGAGAGTCAGGAGTATGTGTGCTCGTGGGGCTGCCTCCGGTGGGCCATGCACCGGTGCGGGTCAGCGTGCTTGCCTGCGCTCTAAATGCATCTGCCCCCGCTTTGCTGATATGAAACCACTGAGGCCCAGGGGAGTCGAGTCGAGTCTGCCAGAAGTCACCAGCCAGTAAGTGGCTGAGCCAGGAAGGGAACCCAGGGCGGGGTCTACCTTCCGAGTCCAGCCTCTTTCCCCTGCTCCCCAGGAAAGGTTTAAGTGACAACAAAAGGTTTCAAACGCCAGGGTGAGCCTGCAGACGGACAGACCCTGCTGGTCACATGCGCGTCCCCCTCCTCGTTCTGGTGTCTCAGCCTCTGCCTCTTCCCCAGGGCCCCCAGCCCAGCCCTGTTGCTCCGGGGCCTTTCTTTCTTGGGATTGCAAATACGTCAAAGATTAACACTGCAGCTGGCTGCAGCCCTGAACAATGGTGAGATCTAGGAAGTGAAGAAGTAGCCAGAGAGGCACGACAGCCCCGTCCAGAGAGGCGGTTCACAGGGTCTGGCCGCTTGACTCGGAGTGACCCCCCGGCCCACCCCAGCTCCATGCTCCCAGCTGGAAAGGGAAGACAGAGTCTGCAAAGAAACTCTCCCTGGAGACAACACTTCTCACAAAAGTGCACTGCGCTGGACCAGAGGGTGGGGGAAACAGAGGGAGGCGGTGCCCCCTCCCCGGGAGAAATAGCCCACAAGTAGTAGAGAGAGAGAGAGAGAGAGAGAATGGAGCAGGAAGGGGGACTGGCTGGAATTGCACCCAGACACTGTGACCCAGCCCGAGATGGGTCGCCTCCAACTCCATGCTGAACGCAGACAACAAAACAAAACAAGGAAAACCAACATTGCACAGGGATGCGGTGGCTTTTTCCTTCACCCACGTCCTCCGGGGGAGCGGCAAGGGAGAAATGGGTTGCCCTGTTCCCCGGCTACCAGACGGCCTTGGGTGGGCTGCTTGCAAAGCTGCAATAACTAGAGATGAAGAGATCATGCTCCCGGTCAGCTGGGGCTGCAGCTCTGGGAAGCCCCCTCGGGACCGTGGACGATGCACCGTGTGAGGGGCACATCCCCCCCGCCCCCCCCCCCCCCCCCCCCGTAAGCCCTGGAGTCCCGCCAATACCACAGGTCTTGCTAATCCCATTTTATAGAGCAGGCGACTCTTGGGCCCAGAGTTCCCAAGATCAGGACCAGAGAAAGAGGCGGAAGGAGTTTGAGCTGGGCCTCTCCTGCTCTGGGTCCAGGACTCAGGTCACCCCTCCTGGGTGGCTCAGGAGGGGCCGGTCAAGGGGGAGGGCTCATCTTGCTTTGAACATCCCTACCGAGCCCCGAGCTCCTAGGCCAGAAGTGCCTATGTGTCTCCCTTTATTTTTGGCAGAATTTTTATTATTTAATTTTGACTGTTATTTCCTCCGGAGCTGCTCGGGTTTCTGCAAGCTCCTTTCCAGTTCATCTCTCGGCAAAAAAATAAATACTCTTTTAAACAAAGACGACCTACTCCCTTCCTGCGGCCAGAAGCTGGTCTCCCTGGATTCCAGTTTCCACGGTCAGAAACAAGGGCTGCGGCCGGTCCCAGCCCAGGCCTGGGAAGCTTAGAAATGCAGGTGGCGCGTCCCCTCCGCAGATGAAGCCACTTAATTACCACGCAATCAATATGCAAACAAGTGCCAAACTGGGTTTGAATCAAATTTCTCATTGGGGACCCAGTGGGGGAGGAGAGTCCAGCAGAAGGGGGGGCCGGCAGGGGTGGGCTGGCAGGGAAGGGGGCTGCAGGATGAGAGATGGGCTTCGGCTGGGACCCAGGCACCCGAGGGCCGCTCAGAGGCCCCCGGAGCCCCCCAGTGTCTGGCGTGGGGCCCGGCTCCCATTGAGGGGAGCCAGGGTCCGTGGCCCAAGGCTGCTGTCGGCGGGAGGGTTTCCAGACCTGTCAGCTGAAGTCTGGCGGTCTCCACTAATTCATTTGACTCGGAAATCTCAAATTGACCAGGTTCCCCCTCCCCTCTTTAAAACAAACTCATTAAACTTGTCAACACTCATTAGGCCTGTAAAACATTGAACTAGAGCCACTGGGGATTCTTGCAGAGGGTGTGTGTGTGTGTGTGTGTGTGTGTGTGTGTGTGTGTGTGTGTCTGGGAGCATGCACTGCAAAGCTGAACCAGGCCCTGGGAGACCCACCTCTGAGGCTTGGCCGGGGCAGAAGTCCCGATTCCTTCATTCATCTACTTCCTTCCTCCGGCATCTGCCTTTCATCGGAGGTGGAACAGGGTGGGGGTGGAGGGACACTTCCAGAGTCAGCCTCCAGGTGGAATCTGCCCTTTCCCTCCTGCCCCTCTGACGTGGGCCGGTCCCGTGTCCCCTGTGCCTCAGTCTCCCCGTCCCGTAACATGGGGATCTTTAATTGGACCCGCCTCTCTGGGCAGCTGGGAAAATAATGTGTGTAAAGCGCCGGTACCGATGCCTGGCACATTCTTAAGAGCCACGGCCACTGCTAGCGGTTCCTGTTGGCGGCGTTGGTAATATTTTTAGCGATTACTATTAATAATACCTTCCGATGTGAGAGGCAGCTCGGTTGGGAACTCTGACATTTGCAGTTGCTAAGATTCGGGTCTGGACCTCAGCTTCCCGCTTTGGGACTCTGGGTCAGGGTTCATTTCTCTGAGGCTCAGTCTCCCCCAAGGAAGAGGAGTAAAGGGCAGCCCGGGTGGCTCAGCGGTTTAGCGTCGCCTTCGGCCCAGGGCCTGATCCTGGAGACCCAGGATCGAGTCCTGCGTCGGGCTCCCTGCATGGAGCCTGCTTCTCCGTCTGCCTGTGTCTCTGCCTCTCTCTCTCTCTGTGTGTGTCTCTCATGAATAAATAAATAAATAAATAAATAAATAAATAAATAAATAAAAATAAGGAAGATGAGTAAAACGTGTGTCAGGACATGGGCTTGGGCTGAGAACGGACGTCACACGTAGGGAACCAGAGCCCGAGAGGCCTCCAGCACTGTAGGAATGTGAGCAGATACCCTATACCCTGCCTTCCTTGTCCGCCCCCCCCTCCCCGCCCAGTTCAAGCAGCATGGGATGCGGGGGACATGTCTAGAGCTCACTCCTTTGGTGAGGACCATGCGAGTACTTTCTTACAACCCCAAGCAAAGCTGGGGGCAGGTCAGCTTCCAGGAGAGGATGCCAGCCGCCACCCCCCCCTCTGCCCTTACACCTGAGGGTGGAGGTCCCCATGGCCTCAGAGGCAGAAGGAAAAAACCGCACCCACCCTGCCCTCAATTAAAAAAAAAAAAAGTCTACTTTATATAAAAAAAAAAACACGCAATGGGAATGCAACCAGGTGACCCCAGATCTAAAACAGAAGCTGGAGGGCGGGCTCCTGCGGCCGCTCATAAGACACACTTTGCTTCTAAGAAATTCCTTCTCCGCGGCTCCCTACAGCTGTGAACTGAGCCTTCCGCACCTCTGCCAAGGGGACCCGGCTCGGGCAGGCCCAGAGACCCTCGGCGGCCGGAGGCCGGCTCCCCGATGAATAGCGGTTTTGTCTGGGCTCCCATTTAGGATTTGTGGCTGCAGTTGCGATGTGTTCTTTTTGCCTTTAAAGTGGGGTGTCTCCAGGCTTTCTCTGTTTCTCTCCTCCATTCACCTTCTTATTGAGAATGCCTCCTTAAAAAAAAAAAAAAAAAAGGGAAAAAAAAGAAGAAAAAAAAAAAAAAACACGCCGGCCTTCTGCTACTTTTCTTCTCTCCCTGAAAATGAGAACATCAGCTATTGAAGTGGATTGATGAACTCTTCCCAAAAGTTTATTAAGGGAGAGTTAGACAAAAGCCCCAAGGCCCGCAGGCAACTGAGCAGTCAGTATATATACTGGGTCCTTTTGTCCCTCCAGGGCCGACGCATGAATACCTCTCAATGGCCCTCTTTAGAGTGACAAGATCAAGCCAGACAAGGGCTTGTTAAAAGGGACTTCGAGCTGTTTCTCTGTCCCCAGCCCGAAGCTCCGTCCCCCACTCCTCCTGCATTAATGTACATCTGCAGCCAGAATAATCGGCTGGAATTCTGTGGGTTTTGTGTGGGTTTTTCTTTTTTTCCCTAAATACACCCTTCCTCCTCCTCCTCCTCCTCCTCCTCCTTGCCCCTCCCCCCCAGCCCTGCCCGCCCCCTGGCCCAGCGGCCCTCCAGCCATATGTTGTGAGCGCAGCCTGCTGTGTCTTTGAGGGACCCCGGGGTGGGTATTTCTGGAGAAGAGCAGAGAATGGGGTTCTCAAGCCCCCCCTCCACCTTCATCGGCTCTGGCCGTCTGTCCTTGTGGTAAGAAGCACCCTTCCCGGATACTCGCCATGTCCCCCCCTGGGCTAGAGCATGACCTTTTTTTTCTCTTTTTAAGATTTTATTTATTTATTCATGAGAGACACTGAGAGAGAGGCAGAGACAGGCAGAGGGAGAAGCAGGTTCCCCGTGGGGAGCCTGTTGCAGGACTCGATCCCAGGACCCCGGGATCACGCCCTGAACCAAAAGCAGATGCTCAACCACTGAGCCCCCCAGGCGCCCCTGGAGGAGGACTTGACTTTACGTGTGTCCTGGCTCACGTGGGCTTTTACAGCAACGTAGCTGTTTTTTCCCAAGTTACAATAGAGCAGTGGGTGGGACGGGCTGGTCTTTCTCAGGATGAGTTGGGGGGGACCACGGGCCTGCTGACTCTTGAGCCCTCCCCCCAGCCCCATATTTCAGAACAGGTTGAGACCAAAACCCTACATCAGCCCCAGTTATCCATCCCGTGGCTCAAGGACTGACTGGCTGGAGCCCAGGGGGCTCAGGGGGAATCTGGGTCCCCCCAGACGGAGGTTGTCCCAGAGAGGCCGGGACCCCAGCGTGCCAGGCGGGCGAGGCTGAGAGCCATCTGATGGGGATGTTGGGACATGAAGTGTCCCTGGGAGAGTCCTTTCCTGTCCATCACGGCCGAAGGAGAAGACTGCGGCTCCAATAAGCCCTGGTCCCTCTAACTGGGATGGGGAGTGCGTGTGAATATGCACGTGTGTGCACTGAGATTCGCTGTCCTAGTGAGGCTGGCTCTCTGCTCCTATGCGCGTGCCAGATTCGAATGTCCTTGGAGGGCTTTCTACGCAGTGCCTGCACCATGGGGAAGGCAGACTGGTGCCCGCTAAGTGCTCCCTAAATCTAGAACTTTCCTGAGACACATGAGCTGTTGGAGGGAGGAAGGACAGCCAGGCCTCTGTGAGGGTTGAGGTCTACCCTCTCCCTCACCTCCCTTTCCCCTGCCTCTCCTCCTTCTCCCCCGACCCCACACCTGTCTTAATTTGGGTTCCAAGGGAGCATCCCTAGTGATCATGGTTAGAGTCGGGGGCACCATGTACCTTCACCTCCTGAACAGCTCGCCTCCTAGCAGAGCCCGGGAAGGTGCGTGCACCCATCCTCCGCCGTGGTTTTTCCCTGGGGACAGGGATGGAGAGAAAGGGAAGGGGGCTTAGGCAGTTTTCTGGTGGCCTGGTATCGGTCCCCCTATCAACATCCTTCCCCCGTGGGGCGACCTACTGTCCCAGCCTGCCTGGGCCTGTCCTGGTTTTAGCGCTTACAGTCCCATGTCCCCGGAGACCCTCGGTCCTGGGCAAAC
Source organism: Canis lupus dingo (assembly GCF_003254725.2). Classification (NCBI taxonomy): domain Eukaryota; kingdom Metazoa; phylum Chordata; class Mammalia; order Carnivora; family Canidae; genus Canis; species Canis lupus. Next base: position 78,426,551 of record NC_064244.1, on the reverse strand, counting down.
TGGGTGGTTGGTCATCCTGTTCTCCGGCATGCAGGGACGGGCCCTGTAGGCTCAGCTCTTTCACCACCCAGGGGGCATCTCAGCCTCATGCCAGCTCTGTGATGGGGTGGGTGGGCAGGGAGAGGGCCGCAGAAGGACCTTGAAGAGCACGGGGTGCCCGGTGCTAGGAGGCATTCCCTCGGAGAAGCCTGTTGGGCATCTGTACTTTGTGCTGGGTTAGGGGGGGTGTCCTCTGTGGCTGGAGCTTGGGGGAGTCTGTCAGGGGAAGGAGCTTGGCCCTTTGCTTTGGACTAACCAAGTTCCGGGCCTGCATCTGCCACTTGCTGGCCGGCTGGTGTCTGCAGACTCATCCTCGGGCCTGGGACACAGAAGTGACATGGTCCAAATCTCGGGCCTGGGACACGGAAGTGACACCATCCAAATCCAGATCTGCTCGCAACAACATGTGCCTCCAGCACGTGCTACATTCCTCCCTTCGTTTCTACTCTGCTTATCCCCCAGACCCCCTTATTTTCTTCTGGCTTAAGGACAGAATTAGAGGGAAGGAAACGGGAAATCCAGATGCGGAATCTATCCAGAGAGACTGAAGGGGGGCGGGGAGGGAGGGAGGCCCCGCGGGGCAGGGAGGTTGTTTGGGGCAGGGGTGGGGGGGGTGGGGGTGAGTGTGGAGCATGGGGTGGGGGGAGCAGTGGGGCAGGGGTGCATGAGGCTCGGGGAGGGGAGGCGGGGAGGTTAAGAATCATCCTTATGTAAGAAATCTGCCTCTCCTCCCTCCCCGCAGATAAGAGTTGCCATTTCATGGATGATTCAAGTCGAACTTCCCCCAAGGAAGGGCTGTGACCCCTGACCCCTGTAACCCGCATTTAGCACGTTCAAAAGCCCCTACTAGCCCCAGAGAGTTGACCTGAGCTGGGACCAAGGCAACCGGGCAGGCAGGGCTATAAACAAGCCGGGCTCCTTAGGCTCAGGAATCCTGAACGAAAAACCAGAAGGGGGCCCGAGGTGGGGCCTGTGAGCACATGGGCGAGGAGAGGGTCGGGCAGGAGGACCATCGGGAGGTGGAAGGGGTGGGGGAGAAGGGGTAGCCGACCCCCCCCCCATAAGAATGCCTTTTCTCTCTCTGGCCTTGTTTTCTCACCTGTAAAATGGAGCCAGAACTACCGTCCCTGTAGGGTTTTTGTAAGGCTCTGGTGACAAATGTGGGTGACTCCCCGGGAGCAGGAGCGGCTCTCTGGGGGCCTGGGGCATCGTAGGGGCTCAGCAGAGCCAGAGGGGAAGGATGACAGGAAAAATGTGATCGCCTGGGGGCCCAGACTAGGGGTCGATCAAGGATGGACCCTGTTGTCAGAGGATCATCCTGTCTGTTTTGGGCACCGAGTAAACGCCAGGCGCTGGACAGAGGTGGACAGCAGTTCGGGAACGTGCCTGCCCTCGGGGACCCCCCTGTTGTTTCCTGGGGGAGACAGACCGGGAGACACACAGTCCCCTGTACTGTGTGAGAGGTCCTCGGGGAGGGACCCAGGCGCTGTGGGAGATCCCCACTTCGGGGTTCACGAGATCCAGATGCATTTGCCTTCATTTCTTCAAACTCACATTTCCCGTGTCTTTCTAGAAACTTTCTGATCTCTGCTCCCACCTGCCCCCCTTGCCCCCCGCCCCGCCCCCCACACCTGCCCAGAGACCCAAGAAGGGTAACTGTCCCGGCGGCTCTCCTTCCAGAACTTCTGGGAGCCCACGTGGGCTGGATCCCGGTCACCGTGGCTCTTTCCCTGCTCTGTACCCTCAGGCAAGAGACACCCTCTCTGAGCCTCGGTCTCCTCGTCTGGCGGGGGGGGGGGGCGCAGCAAACGACCCCCAACTCTCAGAGGGGGAAGAGGCCAAGCGGCCGGTGCTGCATCCGCACACAGTAGGTCCTCAGAGGGTGGGTGCAGGTGCCAGGGGGAGCCCGGGGGAGCCCGAGGAGGAGCCCAGGCTGGCTGCTGGCTGCAGCACAGGACCCCGGGCTCCGGCTCCCGTGGCCGGGCCTGGCCTTTGAAGCTTTGTGCGGCTCCTTATTACCGCAATTAATTACCCGGGACAATGGCTCTCAGCCCTGCCCTCTGCCCGCGCCTCCGAGTGGCAGGGGGTGGGCGGAGGGCACCGGGAGGAGGGAGGTGAAGCGGCTGCCTGTTTGTTTATGGGCCCAGGAAGCTTTATTGGTTTTACACTCCAGCCTGTTTTGAAATCAAAGAACGTTTCCAAGGAGGGGGTGGAAGCCAGCCTTCCTAGAGCCCGGGGAACAGCCTTATTTATATTTTTGGTCCCGGGTTGAGCACGGCCTGGCCCTCCGAGGTCTGCTCCGGGGCCGGACCGCGGGGGTTGGCGCTTGGGGCCAGGGACGGGGCCGGGCACTCAGGGGCCCGGGGAGCAGCAGCCTCTCTTCCACGAGCTTCTAGCAGGCTGGGGAGGACCCCGAACTGGAGGGGTGGGGGTGGGGGGGCTGTGGGAGACGGGGGCCTCCCTTCCCAAAGGCCAAAGCGAGCCCTTGTGCAGCATGTGGCCGGGGCCCTGGCCAAGTCACGCCTCGCCTCCTCTCTGAGCTTCGGTGATCTTGTCTTCGAGAGGGGCCCGAGGATGCTGACCCCTGCCCCGCCACCTCGGGAGACGCGCCGAGCGAGGCTCAGTGGTGTGATAACGCTAGGTAACCTTTGTCAAGGCCTGGCCTCCGCTCCTTTGTTCCCTCTTTCCTTCACTCGTTCCTTCCTTCGCGCCGTCGTTCACGCTCTTGCCCCGTGAGAGCAGCTGCAGCTTCAGGTCAGGCTTCTGCTTGGAATTAGGAAAAAAAAAAAAAAAGCTGCTTTCCAACGCTCAAAAATGTTTTATTGGTTCTTTATTATTTGAGGATGGCATGCTTGGTGTGGGGGGAGAAAAAAAAGTGTCAAGTGCTAGAAGGATGTAGAAAGTGAAAAGTTTGTCATCCTCCCCCTTCCACGCTCCCCCCGCGCCCGACCCCCCCGAGCCCAGAGTTAAATATTGTGAATAATTTGGGAATCTGATCGCCTAGATATTTCTCCGCGGGGAAATGTGCGCAGGCCCACATGTGTTTGTCTTGGCAAAATGGGCTTTGCAACACGCACCGTGCTGGACATCAGTGGTTAACAACACATCGGGGGCATCGTCTCCTGAGGCTGGTGCAAGGGGCCGCCTCTTCCTGCTGCCTCACCCACGAGGACTTTGGGAGGACTTTGGCCGACTGCTCTAGTCGCTGTCGACCTGACGGGGGAGGGCAGAGGTGCCTGCCCCCTTCACCTGTTACCCCTGGGAGCTGCTGCCGCCCCTGTTGTATAGGGGGTGAGACTGAGTCTCCGAGGGTTGGAATGGTCCCTTCAGGCCTCTCGCTAAGTTGCTGAGCTGGACTTTGAATTGGAGTTTTCTGAGTCTAAGTCCTCTGGAATATTCTGGGGTGTGTGGAGGGGTTGGCCCCATCCTAAAATACAACCGCTGCTGCCAGCGGTTGCCGCCGCTGCCACGTTCAATGGACAGACTCCAGATTAAGAACAGCAGCCGGGCTCCGAGGCGAAAAATTAGCAGCACTGACGTTGCCCTGACATAGCTCTCCTGATGGGAGCAAGGAGGTGGCTTTGACATGAGCTGGAAGCAAAGGTCAGCTGTGACCAGCTCGTCCAGGATGGGTCCTTACTACCCTCCTTCCCTCCCCCCAACCCTGGAGAGAGAACAGAGAGACAGGGAGGCTTAGTAAGCCCACACCGCACCTGCTGGCATTAAGAATGTGGGGTGGCCAGGGCACATGGGGGGCTCAGTCAGTGAGGCGTCTGCCTTGGGCTTGGGTTAGGATCCTGGGGTCCCCGGATTGAGCCCGGCATCCAGGCTGAGCAGGGAGCCTGCTTCTCCTTCTCCCTCTGCCCCTCCTCCTGCTTGTGAGCTCTCTCTCTCTCTCTCAATTAAATAAATAAAATCTTGGAAGGAAGGAAGGAAGGAAGGAAGGAAGGAAGGAAGGAAGGAAGGTAGGTAGGTGTCAGGGCTCTAGTTCTCTTTCCTGATGTGGGATCTTGAAACTCACAGTCGCCCCCAGATCGCTGTACTAAGCTTAGGATTTGGAGTAGAAAAAAAAAAAAAAAGCTTCTCCTACATCAGAGCCTCCTCATATGTCAGCTCTGGAAGCATCTAGTCTGACCCTCTCACTTTCACAGATGGAGGGGCAGAGGCCCCAGAAAGGTTAAGTGACTTGCTCAAGGTCACACAGCTAATTAGTGGCAGGGCCTGGACAGATTCCCTCTTGCTGGAAAGACGATCTTATTCCTCTGAGGCAGTGGTGACCTCTCCTGTGGCCCCCGCGCTGCCTGTAGCCACATCTGGGTTTTTCCTTCCCGACTGTTGTCTTCTGAACCTGGAGGAGACCAGGAGGCATAACACATGGGGAGCTGGTGGCCTGGGGGTGGGGCGGTGAGGGCTGGAGGGAGGAGCTGCTCCCAGGGGCCAGGGCGAGGAGGCCCTGCTGGAAGTCCATTTACGGAGTTAGCACAGCCCTCCTGTTTGGCCAGCGCTCCACAGCTCACAGAGCTCTCCCAAGACTTCGATCCTTACAACCCTCTGTGCAGTAGCCTTGTCGCCCCTGGTCTATACATGGGGAAGTTGAGGCCCAAAGGGTGACACCAGCAGCTCAGAGTCACGCAGTAAGTGATGAGTGTCACACGTGGAGGAGGGGAGAGCTTGGGACTATCTGGTTTGATGCCCCCATTTTACAGATGCGGAAGGTGACACCTCTGGGTGACACTCCTTTCCCCGACACAGGCTGTCCCCTGGACACACGATAGGTGAACCCCAGATCCTGAGTGGAAATAGGACAATGCATTCCCTTTCACAGGGAACATCTAATAAGGCCCAGACAGAGACACCACCCTCTAGAGCTCCTAGTGATTCTAAATATGGCAGCATGGGATGGGAGCTAAGCTCTCAGGTCCTAGAGTCAGCTTGGAGGTCCCAGAGTCAGCTCAAAGTTCCCAGAGTCTGCTCCCAGGTCCCAGAGTCCACTCCCAGGTCCCAGAGTCAGCTCCCAGGTCCCAGGGTCAGTTCGCAGGTCCCAGGGTCAGTTTGCAGGTCCCAGGGTCAGTTTGCAGGTCCCAGAGTCTGCTCCCAGGTCCCAGAGTCACCTCCCGGGTCCTCAAATCAGCTCTCAGGTCCCAGAGTCCACTCCCAGGTCCTCAGGTCAGCTCCCAGGTCCCAGAGGCAGCTCCCAGGTCCCAGAGGCAACTAGACCCCAACGCCCATCCTGACTCTGCTCTGTGTCCTGGGCCTCAGCTTCCTCAGGTGCAGGGGATCCATATAGAGTGGCCATGCCCTTGGGATGACATAACGCACGTCCACACAGCTTAGCATACAGCCAGTTACCTTAAGTGCTTAAGAAATGTGGGCAGCTGGGATCCCTGGGTGGCGCAGTGGTTTGGCGCCTGCCTTTGGCCCAGGGCGCAATCCTGGAGACCCGGGATCGAATCCCACGTCGGGCTCCCAGTGCATGGAGCCTGCTTCTCCCTCTGCCTGTGTCTCTGCCTCTCTCTGTCTCTCTGTGACTATCATAAATACATAAAAATTAAAAAAAAAAAAGAAATGTGGGCAGCTTTTTGGGTTTTTTTGTCAGAGCAGTCCTAGAGAGGTTGACAATGACCCGACTCTCAACCACAGTAGCCTTGACAACACTCTAGCATGTGGCCTTCATTGCCTCTGGCCAACACAGAGGAACAAGACTGTGCCCCTTAAACTCATCCCAACTCTGCACCCCAAACCTCAAACCTCTCCCTGCCCCTGCCCGTGCAGAGTGGCCCAGTTGTGGTCTAGGGGAGACCCCGGGTGCTCTGGCCTGTGGGAACTTCCTGGGCTCTCCAGAGAAGAAGCTGTTGGGTAGGAGCTGGCACATTCTCTGCCTCAAGCCCCACAAGGGCTAGTGGCACAGGTGAACACACCTGCATGTATCTCATCCTCTCTAATAGCTGCCGGGGGGAGGGGGCACCGGGGGCCTGCCTTCCCCATCTCAGCCCCTCATGCGATGCCAGCCAGCGACTAGGGGATAGGCTTCGGGGTGGGGGAAGGGGTTGGTGGGCCTAGAGGTGACCGTGGACGGCGGCTGGCCAATCACAGAGCCCAGGCACCTCCCCATTCATTCCCTGGCAAAGTCCTCGGGGGTTCAGCCCCTCGCCCAGGTGCTACATGGCAGCGTGCCACCTGAAGACAGGCTTTGAAAGTCAATTATTTGAAACCAGGGAAGCCAAGGCCTCAAGGGCCTCTCAGAGCAAACAAGCTTTTGGCACGTTTGGAGAAAAGGAAACAGGATTGAATTTCCCCTCCAACTCACCTGGGGAAAAATTCAGATTGCTCGGTGGTGGTGGTGGTGGTGGTGGTGGTGGTGGTGGTGGTGGTACTAGGGTGGGGGCATCTGGGAGCTTGACTCCAGTGCTACGCTCAAGGGGGCAGGGGTTCTTTGGGGTCAGCCAGTTTGTGCCGTGGCTGGGCTTCGCCTACATCCTTGAGGGAGCCGCAGGCAAGGAAGGATGCTTCCGTCTGCGCTGCACACAGCCCTGACATTGCAGCAGCCCCTCAAAGGGAGACCTCGTCCCAAGAAGCCAGAGCCTCGCACGACAAGGGAGCACAAGACAGACAAGCTCGAGCAGATGGCTTCCGGAGGCTGCAGTCGGAGGGGTTTGAGTTTAGATTTAAGGAAATGCACACCTGTAGTCTCCACAAGTCGTGAGGTCCTCGGGGTGAGGAGGGAGATTAGTCGGGGGTGGCGGGGTGGGGGGGTGTTGGCATTTGCTCTGAGAATGTGGCAGAGGCAGTTGAATGGTGGAAGGAGCCCCCTCCCCAGCCCCCAGCGCTTTCCCAGGAGCTGCCACCCACCTGTCAGCTCTGTCTGAGACCCCTGTCCTGCCCTTGCGCTGGCCCAAGAAGCATCAGGGTTCGGGGGAGGCTCCAGTCTTTTCTCTTTGCCCCAGCCAGGGCCAATGGGACACTGGCCGCCTCCCCAGGTCCTACTTCTCCCCCACCCCAGCCCCAAGATCTCCATGATTCTTCCTCCCACACCCTCTCTGAGCCGCGCTGCCTCTGGAGCTGAACAGCAGATGGGCAAATCCAGAGCAAAATCCAGGGGCCCAGAGCGGTGGCTCTCAGCCTCCTCGCACGTGAGACTCGCACGTGGGAGCTTTTAAAGATCCCGCTGCTCGGACTGCACCCCAGACCATATTCCGTGATTCCAGTGAGCAGCCCAGGCTGGGAACCCCTCGTCCAGAGTCAGAGCCGTGGGGGTTCCAGCCCTGGGGATGCCTGAGCCACACCCTCCTGGCTCCCCTGTCCTCACATGCGGGCACCTGGGGCCACCCGAACCCCCTCACAGAGCAGGAAGGCAGACAGAAGGGCGACCGTGAGTGAGAAAGCACCTGGTACCTAGTAGGTGCTCATTAAATGCTTGTTAAAGTAATAATGGTTTCCATTCACGGCCCGTGCTCCGAGCCAGGTATTTTGCATGCATTTACATAGGCTCTCCCCCGGACCTGGCTGATTCCTGGATTGGCACGTCTTTCCCCCAGAAGGAGGGTTGCCTTTGTCCTGGTTTTGGGCAGGCTGGTGTGTCGGGAGGCCCCGCAGGAGGACCCTGGCTGGTTCTTGTCTGGGCGCATGTTAGGTAACCTTCAGCAAACAGTGACTCAGCCTTAGTGGGGTCCCTTCCCAGGCCAGGCCCGTCGTCCTCAGGTTTCTTCCTGCGACATGTCAGGGCCCACGGGATACAGTTGTGTCGGGTTTTCCTTGGGGCCCTTGGGAGGGAGCAGGGGCCGAAGGACAGGGGTGTCTCTTTTGCCTGCCCTTCCTCAGACGCTGGCTTTGCCTGAGCACCCACCTGCCTCCTAGAAGCTAGGGCGCAGAGAGCCTGAGTGACCAGCTCGAGGCTGCCCAGGATTCAGATCCCCAGGGCTTCTAGGTCCCCAGCGCTCCAGCAACAAGGGAATGATGTTTCTGGATCCTCAGCCTGGCAGGATACGACTCCTTTCCCAGCACTTGGCTTTACTGTGCCTTCTCCTTGGTCCTCCTCCCGGGTCTGGAGCACCCTCAGCCCGGGGGTGGCAGCCCCTGGCATTGCTTCCAGCCTGACAGGGCAGGCCCGGGGGAAGCCAGAGCATCCTTAGGGCTCCAGGGCCTGTCCTGACTCAGTGGCCCCAGGCTTTAGCACCAAGTTACCGGCGGCAATCAGGGCGTTCCTGCCTGGGGAGGCCTGCTGTGGGCCACCCCTGCACCCTTTGCGGACATACCCTGAGAGTGTCTGCGGGTTTCTGAGCCACAGCAGGATGAGCCCTTCCACTGACCTGCTGTGTGGCCTCTGGCAAGTACACACCCTCTTTGGGCTCATCGGTACGACAATGAGAGGGGACTGAGTTACCCCCTAGGCTGCTTCTAGCTTGAACCTCTGGACTCCCCTGACACAGAGAGGAGGTCTCAAACGTTAGAGACCCAGTCCATCCAGAGAAGCCATCCTGGCTGGGGAAGCCAGTGCCTGCCCCAGACCGGAGATGCGCCCCACACTCTCTGCCTCTCTGAGCCTTGGTTTCTTTACCTGTAAGGGGAATAATAGTGTGACGTTGTTGCAGCCCTTGAGGACACTAATCTGCACAAAACCCTCTGCGGTGCCCTGCACGGCGGCGAGCGCTTCCTGTGACCTGTAGTGACCACCGGTGATGGCTTCTCTGCCTTCCAGGGCCCTTTTCCATGAAGTGGTGGCGCTAAGGCCGGGATCCATGAGACCATAACCGCGCAGGCCTTGGTGCCCCGCGAAAGGTCCCAGTTACCATGAGATCAGTTGTTTGCATGGGTGTGGCTGGATCCTTCTCCTGCTTCCAGCTCCCATTGTGGGAGCAGGGGCAGCAGATGCCAGGAAGTGGGCAGAGGCTGGCGGTGGACCCTGCTCGTGGTCCCGTTCTGCCCCCCACGTCCCGGGTGCCAGGCTCAGGGACCTTCGGCATCCCTCCCTGGCTCCAGCCCACGGCTGTGGCCTTTCTGGTAGCACCCTGTGCCCAGCCCCCACCCAGGCCTCATTCTCCAGCAAGCACCCCCTCCCCCCCTCTTGCTTCCCCTTGAGGGGGGGGGCTCTCAAACCCTAATTCATGAAACCTGCTGATGTGTAGCCCAGATCCGCAGTCGCCCGGGGTGTCCGTCTCTCCGTGCATCTGTCCATCTATCACACGTCACTTGCCAGTCTGGCCCCCGGGGTTGTGGGGAGCGGGTGCCAGCCGGCCGGCCGGGACTGCGGGCTGTGCGGACCCCAACCCACACCTGTGTGCCACCATCCACCTGGCTCCCCTTCCCATCAGGCACCGCTGTAGGGGATGTACCCACAAAGGTGGAGGGTGAAGGCAGGGCGGGAGATGCCTTCAGAAATGGAAATGGGACCCATTTGTTTGTAATTTACTCCCTGACACTTAACGGGAACCCGATGGGACCAATAAAGGCCCCTCACTCACCCAGCGCCTACCTCAAAAGTGCTGGACCCAGTCCAGTTCTCCGGAGGCAAATGCATCCCACAGCGGAGCGGACCGCTTTGCCCGCTTTGCCCCCCACCGCACGCCTCCCTCCCTCCCTCCGGCCCCTCTCTAAACTTTTGAAAGACGCCTCACTGTTCCCAAGATCAGTGGGGGCTGCCAGCCTTTCCAGGCTGTGGGGCAGGAAGGCGGTGGGGGGCGGGGGGCTTGCTTGCAAGGTATAGAGGGGCCAAGGACTAGAATAGTCTGGGCACAAGATAGGCTAAGAGAGAGGGGCTGGTGATGGAGGAGAAATCCAGTTTTCAATTTTCCTTAAGAGAAAAATGAGTGCATGAGAGACAGAATAATTTTCCAGTGTGCAGGCTGTAAGTAAAACCTCCTTGAGACATTGCGAGTTATTAAGAGAAGGAAAGAAAAGAAATTGTGAAATCAGTTTGCCTTTAGCGGGACTGTACAATGCACTCTTATTTCCAGGGGAATCTAATTAGCGGGCAGGCGGCCGAGCCTGAGAGCGATGGAAGCTGGAGGTTGGGCTGGGGGGCCCCTGTGGCTGCGTGAGAGGGGGCTGGGAGGGTAAACACCGGGCTCCGGGGAGGCGTTGCCCCTCCCCGAATTGCGGGAGGCTCCGCTGGCGTGGATTCGAATCCTGCAGCTCGTCTCCGCTTTATGTCTTTGAGTTGGTGGCTTAACGTGAGCTTCTGTTAGAACGAGCAGGATACAAGTCCTTAAGGGTCGAGTCATCGGGGTGGAACGAGGGGACGTATGAGCTGGCCTCCGCAGACCCTGGGTGCTCAGGGTTGGCTTATTTATCTCCTTCGGCAGCCAGGGAGGTTACCAGCCTCCCCACCTCCTACACCTTCCTCATTCCCAGGCGCGCTTGAGAATTCCCCTGACTCAGAATTTCTGAGCCTCTGAATCTTTTTTTTTTTTTTTAAAGATTTTATTTATTTATCCATGAGAGACACAGAGAGAGAGAGGCAGAGACACAGGCAGAGGAAGAAGCAGGCTCCATGCAGGGAGCCCGATGCGGGACTCGATCCCAGGTCTCCAGGATGACACCGTCGGCTGAAGGCAGGCGCTAAACCGCTGAGCCACCCAGGGATCCCCATGAGCCTCTGAATCTAATCCCTGGGTCCCCCCGGCTGGTATCACACAGGACTGGCATGCAGCCTGTGAGGCCGCCAAGCGGTCCCCCTCTTCTCCGTCCTCTTGCGGGACACATAAGCTTCTTTTACTAAAAGGTCATATTTTGTTGTCGATGCTGGTGTTGGAAATACATAACAGAAAGCAAAATTGCCCGGAATCATAAGCACATGCACGCACACAATAGGACCATGGCTAGAACAGTGGGATGTGTGTCCTTCCACGTTAATTCCCCAAAGCACAGGACCCAGCAGCTTCCCATGATATTTCTCCGGATCTCAGATGCCACGTCGTCTCCCACCACCTACAGCCCCAGGCCAGAGGGTGGTGGCCTTTCCAGCTGCCCGGATCGGGGCTATTTGGAGTCAGCACAGTATGGCACCCGGGTGGAAGGGAAGGGCGAGAGGGAGGGTGGCAGGGGGTCTGCACTCAGGCTCAGCGTCCCGACAGACCTGAGTCCCAGTCCTGGCACGGCCACGGGCAACTGCGTGACCTTGGGTAAACCACTGCCTTTCCCGGGGTCTTCTCCTTGGAACTGCTCCAATATCCGTGCCCCCGCCAGGTCTGAGTGTTGCGGGGTGACGCCTGTTACGCATGCCACGCACAGTACCTGGCAGCAGGTAAGAGCATCACTGTTTCATCTCTGAGGGGAGGACCCCAATCCCTCTCCCCCTCGAGGCCTGATTTTTGCCCTCTGAGAACCAGTGTGTTTTCAGATCTCCCCGCACCCACCCTCTACGCTGGTTTAACGTAACTAACCTATGGCTGGCCACATTTTGGAAAAATAACATTATTTATTCTATCAAGATTCAGCAAACGGGGCCCGGAGCAATAATTTGCCCCAGGGTGCGAGTAACAGATTTTATTTTTATTGATCAAAAAAAAATTTTTTTTTATCAAAAACACATCAAACTAGAAAAGGCGTAAGCAGCAGGATCAAATTGGATTTTAACTCCCTTAAAAACGGGCTCCCTCTGAGCAACCCACTTCCAAAGCCGTCTGACTGTTAGCGGTGAGATCCTGGCAGTCCGGGCGGGCTGAGGGATCACCCCAGTGGAGGCGATTCCGAAGCTTTCATTAAGACCCCACATTTGCTTCTGGGCCACCTCTGAGTGGACCAAATATCTGGATGCAGAAGGGAGAATTCAGCGGAGTCCCTGTATGTTGGTTTACAGAGCGTCAATCCCCCGGACCTCTTGGAGCCGTTCAGCTGGTTAGCTGGGGCTCTCAGCGTGGGGCCAGGTGTCTGGCGTCGCATAAATACATCTGTAATGAGGTGGTTGTGCGGGATGATCCTAACATCCTCACCAACAGTCACGTTGGCTTGAAGAGCAAACTGTTCCAGGCGTCTGCGGAAACGTTCCAAGTTCTTGCACGGATCTGGGCATATAGGAAGAAGGCCACTCATTCATTCATTCATTCATTCATTCATTGGACAAACATGTGTTGAGCTCTTCCCGTGAGCCAAGCCCTCTTCTGGGCATTGGGAATAAAAATGATGAACAAACCAGATAAAAGAAGAAAAAAAAAGTCATCATTCTCCTGCAACAGAAACATTGCCCCTCCAAATAATTCAAGCTAGGAGACGGGAAGATGGGTCACAGAGGAAGCAGGTGTCAGGTGCGGTCCCTGACGTCAGCCTTGGAAAGGTCAGCCTCCTGTATACGGTGACAACTCTTTGTTAATATGGGGTAACAGAGTCTGATTGGTGAGCGTGGAGGGAAGGACGATGGAGGAAGGGAAAGAGGACCTAGGTAGGGAGCCAGGGTGGAGAGAAGGGGTGGAGAGAGGTAGGTCTGGAGGCTGGGGTGGGGTGGGACAGGCTGGGTCCTGGTGAGGGCTTCAGGCATCCTGGGCTGTGGTCTGCCAAGAATCCGATGACCCAGGGGTGCCCGGGTGGCTCAGTCAGTTAAGCATCTGCCTTCAGCTCAGGTTGTGATCTCAGGGTCCTGGGATCGAACCCCACGTGGGCTCCCTGCTCAGAGGGGCGTCTGCTTCTCCCTCTCCTGCTGCCTCTCTGCCCACTCATGCTTGCTCTCTCTCCTTTTAAATACATAAATAAATAATCTTTAGAAAAAGAATAAAAAAAGAAAAAGGATCTGATGACCCAGACACCGTGGCAAGTGGCAGAAACAGGGCTACAGAGAAGGAAGTTCACCTGCCAAGCTTGCTCCCTGGCTGGGGCCACCTTGGGCTGAGTCTCCTCCCCGCCAACCCCAGGGGGAAGCACAGGTCCGGTTTGGGGTCCGCGGGTGGGAGCTGAGGGCTTGCCACTGTCTTTCAGTCCCTCCGTTCCGAGGAGAGGTAAGAAGCCCTGTATGGTTCTCCCTTTCCCCAGAGCAGCATGCTCTTTGTGGCTGCTGTCGCTGTTTTTCTCCGAATTTCGGCAGAACTGTGGTTCTCAAAGTGTGGCGCCTCCCGTCCCGCTCCCGGCCCTCCCGCAGCATCAGCACCACCTGCCGACCTGGAAATGCACCCTCTTGGCTCCATCTCCCCAATCAGAAGCTCCCCTACCCCCCACCCCGGGACCTGTGTTTCAAGGTGCCCTCCAGGGGATTCTGATGCCCTGACGCTGGTCCAGAAGGTGCTAGGGACGTGGCTCGATTTACCTGAAATGTATTTGGTGACTTTTGGGACCTACCTGGGTTGAATGGAAGCTTCACCGCTCAGCATCTGAGAAAGTCTCCCCTCCTTTCTGAGCGTCTCCCGAGGAGCACTGGCCCCTGAGGTGACTGGGAGGGATTCCATGAGAGGACATCATGCACGCTGAGCTCCTCCTGGCGCACAGGACGCCCTCAGTAAGCCGTAACCCCCTTCTTCCTTCTGTTACTGCCTTACTTGGCAGCGGTGAACCCATAAGAGAAAAGTGTTCCACAGGGCAGGTGCCTGTCAAATCAACCTCGCTGGCTGTGAGAGCAAGAGAGTCCCAGCATCTTGGAATCCCGACCCAAAGGGGGATGATGTAGTCCCGCCCCCTTTTCTTACAGGTGAAGAAACAGAGGCTGGGTAGCAGGGGGCACAGCGGGTCACAGCCACCCCGTCCTCCCCACACCGGCGCTCTTCTGACCACCCAGCCTGCCTCCCCCCACCCCCTGTCCTGACCCGAGTCATCCTGCACAGAGACCCACAGTGAGGAGGCCCAGATGAGCCCCTAGCTGCTTTCCATGAATATCTCTGGAAGCCAGACATTGCGTCTGTTTTGTTCTGTGCAGTCTCAGCCGTGGGTAGCTCAGAACCTGCACAAGCCCAACACCTGTGTGTGGGGTGATTGGATTCACACCTGGGGGGCAGGAGCCCGGGCCAGGAGGGAGGGCGGCAGGCCCCGGGGGCCCCCTGCAATCAGTGGGTGCAGGTGATGGCCCTCCCACCGGCTGGCCAGCATCCTGGCCCCGGGGACCTGACTCGGAGCCGGTGGCTGCTTCAGGACCAAGTTTTCCAGGGTTGGGGCATCTGCCTGACATAATACGTAACAGTAATTAAGAAATAAGCCGCCTTGCCCAGCTTCACAGCGATCATTTGGCTAAGTAACTACCATGGTCCAGTGCCTCAAAAATCACCATTAGAGTACGCTCCTTATGGCCATAAAATTTCTCGTTTTCTGCCTTTCATCGGCCTCCCCCTGCAATCTTCGCCTTGCTTTATTTATACATTCGTCCTCAAACAATGGCAATAAACTCTTTCCCAGAGTGTTGCAAATCAGAAATTTGTCCACATTTTTCCACCACCTTCCACTGTGGACCTGCTCTGCCTGGGAACAGCCCGGCCAGGCCAGCTGGAGAGGCCCGGTTGCGGCAGATTGATGGGAGCATGACAGGGTGGGGTTGCTGGGGAGAGAGGGCGGGGAGGGGCGGCCGAGAATGCACCATGAAAGGCCTCCGGCTGCCCAGCGACCAGCCCAGCCCGAGACACGAGGGGCCCAGGACTGGCCTAGGGAGAGGCGGGGAGGGGTGGGGAGACATAAGCCTTCTTCCCTACCCTGTCCCCTAAGAGAAGAAGAAGGGCCTGGGGACCACTGAGAAGCGGATGATGGTCGTGAAATCTGTCCTTCCCTGTCCCTACGAGAATCAGATGATTTCAGGGGGTCTTGAAGCCCGCCCTGCACCCCCAACTTAGAACCCCAGTCCCTTCTGGAGCTCCTCCTTGGCTTCATCAATCGATCACTATTTATCCAGCAACAGGCATTTATTGAAAGCCCTATTGTGTGCCAGGAATGGTACTAAACTCTGGGAGTGTGAAGTGGTGAATAAATCAGATATAGCCCAGGCCGCCTTCTCAGGGTTGTTCCTAAAGATCCAGGAGGATAGAGAAAATGATGCTCAGGAAGGAATTAAGACGTGTGCCAAAGGTCATACAGCAAGTTGGAGGCAAAGTCAGGAGCAAGCTTCAGGGTTGTCGTCCAGAGCCCCTGGTCGTTCCAGCCAGCCCCCCTGGGGACCCGCCTCTGGGCAAGGTGACAGTTGCCTCATCTGGCGGGGTGGGGGGTGTGGGGAATGGGTGTCTGTAGCCAGTGTAGGGGGCACTTCTGCAGTGAGTATTTGCATTTTAATCTGGAGTTCTGGAGGCAGCAGTAGGTGGGGAAGTCACTCCAGTTGATGGCTTTGGTGTTGGTCTACAGAGGGGAAGCCTGTTCCATTAGGTGGGCTTCCCAGGTAGAGCTTTTAGATTCTTTTTTTTTTAAAAAACATTTTATTTATTTATTTATTCATGGGAGACACAGAGACAGAGGCAGAGACATAGGCAGAGGGAGAAGCAGGCTCCATGCAGGGAGCCTGATGTGGGACTCGATTCCGGATTCTGGGATCAGGACCTGAGCCAAAGGCAGACGCTCAACCTCTGAACTATCCGGGCGTCCCGAGCTTTTAGCTTCCAAGGAGGGAGGCTGGCCTCCATTAACGCCACTCGCCCCGGTGTCGGGGGAGGCCTGGCTTGCCTTTCCAGCGATCCTGCTCGACCTTCACATTCATGTTGTGGGCTCAGCCTGCACCTCTGCCCACTTTTAAGGGAGTGGTCCTCGGTCTAAAGGCAGGATTCTGAGATACCTGCTGGTTTCCCTAGTGGTGGGCATTCGTTGCGGGAGCTTTGCTCAGTGTGGGGCTGTGGGGCATCCAGTAGGTGTTTAATGAATACCTGTTGGGCACACGCTCCTCTGTGCTCCCTGACGTGGAACGTGACATTGGGTGTTGGAGCTTTCTGGGAGCCCCTATTTAAAGAAAGTGGAGGTGGGGATGGTTGGAAGTTGGATGGATAGAAATGACTCAGCACAGAGTCCTGAGACAGAATCTGTGGCTCTGGGGAAGCCTGAGTCATTCTTACTGTGTCTGTGATGACAAAGTGCAGGGTTTCTTTGTTAAACCGATGGCTGCAATTCCTACCAACGACTGTCATTAAGAACATTCTAGAGTGGGAGCACCCGGATGGCTCAGCGGTTGAGCATCTGCCTTCAGCTCAGGGCATGATCCCGGGGGTCCTGGGATCGAGTCCTGCATCGGGCTCCCCACATGGAGCCTGCTTCTCCCTCTGCCTATGTCTCTGCCTCTCTCTCTCTCTGTGTCTCTCATGAATAAATAAATAAAATCTTTAAAAAAAAAGAACATTCTAGAATGATAGGAACCACAGCGCCATTACCAGGGCAGGGTGATACCCAGCTGTAATAGAGAAATGAGTTTCCACCCTCAAGATTGTCCAGTCTTATCGGGAAGGCACAACCTCTGTCTCTGCCAGGGTGTCCTCAGTTCGATGGAGGGGACACCCAGTCCTCACACACAAGAAGTTCAGAGAAAGCTCTTACAAGCCGGAGGATCGGGTGTATTTGGCAAACAGAGCATATGGATTAAATGTTAACCGTCGGTCCCCAGCAGGAGTCGGTCGATGCCAAGTGCTGGCCGGGTGGCGTGGGTGGCGGATGCCCCGGGATTCAGGGAGGGCCTCGTGGTGGCACTGGGCTCTGGGTGCAGCTCTGCAGGATGGCGAACTAGGAACCAGGTGAGGGAGGCCGTCACCCCAGGCTGCAGCGAGGTCCTGGGCCAGCGCAGGGACCTCGGACGCCAGGCTCCTGTAGGCCTCCAGGGCCAGCTGCCCAGCTTTACCTGTCATTGGACCGTGGAGTTAGTGTCCCCCGTGTGCCTGTAGGATGGGGCTGCTGTGGGACTCTGAGTCACTGCAGGAAAGGCACGGGGTGCGGCCAGGACACATCAGCCACCTTGAGGTTTATTCCCCTGCCGCCTTCATGCCCAGTCCTGCCGTAGGAGACTTGATGAGGCCACAGAGCCCCGTGTTCAGGGTCTGAGGGTCCAGCGAGCCCCAGGCTGCGGCCCTTCCTCAGGGCCGAGTCCGGAGGCAGGGGGTTCGATGGACGGATGGAGGCAGCAGCCCAGGGGGCTGAGCCCCTTTCCGCCTCTGCCTCCTTGGATGACTTTGCAACTGGCTGAACCCCTGTGGCTCCCAGAGTTCCAGCCGGGAGGAGGCGTGAGGCGGTGGCGGGGACAGCCGGTCGGTCGGTCGGTCGGTCGGGCAGGCTTGGCTTCTCAGGCGTCTGGCCCTTTCACAGTGGCTTTGTGGGGCGCCGACGGGTGGCCAGCCTGCCGCTTCCTCACTGCCACGCAGGGCAGCTTCATCTGGCCGCTGGGGCCCCAGCTGCTGGTTCCCCTTCGCTGACCTCGAGGCCTCGAGCCTGGCCTTCCCAGGCCCCGCTTCCTGAGGGCCTGGCTCCCTCTTTGGTCCTTGGGGCTGGTGAGCTCTTGTGCGCCAGCAGGTGCCTTACCTGAGCTCTGGGATGTCGTGTCCCCCGCCACCCCCCCAGCCCTGGGAGCAGGAGGGTGGGGGCCCGCCCAGGTCTGTGCCAAGCACTGGCCCTGGGATAAATAATTAAGGATGCCAAAGCGGTCACCATTCATTGAATCATTCATTCACACAAGCATTCATTCCTTTGTGCTTGCCTCTGGAGGAGGGGTGCAGAGGAAGGTTGAGTTCTCGCCGTATGCCACCCCCAATATTAACTGCAGAAGGAGGGGCGCCTAGCTGGCTCAGGCGGTAGAGCGTGCGACTCTTGATCTTGGGGTTGTGAGTTCGGGCCCCAGTCGGGGACAGAGATGACTTCAAAATAAAATTCTTAAAAAACCCCAGCAGTGGGACGCCTGGGTGGCTCAGTGGTTTAGCACCTGCCTTCAGCCCAGGGCGTGATCCTGGTGTCCCGGGATCGAGTCCCATGTTGGCCTCCCCAGAGGGAACCTGCTCCTCCCTCTGCCTGTGTCTCTGCCTCTTCTCTGTGTGTCTCTCATGAATAAATAAATAAAATCTTTAAAAAAATAAATTAATTTTAAAAACCCCAGCAGCAATAATGATAATAGCTCGCGTATATTGAGCACTTACTGTATGCCTGGCACTGTTAGAAACCCTTGTCTTGTAGCAATTCATTTAATCTTCGTCCGTAATGGCTCTATTATTCCTTTCCTCGTTTTGCAGATGTAGAATCTGCGACCCAGAGGAGGGGAGTAAATTTCCCGAGAGAGTGTGGGGAGCAGGCTGTGATCACTGCATCAGAGGCACCATCTGATGTTTCTTGAGGTTCCCATCCTGCAGCCACGCGGCGCCCTGAGGAGGCGCCCGGAGCTCTTATTCCCAGGGGTGGGTGGGGGAATGGGGAGCCCAGGAGGGCAGGTGACATGCTCAGGGTCACATGGCAGCTCAGGGCGTGAGCCTGGAGGGCCAGCTCCTCCCCCTGCCAGGCTGTATGAATGAGAGGAGAGACTGGGTCTGGTGGAGAGCGGCTGGGCCAGGGACCCCAGACCCCCTCCACCCACCCCCACCTCCAAATCCCATTTTAGAAATGACGGGAATGAGGCTCAAATGTTGAACCACGCCACGCAGCATCTATAGCTTATTGGGAGCAAATGCAGACTCGAAGCCCAGGTCCATCTGACCCCACGGCTTCCCTCCCCGCACCTGCCCCTGGCCACCTGGGCCACGTGCCGTAAGATGGGACCCGACGGTGGCAGGCTTCCTTCGGGCGCTGACGTAGCAAGCTCTGCTGTCGCCTCAGCACCAAGCATCGCTCTTCCTGTCCTTACACGAGGTCGATGAGTAAGTGGCTGAAATCGTCCAACGAAGAAGTAAAAAAAAAAAACAAAAAAAAAAAACAAAAAAAACTGATGATTATTTTCAAGATTGTCTTAAAGCCGCAGGAAGGGTGTGAAAGGGGCTGGTGAGCCGAGCTCCTCCTGCCCCCAAGCCACCTCCCCTCCCCCCCACCTACAGCTGCGGTCCCCTCTTCCAGAACTCCGGGTTTTCTGTGTATGAGGCCAGCGGGTTAAAGAGACCGAGTTGGAATGACCCTCTTGACGTCTTCAGTTTCCAGCTCTTGCTCAGGCAGGGAAACCTTAGTCTGGGATTCCCTGCACCCGGACGGTCCCAGCCCTCTGCGAACCCTCCCTTCTCTCCCACGTGGGGCTCGTGCTTATGTTCACACAGATCCGTGCAGAACAGCTCCGGTTCCGTCGCGAGACAGCGTGGCTCTGAATTCCAGTGCAACTACACAGTACCGGCCCAGACAGTACTACCTCCTCCTTCCCAGGGTGCCCCTTCCTAGCAGGGTGTATGCAGAGTGCCCTCTAGCGCCTGAGGACGGTACTAGGCCATTAGCCGAGAAGCTGGGATCTGAGAACACCCCACTGGGTGGAGGGGGGCCCACATTTTGTAACGCACATTATGTACCTGCAGTTTCAAGGTTACAAAAAAAAAGGCCACCTGGTGGGGATGGAGGGGGGACTTCCTGGAGAAAGGAGAGTTTTGTCGGGTTTAGGTTGTGATAAAGTGAGATCCCGCCCCATTTTCTAAAGACACCCTCCTTGCTCCTTCCCATCCTTGATTCGGGAGAATGAAGTTGGGCCTGTTGACTCAGTGGCTGAGAAATCGCCTGGGGTGTGGAGTGGGAGGCCTCCCAGAAAGCAGGACTGACGTGAACCAAGTGTGGACGGTGTGGCTGAGCCCCAGCCCTCTGAGAGCACAGAGGTGGGCACCCCAGAGCCGGAGCGAGGGCGGCAGCCTCGGGAGGCCTCCTGGAGGAGTGATCCCAAGCTGATCAGGAAGGGCGAGGACCCGTGGAAGCTCACGTTTACCGAGCACTGTCGTCTGTGACGCTGATACGTGTGCCTTAGTCTAGCCTCTTGTTTACTCATTCGTTCACTCATTCGTTCATTCGACAGATATTCGGGCATCCACTCTGTGCCAAACATTGGAGATTTATCAGTGAACAAAAAAGATGAAACCACCCATCGTCGTGGAGCGCCGCAGATGGCCAGGATGATGGTTGGCTGGGGGGAGGGGGCAATAAAGCAGAATAGTTAACCCATCTGATTGTGATACGTGGTGTGGGAAAAAAAGGGAAAGCAAGGAAGATGGGCGGTGGGGGTGGGGTGGGGGGATGCCTAATATTGTCCATGTTTTACATGCATGGAATCCACAGAATCCAGGCAAACTGCATCAGAGGCCTGTGCCTGTAGACGCCCTGTTCGACTTTGGCCTGGACAGCTGCAAACTCAGGCCGAGGCGGGCACGGGGAGGGTGCTCCAGGCCGAGGGCACAGCCTATGCAAAGACCGGTGGTTGCTGGAGCAGGAGATGGTTGCTGGAGTCCAGGGAGAGAGGAGAGGGCAAACTGAGGCAGGATGAGGTGGGAGGGGGTTGGGCTATAGGGTGGGTTCAGAGCCAATGGGGATTCTGAATCTCCCGGCTCTGGTGCTGGCCTGGTGGCATGGAGGGGGCATGAAGAGAGAGGACGAGGCTGTAAGGGCTGAGCGCCAGGCCGTGCTGAGATGGGCACCCAAGAGGAGGGCAGGCAGAGGAGGTGGACAGGAGGAGCTGGCTTCCAGGGAGCTTTCACATGGGTCCATCCGAACCCCGCCTCTCCGCCACCCCCCGCCCCAGCCGGGCCTGAGCCTGGGACCCGGGTTGCCAGCCCTTGTGTGGGGCCGGGCTCCCACGGGCATCCCCAGCCTTGCGCACCACGCGCTGGTTACAGCTGAGCGGTTTTGCGGAGGGGCCGGGAGGGGCTCCCGCCTGGGCCCCAGCCCGCCCGGCCCCCAGCTGAGCTGTAAATGACTTTTCCATTTTCCGAGCCCTGCGCCCAGGCCTGTTTGGTATTCAGGGACGCCAGGTCCACACTCGCCAGCTCTCGGCTCTGCCCGAATTACTTGATTAAAACGCATATCAACTATTATGTGATTCGTTTCTCTGCCGCGGCTCGCGCGGGGCCTATGTTAAACTGTAATAAAGACTGGGTTAGGAGGCAGCAGGGAGGGGAGCGTGGGGCTGGGGTGGGGTGGGAGGGCGTCGCTGGGTGGTCGGGCAGCTGGGAGACTGACCCCAAACCTCAAGGCCACCGCTGGCTTCCTCAGATCCAGGATGACAGGGATCTGCAGCTGGCCAGCTGCCTCCTGCCTTCTGAGAAGTTGGTAGGCCCATCCCATTTCCAGGGTCTTCCTCTGGCCAAAAGGAGAGCTGGGAAGGTTGGGGGGCGGGGATGGAGAACGAGCCACCTCGGTTTTCATGCTCGGAAATGGAATGCTTCACCATCTGGAACTACTCCGGGGCAAAGGTGACTCTCCCTGGGCTGTGAGTCCTGAGTCCTGGGTTTGCTTCCCAGCCTCGCTGCCCCCGGGACTCCACCGATCATCTGTAAAATGGGGCTGATATTGCCTGCTCGCCCGTCAGCGTTATTGGGAGAGACTGTGGTAGACTGGGGACAGAGCTTGCAAACTGTAGGGTGCGGTGCACGTGCATAGGGTGATGACTGTTGCAGCGTGTCGGGGTTCAGGAGGAACTTTGTAATTGTTCTGTCAAGCCCTATGCATCCAAGAAGCCTTTGCTGAGCACCTGCTGTGTGCTGGGCACAGTGCCTCTTCCATCCAGGGATCTCCCAGCCCAATGGGGACCAAGAGACCCAGAAATAGGCAGGTTGGGTTCCCCTGAGGAGCTCTGAGGGCCCAAATAGGGGCACGGAGACCAGTGTGGGTGTGCTCAGGAAGCCTTGCTGGGGAGGGGAGGCCCCCCTATGAACTGGGTTCTGCTGGATGAGCAGAGGGAGCCCAGCGAAGGGGGTGCGTTGTTCCGAGCAGAGGAAGCTCATGGTCAGAGGCACGGCGGTGCGAGGCAGCCTGGCTTGGTCATTTAAGGATGATGCCAAGAGCTGGCCGGGGAACCTGGGGGGTGACGGGGTGAGTCTGCGCACATGGGCAGGGCTGACGGTGTTGGGGCCTCACCGTGTAGCCGAGGCTTCCGGGGTCAGCGGCTGTGAGAACCCGCAGGCTGGGAAGGAGGGGTGGAGGCTGAGGTAGAGGCTGGAAAAGAGGCTCCCCGGTGATTATCCACTTCTGTCAACCCGGCCTGGGCTGGACTCGGCCTGCGCACACCTCCATCCTGCCCACTCTTAAGCTTCGACAAACCCGGCAGCTCCCGTCCCCCTTGCTGTCACTCTTCCTGTTCTGTGTTCAGGGCGCTCTGAGGCGCTCTGAGTCCTGCAGCTGTCGGTGTTCTGACCCGGCCCCAACTCCTCCGGAAGCGAGGTTTCCTCCATCAGACCGGGAAATTCCCAGAAGAGGCGCGATACCTCCTCCATCAGATTGGGAGCTTCCTAAGACAGAGGCTGTTTTCCCCCCATACGGTTGGAGGGGGGGCTGTTTTATCCTTGCTCTGTATTGGACTCCCCACATCCCTGAGCAGAGACAGGACCCAGGAACCCAGAGAGAGGGTCCCTCGCCCTATCCCTCTGTGTTGGGGCCACCGCACCCCTGCACTGGCCCTGTCCCACCCCTTTTTGGGACCTTTCCATCTCACAGCTGCATGGGGGCAAAGTGGCTGCTCTCCCAGCACCCACCCCAAATCCTCTGTCTAATGAGCATGCTCCGTGTCCACTCTGCCCACGTGACCCCCCCCCCCCAGGCTCCTCTGCGGACCGCAGTGAATTTCAGGATTGAATCCTTGGGGCTAGTCGTTTTTGGCTTTGAGCCCCAGATGTGCTAGGGAAGGTGCCCCAAGGGCGCCAGCTGTGCCAGCCTGGCCTCCCTCAATGACAGGAAGCTGGGCAGCCGGGAAACGGGAGAGGAGGGGGTCGGATCTGACCTCAGGTCTCTGCCTTTAGGGAACGGTGTAGACAATGAAGGGAACGTTCGCTTGCCATTGGTTCCCTTGTCATGCGGCGTCACAACCAGGGACGACCTGGCCATGGCCAGGAAATAGCAGGGATGACCACCCAAAGGCCGAGATGGGATGGAGGGAAGGGGACCGGGGCAGAGGGGCGTTCCTCCAGACCGGATGACGTCCCGCTGTGGACACGGCCCCATGACCACGTTGCCCATCATGCCCTTTGCTGTGCCAGGCCTCGGCACATGCTCTGCCCCCGGCCCAGAACACGTAACACCTAAGAGTCCGTATTAGGTATTTTAGGGAGGGAGGAGGAGGTTGTCCCTTGTGGCAGAGGCCTAGACCTATTTGTATAACAGACACTTAAAGTAGTTGAAGAACAGGGGTGGGGACAGGCTGCAGATATGGGTACTTCTGGGAGACTTTGGGCAGTTCACATTGCTTCTGTGTGACTCAGTTTCTCCCGGCTGTAGTGTGATCACATGATGTCTGAGGCCCTTCCAGCTTGACTCGGACCGTGTTGTGAGCACAGTGTACCCAGCCCGGGCAGGGCAGGAGGGGGGCAGCACCCAGCAGGTGCTCTCTTGATGCTCTGGTGGACCAATGAATGACAAAACATAGAAGTGCTTCCAGGAATTGCAAAGATGGAGGTGGGAGGGGAGGGGGAGAGAGCTTGAAGGCAAAGAGGAAAGAGGAAGGAAGCAGGAGTGGAAGATAATCTCTGACGGCCTGCTTCTTCTTTCCCTTCCCCTTCCTTGGCCCTCCTCTGAGCTACCCACAGTCCCCCAGGGGCCATGGAGGGTGCAGCTCCAGAGTCCTGGCTAGGCCACTCCTTGCTAGCATTCCCTCTGCTGGACCAAGACGGGTAAGAGGCACAGGATCAGTGGGGCCAGAAGCCAGTTCAGTCCCCAGGGTGTCTTCATCTCTGATGCCAAGGAGCTTGAGCAAGCCCTTCCTGCAGACCCCCCTGGCCTGGACCTGGCCTGCTAGCCCCATCCAGGGCTGAGAAGTAAGCTGGCTCCAGACAACTGGGCCCTTTCCACACAGGAAGCAGTGGCCTTCATCCACCCCCAGACTCCAGAGTGGAAATTAGTAAGGACCATCACGTAGAGACCATGGCCACAACCAAGGTAGTCAGGTAAAGTCTCCTCTTCCAGCCTGGAAGGTTCCTCAGAGATCCCGAAACATCCCAGCAAGGCCCTGTGTGTAGAAGTCACATAGTCCAAAACTTTCATGTTATAAACAAGGAAACTGAGGCCCAAGGAGGGAAGGTAGCCTTCCTAGGGTCATGGGTCTGGGGCATTTAGGGGTGGAGCCCGGTCTGGAATGGAAGCTTCCTGACTGCCAGCCCTGAGCACAGGCACATACCCGCTTTTCCCTCTCTCCCTTTCTTCCGGCCTTCCTGATTTATTTAGTTTTTGCGATATTTTCCCCGAATGCTATAGCATTGCTGTCTAAATGGTCATTTAAAAACTACTAAGTAGGGATCCCTGGGTGGCGCAGTGGTTTAGCGCCTGCCTTTGGCCCAGGGCGCGATCCTGGAGACCCGGGATCGAATCCCACGTCGGGTTCCCGGTGCATGGAGCCTGCTTCTCCCTCTGCCTGTGTCTCTGCCTCTCTCTCTCTCTGTGTGTGACTATCAATAAATAAATAAAAATTAAAAAAAAAACTACTAAGTACAAACAAATATAAAGAAAAAAAAAAAAAAAACGAAAGCTCTGTCACCACGAAGGTTAATGTTGGTTAATCTTTCGAGTATAGTGTTCCATAGTGTGTCATGCATGCTTTTCCCAAAAGTGGGATTGATCTTTGTGCACTGGGTTCAAACCTTGCCTTTTTCTTAAAGTTAGGTGTGTGGAGGAGTTCATGCACAGCAGAACTCTCTGATTTTGGAGAATATAGTCCTAGAAAATATCAGCGAATGGATTTCATCATGAAACTACTCTGAGTCCTATGTCCTGGACATTCTTCCGTGCCAGTGGAGCTAATCTAAATACCCACCTATAGGGGATTGAAAAAAAAAAGGTCATGCTGGAAAGTATTTGACCAATCCCCTAAGGCTGGGCATGGAGGTTGCTTCCCACCCGTCAGTCTGGTAAACAGTGCTGTGGGAAGCACACTGTCTCCTTGTGTTCAAGAGGGATCTGATTGTCAACGCAGCGGTGGGTCAGAAGGTGGGCGCCAAGCACCTCCCCGTCTCACTAGCCCCCCCACCCTGTCCTTCCCTCTCGCTGGCTGCAGGGAACCGGCTGGACGAGGGCTCGGACGTGGAGTCGGAACCCGACCTCCCTCTGAAGCGCAAGCAGCGCCGTAGCCGGACCACCTTCACGGCCGAGCAGCTGGAAGAGCTGGAGAAGGCCTTCGAGAGGACTCACTACCCAGACATCTACACCCGCGAGGAGCTGGCTCAGAGAACCAAGCTGACCGAGGCGCGGGTCCAGGTGAGGCGGCCTCCTGGGGGTTTGCACCGCGGGCATGGTGAAGAGGGGGGAACCGAGGAGGTGGGGGTGGCCGGCATCCCAGGGCTCAGCGGGCCCCCAGCGGGTTCTGCGGCAGGTGGTCCAGGGACCTTGGAGGCAGTAATGCCACTGACACTTGATGCAGAGTAAGTGGGCGGCAAGCGTGGGTTGAGGGGCTGAGCAAGTGGCGGACGGCCCAGGGAAGCCAGGATGTGCAGTGGGGCCTGCTGGATCGCACTCATCCCTCCTCCAGAAGACAGGGTTCAGGAAGCGTGAACGTCTCTGACTCTCTGATGAGGGGAGGAAGTGATTAGGAGGAAGATTGCTGAAGGGCCCAGCTTCTTAAGACGGGTAAAGAGTTTCCCGTTGCAGGCAGCATGCGAGCACACGGAGCGGGCACGTCCCGGGGGGGTTAGGAGCATCAGAGGGAGGGTGTGCAGACCCGAACCCCTCCCCACGCCCTCAACTGTGTGGGTCCCCATCGGCGGGGCTGGGGGAAGGGAGGGTGGAGAGGGAGCAGAGCCTGCCTGGGCATGGCCTGCCCCTCACCTGCACCCTGGCCAGCAGCCTCCCATGCCAGGTGCAGGAGGGAGGCCCAGGGTCGTGACGCATAGCTCCTGTGGGAACCCATTCCTGGCCTGTCGTCTCCGTAAGCGAGCGAGGCGGGTCTGTAGGAGGGGCCGCCCTAAACTGCTCCCTGAGGCCTCCCAGATGAGGGGAACCAGCCTTTGCTGGGTGCCCGCTTTGTTCCCACCTCACACGTGACCTAGTGGAACCTCAGACCGTGAGGAAGGCGCCCACAGGTGGGCCACAGGTGCAGGAACAGCCTCAGGGGAGCGACAAGTCCAGGGGCACAGAGCTCAGCTGGGGCTGAACTGGGCCCGGAACTCGGCCTGGCCGATGCCAAAGCCCAAGTTCTTCCCGTGGGGAAGGAAGAAGTTGACTCAGAGCCTGGGATCTGAAAGCAGTAGGGAAAGTTCTAGAAGCAAGTTGGCGCGTAAGTGCTCCAGGAGCCGGGGCACCTCCCTCCACCCTCCCCACCCCCAACCCCTGGAGTGGGGGGTCCTTGGCTGCCTTTGAGGGAGACCCCAGGGGACGGGGGCAGGCGGCAGCAGCCAGCTCATCTCATTCCCTCCCCTCCTCTCCAGGCTGACATCTGAGCCTGCCCTGGGCTCCGGGCCTCCCTCCCCCGGCTCTGATCCTCCTGCAGCTGTTCTCCTGGGCACATTCCTGGGTGCTTTCTCATTCCCACGTCTGGCGGCCGCGGCTGCTTCCCACCACCTTGAAGCCTGACCGCTCCTTGTAAAATTTCCTGGCTGTCAGGGCAGTGCTTTTACTGGCCCAGGGGACCCAGAAACAGGTGTCACTCAAGGTCCAAGGAGGGAGGGGGGCTGGGAACAGGGGGCGCAGCCAGAGCCTGGGGAAACCCATAGCGAGGGGGCCGGGGCAGAGCTCTTGCACATGCTGACTCCTCTATCATCCTGTGGGCAGTGAGTCTTCCCAACCTTAGCCTGAGAACTTAGCTTGATCCCAGTAGAGGAGGGGCCGGGATATGTTGAATTTTTAAAGAATGAACAAAGGTTGACCAAAAAAACCCCACCAACAACAACAAATCAAGACAGGAATGATAGAACATTTGGCCTGGAGAAGAGATTTTGGAGGATGCACCTAAGAGGCTCCAGAAGGTGGGACTGGGAGCCACAGGCTGGGGTGTCCATTGGTCTCTGACTCTGATCAGCTGTATCACCTTCCACAGATCAGTTTCCCCCCTGAGACCTCATTTCCCATCTATAAGTAAAGACAAGGATCTAAATGATCCCTAAGGCTCCTTAAAGTTCTAGGATCCTTATCTATTAACAATCAGAACTGCTTTTTGAGGTGATGAGATCCCCGTTACCAGCAGCATTCAAGCCAAAGTACACTGTCCAGGCGATCAGAAACCCTGGTGAGGGGGCTCCTGCTGTGGAGAGTAGGGCCGGGAACTCAGAGCCTCCCGAGTGCTGCCCAGATTCTATGGTTTGGGGGTCTTGGATCTGTTTCTAAGGGTCTGTGGTGTTTGGATTATGGATTTTGCAGTCCTGGGACGTGTCACCTCAGTGGCCCCGCGAGATGGTGGGAAAAGTAGAGCGTTTCCAAGCGGGCTCGGCTCAATTCCTGGCCTTAGTTCTCGCGTCTGCAGAGCAGAGGTGACGGCAATAGCCCTTCCTATTCTAGGGGCTGAATGCTTACATGTGAAAACACACACCCTCCAAGTCAGGAAGAGCCCGGCACACAGAAGCGCCGTCAGTGGGGTACATTCATGTTGAACTCCACCCGTTCTTGACGGGTGGCCTCTCTGGCTGCCCTGGAAACACCCAATTCATCCACCCGGCACTCACTTAGGAGCACCTGCTGGGTGCCAGGCGCTGTTCTAGGTGCTGGGGACTCGGGGGACAGAAATCCCCGCTGCCACGGAGCTGGCAGCCCAGAGAATGAGGCAAACAGGTAAACATGCCAGGCGAGGCTCTGCTAACTCAAACGCGTTACCTCCCTCTGGCTCTGCTCCAGCCCCGCTTTTGAAGCCCACGGGGTGTTACTTGGCATCGCTGATGTCTGGGGGTGGGGGGAGACACCCCTGTCTCAGCTGGCAGCAAGCCACCAGGAAGCATGGGGATGGGGGTCAGGCAGGAGGACACATGCCTGGGGACCGAGAACTTTCTCTGGAAGCATCTTCGCTGTTAAACAATTAGGGGCCAACCGTACATCTTCCTTGGAGGTAAACGAATCCACTGTGTCCCAAGTGCCAGGATCTCCGAGCCTCTGTGTTCTCCTCCAGAAGCAGAAGCCACCCTGCCTGGGACCCCATTTAGGAAGCACCAGCAGGACTCACTGATTAACACCTGAGACCGAATCTTTCCATAACAGGAGATGATGAGTGTAGTGCTCCTACCCAGCTCCCAGGGTGCTCCCCCTCTGCTCTCAAAGGATGCAGCCCCGATCAGGGCTTCTGGGTGGGTGCTGGGGCTACCCCTGTCCCTGACCCCCCGCCCCGGAGCCCCCATCCCCTACCTGGGAATGGGCAGCTTGTGCCGGATGCTGGCTAAGAGCTCTTTCAGCGCAGCCATCAGCGGCTTTCCAGAGGAATGACACGCGTAGATGTTGCCGGCATTAACTCATTTGAGATCTGGGACTGCAGGAGGGGGAAGCCGTTATCAGGCAACAAAGAAATAAACGCATGGAGGGGATGACGGAATTTGCCCATCTCAGCTAGGAGTTAGAGGCAGGATTCAAGCCCAGGCTGTCCGGCTCCAGCGTCCCCGCTCTTAGCCAGGGGAGGAGGGAGGTGCCTGCTGGGATGCGATGGAGACTTCCCTGGGCAAGCAGGACAAGAAAGGAGGAGGAGGCAAGAGGATTGACAGCACAAAGGGCATGTCCTGTCCTCCAGGAAGTCCTCCCGGATTCTGAGAGGTGAAGTGGAAGCCCGTCCTCGGACCTCCTCCTGGAACCTGTATGTCCCCTGAGCTTACCACACAGGGAAGCAGCCGTCCCTGGCCTTGCCGGCCGTGTGCCCAAGCAGGGGGCAGCTTGCGGGCTACGACTATTCTGTCCAGCTCTCTTATCCTTAGCATCTGGCTTGGCACCGAGCAGAGTCCCGGCAGAGGCGTGAGATGAGAAGGCGGGACATAAGGAAGGAGGGAAGGAGAAGGAAAAGACGAGGAAGGATGGCAGGGGAGGACCCTTTTCACCTGCCTTTAGTATTCTTGATTCGAGGGAAGGGTGACCCACGCATAAAGAACAGCGAGGCGCAGGGTGCCGCGTGGGAGCGGGGGTCCCACACCCACTTCAAGATCATTGCTGCATATGCCTATTACCCGTAGCATTATTTACTATTTTTTTTAAGATTTTATTTATTTATTCATGAGAGACACAAAGAGAGAGAGAGAGGCAGAGACACAGAGGGAGAAGCAGGCTCCCTGCGGTTAGCCTGATGCGGGACCTGATGCCGGGGCCCCGGGATCACAACCTGAGCTAAAGGCAGATGCTCAACCACTGAGCCACCCAGGCGTCCCGGTGTTATTTTCTTTTAAAATAAAATCAGTATGTTTTAACATAAGTCACGTAAGGAAGGCAGCTGGAAACACGCACACCCGCTGGGGAGGACCGAAGTCTGGCGGGAGAACACCCCCCACAGGACTCCTCTCTGTGGAGGAGTCTCTAAGCTAGAAGGGAGCTTAGCAGGTGTTAGCCAGCACCCAGGATGCGTTAACACCAAGCCCCAACCTTGTCCTCCACACGCCCAGAGGCCTGGGGACAGGTAAAGTGGGTCAGGGCTCTTTCGTGTCTGCGTCGCTGCCGCCCGGGATGTCCCTCCGGCGTGGGCTGGTAGGAGGCCCACCATCTGGGAAACACTGAACAGAAACACGCATGAGCCCCCCACCCCCTCACTGTCCCCCAGGAGCAGAGAGCGAGGAAACACTGCCCACTCCTCACCAGTTCAGAAGACCCTCGGTCTGATGGGGGCATCCACCCCACCAGGACCCCCCGGGGGAGGCCCTCAGTGCCCCGGGGAGTGCGGAGAAGCCGAGACCTTCATTTCTATCCAGAGCCAGTTTCACTCCTGATTGGCCTCATCTCCTTTCTCTGCGCGTCCTGAACGCATCTGAGCCAGCTGCTGTGGTCATCTGGCTCGGAGAGCTAAACATAGCTTCCCTCCTGCAGAAGGATCTGGAAAACAAAAGGGGCACATGAGCACCCCCCACCACCACCCAGCTGAGACTGCTCTCCCCGGGTCTGCAGGCATGGGCTACAGGTTGGGAGGGGGGATGTCCGGGGATCCCGCGCCAGGAGAGGTCAAGGTCTTCATCCCACCGCGGTGGGGGGCTCCCAGCTGAGCCCAGTAGCACCAGCTCTGGGGAAGACCCCCCAGAGGCATCTCTGCATTCCCTTGTTCATTCATTCATTCATTCATTCATTCATTCATTCATTCATTCATTCATTCATTCAACAAGCATTCTGTGAGCACCTAGGGAGCCATAAGCAGAGAGCAAGGAACGCATGGCCTCCACCCAAGGGGCCTGGAGCCTGAGGGGGAAACAAAAGCATCGCCAAGAAACAAATGCATAAATTAATTGCATGTGTGTGGAGGCTCATGGGGAAGCCGGAGGCCCCCGGAGAGGAGGCCCCACCTGCCTGAACTTGCCTTAGATGCAGTGATTAGGGAATCAGAGAGGAGGAGGCATTGCAGCTGAACCCGCTGGTTGAGGAATCGGCTGCGGGAAGAGTGTGTGGGTTGGAAGGAACAGCATGTGCAAAGCCCAGAGGTAGGAAAGGGCCCCCCTGAAGCAGCCCCAGGGTCCCACACTCATGGTCCTTTTCTGGCCCAGAACTCATCGCAAATCCAGACAAGCTGGTTTTAGAAACTCGGACTGATTTAAGATTGAACCTCAGCTTCGTCACAGCGAGCTGCGCAGCCTTGGGCAAATTATTTGACCTCTGGGAGTCTCGGTTTCCCCTTCTGTAAAATGGGAAGAGGAGGGCAGGTCTCATGGGTCTCCCTATGGACAGACGTGGGGCACTAGCACAGGGCCTGGAGCAGAGGAAGACTCGAACGTGTTAGGTTCTTTTTCCACGGATGCTTAATCAATGCCTGTTGTGTCCGTGTGAGGTGGGTTTTCTGATCAAGGCCCCGGCGGGTGAGCGAGGCAGGCCTCTGGCCCCACGGTGAACTAGCCGGCACATCTGAGTCTGGCGGGTAGGTCTCGCTCAGGCGGGTTCCAGACACGGGGCTTCCTGGAGGAGGTGAGGGCGAGTGTGTGTTAGAACAAGGACGCCCGTGGGGGCAGGAGCAGCGGCCGTGGAGAGGATGCCGCACCGAGAGGCACCCGGACTCACCCTGTCTCTTGGGCAAGTCGGCCCCTGTCTCCGCGTCTCCGTTTGCTCATCCGTAAAATGGGGACAACAATAATAACCCCCCGATGGGGCGGTGGAGAGGACAGGATGCGATCACGCCCGTGGACGTGCCCTGCCCGCTGGTCGGAGGGTGAGGGATGGCTCGGGGACCGTCCTCGCTGTGCCTCAGCTCCCCGCCCCGGGCCCGGCTGAGCCTCTCCACTCTCCCGCCCCCAGGTCTGGTTCAGCAACCGCCGCGCCCGTTGGCGTAAGCAGGCAGGAGCCAACCAGCTGGCGGCCTTCAACCACCTCCTGCCCGGGGGCTTCCCGCCCACCGGCATGCCCACGCTGCCCCCCTACCAGCTGCCGGACTCCACCTACCCCACCACCACCATCTCCCAAGGTGAGTACGCAGGCGTGTCCTGGCGCCTCGCCACGCCCTGTCTCCCCCACCCCAATTCCTCCCTTCACCAAGAAGGAATCATAAGGGCTATTTTTTACAGGTTTTATTTATTAATATGAAAGAGAGAGAGAGAGAGAGAGCACGGGGGGGGGGGCTACAGGGAGGGCCAGACTCCCCTGAAGAGCGCCAAACCCTATGTAGGGTTTGAAGTGGGGCTTAACACGGGACTCGATCCCAGGACCCGGAGATCGTGACCTGAGCTGAAGTCAGACCTCAACCAACTGAGCCAACCCAGGTGTCCCAGGGCTTTTTTTTTTTTTTAAATGACCCTTCGTCTCTTTGCATATGGATGGACCATTAAGACAAAAAAAAAAAATGAGGTCCTGCCCTTGAATTTCTTGCTTCTGTCAAGGGAGCCGTGGAGCCTGAGGATGCACAGCAGCCCTTTGGATGGGGCTTCTCAAGCTGTAAAGTCACATGCAGAAGTGACATTCGAGGCTTCCCCCCTCCCTCGCTGGACCTTCCCTCCATCCTGCCCTCCCTCCCTCCCTCTGTCTTCCCGCCCCCACCCCCCGGCACACATTAGCAGTCCCACTACTTAACATCTGACTCATGAAGTCCCCCTCCACCTGCTTCCTCCATAAGGGCCGGCAGGCTGGAGTTCTGGAAGCCGAGGAGAGAGCCAGGGGACCCTCCCTAGGATTTTTCCCCCTCCCTATGATTTCTGATGAAAAATAGAGGATGATTGTCGCATGGCCTAGAAGGCTGCGAGGAGGAACCCTAACAGAGCAGAACAGCGGCCCCCCAGCTGGAAACAGAAGAGCAGCTCAGACGCTGGCCCCACCACTCACTGGCCTTGTCACCTTGCACCAGTGCCCCGACCCCACCAAGCCTCGGTTTCTTCGTCTGTAAAATGGGACTCGTATTCTTGCTTCATACCCTTATACTTGCAAAGGCCCCTGGCAAATGGTTGGTGGCCACAAAACGCTGGGCACAGGGACAGGCCTGGGTAGATTAAGAGAGTCCCCAGCAAGGTCTGACTTCGAGTCCAGGTGACGTTTATCGAGCACCTACTATGTGCCAGACGCAGAGCAACATGACTGGTGCCCAGTTGCCTCGAGCTTATGTGGAACGTTGGTTAGCTGTCGGCCAAGACTCGGCTGGTCCCTAGTGCCTGTCCTGCCCAGAAGCCAGCTTGTCCCGTCCTGAGCAGTGGGAGTAGCTGGTCCCCCCCCTTCCCTCCACTGGATGGAAACTGGGAGGAGGAGGCTCGTGGCTCGTTCTCCAAGCAGGTGGCTCTTTCCCTGCCCCTTGATGCCCACCATCTGGGCTGGGGCCACCCGCTCAGGTCCTCTCCCGCGTCTCTCCGCAGACGGGGGCAGCACGGTGCACCGGCCCCAGCCCCTCCCGCCGTCCACCATGCACCAGGGGGGGCTGGCGGCGGCCGCCGCAGCCGCGGACACCAGCTCAGCCTACGGAGCCCGCCACAGCTTCTCCAGCTACTCGGACAGCTTCATGAACCCGGCGGCGTCCTCCAACCACATGAACCCCGTCAGCAACGGCCTGTCCCCCCAGGTAGGTGGCCTCACCAGACTGGTGTCCGGCAAGCCACGGGCTCTCGGGTACCTTGAGAGAGTTATAGTGGGAAGGGGGGTGCTCCTTCCACCCTCGCTGGTCAGTATCTGGGGTCCTATGCCCTGGGTTTATATGGAGAAAGGGTTTGTTCTGGAAACACGTACTGCATTATAGACGTGCCCCCTCAGAGCTTCTGAACCTGGCCCCCCACCCACCTCGGGGCTGTTCGGGCCGGGAGAGCCAGGCATTTTCAGACATCGCGTTGGGGGAAGCCTTGTTCCCTTTCCCACGGGATCCGGACTGTGGTTCGGGCTTTGTTCTAGAACCGGGAGTCCTTCCTGCCTGGGTTCCATCCTGGGCTCCATCTCTTGCTTTTCCCCCGGGACTGACCTCTGAGTGCAAGGCAGGACCGCATCCCGCCGGCAGAGGGAAACACAGCTGAGGTTCCAGGCTGGGAACTCTGCTCCCCGTGGGTCTTGGAGCTCCTTGACTCCTGCACCATTGGTTGCTGGTGGGGTCCCTCGCCTCCTGCCCCTGCTGTTAGAAGTCATGAGCCCCTCCCGCCCACTTAGATCAACTCAGAAAGACAGAGCCGAGGCCACTGGTGGGGACTGGTGGGCTTGGGGAGCAGGGCTCGGTGATCCTCGTGACTTTGAGGGTTCCTTTCTATGGCTTCAGCAGACTCTAAATATCCAGGGAGGAAAGAATTAAATCCAAAGCTGGTTTCACCCTGCCTCCCACCTTCTGAGGGAACATGCGTGGTGCAAGCTCCTCGGAACAGCTGTAGCTCAGCAGGAAACGTGGAGGCTTGGGGGGTGGGGTGGGGGGTTCAAATCCCAGCTCCACTGCACAGGGCGTTGGGAAGTTAGCATCTCTGAGCCTCTGTTTATCCATCGCCGAACTAAAGAGCCATTAAACTAGGTGTTGCTAACCTCCTAGGAAGGGTGTTCTCTGAATTCAGCACGCTGACGGGCCGAAGCCTTAGCACCGAGCCCGGCACGAAATAGGGGCCAAACAGACATCGGTCCTCTTGCCAACCACCCCCCCTCCATTGCCAGGATAATACAATTCGTATGAGAAACCTGTTACTTGAAGGAAAAAGAGAGTTAAAGGGAAGGTCAGCTACAGCACCCCCCCCCCCCGGCCCGTATCCATTTAGCTTCCTGTTTTTGTCAATAAAGCTTTATTGATGCACAGCCATGCCCATTTATTTACATATTTATGGCAGCTCTGGGGGGTACAACACCAGAGCTGAGGGATTTCTAAACAGATCTCATGGCCCATGAGGCAAATAATATTTGCTGTCTGGCCCTGACAGAAAAAAAATCACCAAACCCTGTTCTAAAACCTTCCCAGGAATGTCAGTTCTCTGCGTGGTTTGGGTTCATCGCTGTTCACCTCTGTTAGGGAGCGTGGTTGAGAGCCAACTGCATGTTAGTGTCGTCATTTATTTATGGGGAAGATCCCTTTCCGTCTCTCTGCCTCGATTTTTCCCATCCGTGAAACGGGGATGACACCAGCTTCTATCTCATGGGGCTGTTGAGGATGGTACGAGCGGACGAGCATAAAGCACTTAGGCCAGGTCCGGGGCAGAGCTGAGGGCCAGGGAACAGGAGCTGCTGAGCGCAGAGCTCCTAACGGCGATGCTCCAAGTCCTCTCGGGCCCCGTGTTATGGGGCAGGGGTGACGCAGCCTGCCGAGCAGAATGTTGACCCGCTGGAACCTAGTTAGCCTCTTTGGGGTTCAAAGCCGCGGCTTCCATGTCGTTGGTACTGAGGACAAACTGGCTGAGCCAACCTTCCAGAGTCTGGAGACAGACAGGACAGGAACTCAGAGCTGGGTGACCACGACCGTGGCCGTGGGGATGTGGTCCAGGCCTGGCCTCACGGTACGAAACAGGTTGGAGGAGCAGCACTTGGAAATCTGAAGCGGGATGCCGAGATCGTGTGGGCCCGCCTTCTCGCTCCATGGATGGGGGCCCGGGACACATTGGCCAAACCAGAGCCGAGAGTGCCGGCACCTGGCTCGCTGACTACAGTTCCTCGCAGCCCACTGACTCAGCGTGGGCTGAGGTTCCTCCCCCACAGAGGGGCAGTTTTGTCACAGGGCAGAGGAGAGGCAAGCAAATAAGGGGCCCCCGGCTTCTGGAGCGTGGCTCAGCGATGGGATAAAGAGTGAGGATGCCCCATGCACTGTTTGGGCCCAGAACAAGCCTCAGGGAGGGAGGGCGGAGGAAAGAACCCAGTCCTTGCTGTGAGCGGCCAGTAGCCCGACCTTCTCCCTGCCGGAGCTGGACCCTCACCTCTCCTCCCTGAGGCCCTGGGGAGGCTTCCTCCCCACGCTCCAGGCGGGGAGGTTATGAGGACATGATGGATTGGGCCAACTCCGGAGACTTGCCCAGAGGTTCCCACCAAAGGTGCGAAGACAGATGGAGGGTCTGACAGGGGCAGAGGGGACCAGGAGGTGAACAGCTGCTGGCAGGGAGAGGGGGCTGCGCGCGGGGCGGACCGGAGGGCAGGCTGGGTGTGCTTCTGTCCATGTGAACTGCCGGGGTTAAGCTTCTGACGCTTCCCCGAGGAAGGAGGCAGCAAGGGGGCGTTTCTGGGTCTGTACAAAAGTTCCTGCTGCTTGTGAGTCCCGGGATGCTCTGTCCTCCCTCGGAGCAGCCCCACTGCACATCTTCGGCACGTCTCTGTGGGCTCGGGAAGGGTGGGGAGAGGCCTTCTCCACCAGGACAGATCCTCTTCCTAGGGCCTGTCCCCCCGACAGCAGAGAGGTTCTCCAGAGCCCACCTGGGCAAGAGGGATGGGGTGGGCTCTGTCTGGGATGGGGCTTCCACCTGGCCTGTGGGGCTGGCACGTATCCCCTCACCCGGGACTGCTGGTCCCCACCCCTGCCACCCTTGGCCTTGGCCTTGGCCCTTGTTCTTACAAAAGCCCAGGAGGATTCTGTTGGGGGCTGAAGTTGGGGCTCTGCTGAGCACCTGCTCATCACACTGGCCAGTTTGCTGCTGCCTGGAGAAGTGCCCCTTCCCAGGGCCTGACCCAGGTCCTGGTCTCAGACCCAGCCTGGGAAGTGGGAGCTGTCAAGCCTCAGAGACTCCACGGAGAGAATGCCTAGCAGAATCCCACGGAAAAGCCATTTATTCAGCTCTGCCCTGGACCCTGGCTCTGGCATAACAGTTATGTATGGAGTGCCTGCTGTGTGCCAGGCACTGGGCTAGGCACAGTGAACGCAAGGGATGAAGCCCCTGCCCTAGCGGAGCTGGCGTGGAGCAGGACAGACAGGCAATACACGAAAAACCAGCAAGTTCGTGCAACGTGTCTAATACCGCTTTGACAAGGACAGCTAGACTTTCGAGCCCCCGTGACTCGGACCCTGTTCCGAGGGTTTCCTGTACACTCACTACTTGGGCAGCAAAAGCCAGGATTCGGCTCCCCCCTTGCTAGAGCCTGAGATCGTAACTGGCACTGCCCTCCTGCCTCAGGATCGTGCACGCTCCCCCTCTTTTTGGGAGGCTGGCTGGCAGCGAGAAGAAATCCTCTCCCCTCTGGCTTGGCGGAGGGGGAAGCTCATTCAACCCATGTCTTGGATGAGAAGACCAAGGCCAGGACCTCAGGCTAGTGGGCAACGGGCAGAGTTGAGTCCCACGCGCAGAGGCCTTCTGAGAGGTTCAGACACCGAGGAGGCTTGGTTTCCTCGTAGCCCAGCCCTGCAACCACCCGCAAAGCCCGCGATCCGGGACTAGGCTCTCAGCACGCGGACGTCCCCAGCTTTGTGCACGGGGTCCTCCTGAAGAGCTGCAAGGAAACCAGTGCAGTTGACCCTTGGACAACATGGGGATGAGGGGTGTCGACTCCCCCCCCCCCGTTGAAAATCCATGTATAATTTTTGACCCCCACGAAAAAACTTCACAAATTACCTGCTGTTGCCCTGAAGCCTTACTGAGGAGACACACAGCGCACTGACACCTATTTTGTAGGTTCTTTTTTTTTTTTTTAAGATTTATTTATTTATTCATGAGAGACACAGAGAGGCAGAGACACAGGCAGAGGGAGAAGCAGGCTCCCTGCAGGAGCCCGATGCGGGACTCGATCCCAGGACTCCAGGATCACGCCCTGGGCCAGAGGCAGACGCTCAACCCCTGAGCCACCCAGGCGTCCCTAGTTTATAGGCTCTGTTCCTTTTATCCTGTCTTCTTACACGGAAGCAAACTAGAGAAAATGTTACCAAGAGAAGCAAAAGGAAGAGAAAATACATTTCCCGCGCCGTCCCGTATTTGTTCATTAGAGCGCCCGGCACCGGGTGGGGTGGGCCCTCCCTCCCTAGCTATGTGTCGTGTGAGAGCCAGGATCCAGGGCAGAGTATATTAAATGGATCCATGAAGTCCAAACCCAAGTTGTTCGAGGGTCGGTTACTGCCCTCGAGATGTTGGGAACCAGGATCCGCAGACCCCCTAGGCTGAGGTCCTTGGAAACCACTTCTAGAAGACAGCTCAGGACAGCTTAGGGCAACAGGAAGCTTCTGTGGCCCGAATGGCAGTGAGTAACATGATGCTGGCACACCGGTAGGGTAGTGGGCTACAGAGGGGACACCTATGCACAGGTCCCTTGGGATGCCTGCCCTTAGGCATTGCCCAGTCTGATGGGGGAGACACAGCTCCTGCCCTGAGGGACCCCTGGTCCGAGAGAAGAAGGACTCCGTGCACTCCCATCCTCGGGAGCTCACAGTCAGAAGCGGAAAAAACTGTCCTTAGATGCCCTGGGGTGACCATAGCAGCCAGTGCTGTGCTGGAGAGCTCCCAGTTTGAGGGGAGACAGGCTCAGAAAGTCACTCACAGCTGCTCACCCTCCAAAGTCCCAGCAAAGACCCAGGAGAGGAGGGTGGTTGTGTCGTTTCGGGCAGGGTGCCCTGTGCCAGGGCTTCTTCAGGGTCCTCATGGGTATGGGGGGGCGGGGTGGGCAGCCCTTGGCCTGAGCTTCCTTCTTCCCCCAGGCCTTTTAGAGGCAGATTCTCTCAGAGTTGGAAGTGGAAACTGAGGCCCAGATGGGTGGCGGGGGGCGGGGGGAGAGAATACGGCCCTAAATCATAGTCGGGTTAGCGGCAGGGCCGGGACCAGGCCCCAGAGCCCCAAACCCCCAGCCAAGGGCTCCTGCCACTGCCTCTCAGAAAGGGGGTGTTCCTTTCTCGCCACCTCCGCTCCTGTCGCTCCTTTGTAACGTCCCATGTTCATCGCGTCCCGTGCTCCTGTCTGGGGCTTACCCGGAAGGAACCTGGAAGAGGGATCGTGACGATTTCCCCCCACGCTGAACTAACGAAGGGTCCTCCCTAAGTGTGGGGCGACTCACACGGCCGCGAACACAGTGAAACAAGCCTCTTTGTCCTTTTGGGCTCCTTGACGCTTTTTCCTCCTTTCCCTCTTCTGCCCGCACTACGGTGACAGTTAATGTGGAATAGATGCTTCTGGCAGGCGGGCCTGGGCGGAGCTACGTGCTGTAGCCACTTTCACTCCCGGAGGCTTGGTCATATATTGTGACCTTCACTTTACAGATGAGACCGACTTGTCCAGGCTCATCCATCCATCCACCCATCCATGTGCCTACCCTGTGCCAGGCTCGGTGGTAGGTTCTGGAAAGTGGCAGAGCCAGGATTAGAAGGGTCTGCCTCCAGAGCCCGCTGTGCTCGCTGCTCCATCATATCTGCCCCCTGCCCCCCCCCCCAGGTGGGTCCTGTGCTCCTTGCTGGTGACGCTCAGGTCTGCAGCCACGGGGCATAGGCAGGGTCAGGATCCGAATCATCACATGCTCAGCTTTCCCTTCTTCCTAAAACGGGCAGGAGTAAAGCTCGAGGCTTTATTTCAATTTCTTTACGAGCGGGGTGTCCCGATCGCTTCGCCACAGCAGATTGCCCCCCCGGCATCCTTGGAGGGCCCCGGGGGAGCCAAGCCAGCAAGGGGAGACCCTCCACCAGCTGAATACCTCCAGGGCGCCGCATCCCATGGGAGCACGTGGGCTCTACGAAGTCCCTCAAGCTCCGCAGACCCCCTCGGCCTGGGGATGCGGGCTCAGAGAGGGTCAGTAACCTGCTGTGGGCCACGGAGAGGCTGAGCGGCAGAGGCAGGACTCTAACACGGCCCCGCGCTGACCCTCAGCGGGATGCGTCCGCTGGCTCTGGGGACCCGAGCTGTGCCCCTCATGCGGTGGGCCCTGGAAGCTGCCTGTGTTTCTCTCCCCTCTCACTTCCTCTTGTGTTTTTTTTTTTTTCTCTTTATTGGCGACACTGCGTTTATAATAAGCATTTAAAATGAGTCTTGCTGGACCAGGGACGAGGAAGGAGGAGGGAGTGGGAGATTTGTAGGCAGGAAGACGGGGAGGGGGATGGTGGGGTGTTAAATAGCCCAGAATTTTTAAAAAACTGATGCAAATCACTGGTAGGAGAGAAAATTATGTGCAATTACGTCCCGATATTGGAAGGTTTTGCCTAGCCCAGGCAACAAGATCTCATTAACAAGCAGAAAATAAGATTGAAATGGTGTGTAAAAGAGCTGAAAAATGAATTTGAATGCTGCGTTTGTCCACAATTACCCCCTCCTTCACACGTATTTTATTGCAATTTTTTTATTATTCTTAATCTCTCCATTCCTCAAAGCAGATTGGGGACATCCTGGCATTACCGGGGCATCGGGAGGAGGTGTGGAGGATTTCCTGCTCCCCTGAAAGGAGACCCTTCTCTCGCACATTTTCCAAGGTTGGGTTTTGGAGGGATCAGAATTCATTTCTCCGGCTTAGTGGGTTGTAGGAACACGGGGCTTTAACCCCAGCCCCCAGCCGAGTGAAGCAAGACTCTGCGCCCCGCCCAGCCCTTCCTTCTCCTCCCTTCTGGGCGCCGCTTCTGCCTCCGGCTTCCTTCCCCCGTCCTTCTCAGGATCCCTTCCAGGCTTGCTCTCTCCCCGGGGGTCTC
This sequence comes from Canis lupus dingo, assembly GCF_003254725.2. Taxonomy (NCBI): domain Eukaryota; kingdom Metazoa; phylum Chordata; class Mammalia; order Carnivora; family Canidae; genus Canis; species Canis lupus. Next base: position 78,386,494 of record NC_064244.1, on the reverse strand, counting down.
TCCTGCAGCCCCCCACCCCCAAGCAGGAGGAAAGCGGGGAGGGCAAGAGAAACTACACGGCCGGCCCATCGCCAACAAGCAGCTCCGGGGTGGAGCTCTGGTTCTCCCGTTTCCTGAGTTGCTGTGTGGCTCTGGGGCAGCTTGCTTAACCTCTCTGGGCCTCATCTTTGTCATCTGAAAAACGGGAGTGATAGTCCCTACGTCTCAGGGGGTGCTGTGAGGACAAAGGGAGAATTTGACTAAAGTGCCTGGTCCATAGTAGATGCTTAATAAACGCTTATCCTTACCCCATCCCCCCAACCCCACATCTGGGCCCTGGCCTCCAACTCTACCTGACTCCCTTCCCGTCTCTTCCATCGCTTCCCTCCTCCCTCTCCTACCCTCCCTTCCATTCGTTGGAAAATGTCTGAGCTGGTTTCTAGTCCAGGACAGTGCAGTATGTCCCCCTGACCCCAGTCCTGGGAAGAGAGGATGCTGGGTGCAGGGAGCCCCCTTTTCTGCAGAAAAGACAGGAAAGGCTGTCTCCGCTCTCCCCTCCCTCGGGCCCCCGGGGAAGATGAGCAAGGGTGGAAGGAGTGACTGGCTCAGATTGGACGGACGTGGCTCTGAGCCCGAGTGGTTTTCCCCAGGATCAGGGAAGAGCTGACTCACCCCACCCACCCACATACCCACTTCTCACCATGAACGATGGTGACGGCGTGGGGTCAGGGCTCAGGGGTGAGAAGGGCCAGAGTCTTTGGCCACATTCTCTTGGCCTGGAAGCCAAATGCCATTTGGCAGCATCTGGCCTCCCCAACTGGTTTTCACCATACCCAGTTTCTCCCAGAGACCCCTGTGCCACAAGCCTCTCCTTGGAGCCCCGATGGTGTCCACTCGGCTCATCAGGCGACCTCACACCCCAAGTGCCCTTTCCCCTTGACTCCCAGCCAGAACGGCCCTGGAACAGGGATGAGCCATAAAGCTCAGAGAACCGGCCGTGGGGCCCTGGGCATCATTGAGCCCTGCCAGCCCCCGGAGGGACAGACCCTGCCAAGATCCTGCTCTCACATCCAGCTCTGCCTTTGTCCATGTTAACCTACCTCAGTGGGAAAAGCTGAGTTATTTCCCCCCTGGCAGCTCCTCGCCAAACAAAACCACCTGCTCACGTCAATCAGAGGCTCAGCTCCAGTCCACAGGGAGAGGCCTGGACAGAGCCTCATCTCCTGTGAAAACAGACCCCTGTTTATTTCTCTGCCTTTCGCGCCCCTTTTTCCTGGGTGGAGGGGATGGGGGCAGGGGAGGCGAGCTAGGATCAGGAACTTTCTAGACTGTGGTTGAGGGAGGCAGGTCATCCCTATGGAACTGCCAAGAACTTGGGGGGGTGTAGTGCTTCTGTAATAAGCAATGAACTGCCCCCCCCCCAGGGTGACTGTAGGGTCTTTTTTTTTTTAAATCATCGAGGGCGATGTAGGAGGGTAACCCTGGCCCTTTCTTAGAGGACCAGGTGGGATTCTGGAAAGATAGCATCTTAGGTCCATGTCTCTGAGTCTGGACACGAGATGTGCATCGGGGGCCACTCTCAGAGCTGCTATGGGCCTCTTTTTTGCCCACCATGGGAACATGCACAGCAACCTGGGCTTTACACCTTGAGAAGGTATGGGTGCAAGCCTCCCACGGGCAGAGTGAGGCCTGGACACTACCAAGTGGCGAAGGGGAGCCTGGATGCTCCCATGGACCGACCTGATGGCAGGGACCACGCTCTTCAGTAGGGCCTCAGGCGAGGCAGCAGTGTCCAGTGCCTGGTGATTCATTTTGGTGTCAGAACTCGGCGTCTGGCACGTAGTAGGCCTCCAGCCGCCGCTGGTGAGCCCCCAGCCGTGTGCACCCTGATTACACGCAGCTGCGCTTTCTTTCCAAAAGGCTTTTGAGGCAGCTGATCCTTTCGGTTGGTACTTGGATGTCATTACCTACGACTCCCTTCAAGTTTGTTTCCCTAGCTCCTGTGATTAACGCAGCATACAGGGAGGCTCAAAAAAGACATGTCCACGGCTGTCTCTCTCTAACTAAGTCCATTTCAGGGGAGACAGTACCCCTCGGGGAAGGGGTAGGAGCTGGTGCTGACCGGACAGCAGCAAATCCTGCCGCGAGTCCTAACCCAGTGTCTGATGCAGATGCAGCGTGGGCAAGGGGAAGGATCATACAGCCCGGGGTTCAGATACCAGGTTCTCTACTTGCTTGCTGTGTGACCACAGGCAAGTTACACGAGCTCTCTGAGCCTCGGTTTCCTCAGCTAGAAGATGGGGCCGCTACTACTCACCTTGCAGGGAGGGATCAGAATTCATTTCTCCGGCTTAGTGGGTTGTAGGAACACGGGGCCGTGTGTATGCGCAATAATGAGACCTTGCTCGTGGGAAACACCTAGCCCCATGCCGGGCATATAGTAAGAGCTTAGTAAGTGACAGCTTTCTCCTCTCTGCTCCTCCCTGCCCTCCTTAGAAACTGAATGAGAGATGTCCATCCTCTGCGTTGGCCATTTCCTTTCTGGGACTGGAGGTCTGGCTTAGCCAATTGGGAATTCAGGAGATCCGAGCTCCCTGCGGGCTCTGCTTCTCACCCACTGTGTGACCTTGGTAGATGCCTCCCCTCTGGGCCTCAGTATCCCTATCTGTGCCACGAAAGACATGGACCACTTGTTAGTAAGGAACCGTCCTGCTCAGAGTCTGTGATTTCTGTGGATTCTTTGTACGGGCATGTGAGTCCCAGCCTCTAGATCTGAGGGCAGGGGCTGGCCCTCCTCTGTGTCCTGCACCTCCTCCTCATCCTCGTGGGGCCCCAGCCTGGGCCTTCTGGGCTTCCCAGCAGGCCAGGGCTTTAGCCTCCCAGAGCAGCCTGGTTCGGTGGGAAAGAATGCAGATAGCGGATTTGTCCTTCTTTCTGATTAGCACGGGGGCTTGGAATGAGATAGTCCCGGCAGAGAGAGGGGAAGAAAATGAGGGAGATTAGCAATTAATACAGTGGGCAGACGTGCCGAGCAGCTCAGGCCAGTCCCTGGGGTCCCCAGCGGGAGGGAGGCCGCCGGTATGGCCAGCGACGGGACCTGGGAGGCCAGGATAGCACCCCAACCAGGACAGGCAGGGTGACTTTGAGGGTCCCCCGCTCTCCCCTGCCCCTGGGATGTCTTGCCCGCTGCTCCCTCTGCCGGGACTCCTTCTCCAGCACCTCGTCTTCTCAAAACCACTCCTGCTTATTCCTTAAGACTTGGCCACCTTCCGGGATGCCTTTGCTCACGCATGGTGGGTTAGTTGTGCTTTCTCTGGGCATTTATCACATTTGATCGGTGTATTAGAAGTGCTTGTGTTACTAGACAAATACTACATAAAATATAATTGCTCTCTTTTTCGGAGCACTTAACCACAGGCCAGATGCCATGCTAAGCCCGTCATGTGAACCAGCTCATTTAATCTTTGCACCGTCTCCTTTGGGAGGGGAGGGCTTCACAAATGGGGGGGGACAGAGGGACCAAGCAGTTTAAATCGTTTGCCTGAGATAAATCACTAACATGTGGCAGGCCCCGGACTTGAACCCAGCCTGCCTGGCCCCAGAGACCATGCTCTCACCCAGCCCGTGGCATGAAGAGTGGCCTGTTTTCCCCTTGCTGGTGAGATTTTGACGGCCCTCAATGTGACTCTTTGATCTCAGCTAATCCCAGTGCCCTAAGAGGCCAGAGAGAGGGGGTGTCAGGACGTGGGCTCTGGGGTCCCTGCACCTGGTCCCAATCTCTAGCACCGTCACTTCCTATCTGTGTGATTCCAAAGAGGTTCTGCTCTGCCTCAGCTTCCCCCGCCGTCAAGTGGAGCTAGCAAGGGTTCCCATCTCACAGAGTGGTCTGAGGAATGAGCGCGTTGAGATACGTAAAGCATGTTGGCATCTGGCACACTTCGGGGTAGCTATTTGCAGATGGGAGCTCCAAGGCCACGTGGTGAGTTGAGGCAGGGCCAGACCTCAGATCTCCTGTTGCAGAATTAATGATCCCCCCCCACCCTTGCATTCCCCTCCTCCCTCCTGGCCCTCTCCCCAGCTGTGAACTTTTCTCCAGCACCTTTGGGAATGGGGACAGGTGCTCTGAGCCACCCCAGGGAGTTGGGCTGCAGGATACTGGCTGATGGGGGAGGAAACAAGTGGAGGACGTTCCTCCCCTGGGGCTCCTGGGAGCATCTGAGATCTTGACCAGCGTCCCCCAAGCACTGCGGGTGACCTTTGGAAGGTCAGGCCTCAGTGCCACCCCCATTCCTATGCAGCCTGGGCCAGTCACTTCCACTCGGCACCTGTTACCTTGTGAGTGATGAAGCCCAGCGCTTTCTTTAGAGGGAGGACAGACTCCCTGGCACCCCAGCCCAGCCAGCCAAGCCCCCCACTTCCCTCATCCTCCAGCCAGTCTTGTCTCCGTGTCTTGCTACTCAGCCCAGAACTTTCCCTTGGTCCCAGCTGATGGGAAATTAACCTGGGATGTCTTCTGGGCACCTCCCTCAGCTTCCTAATTCTCTGCCTTCCTGTGCTCCTCCCTCCACACCCCATGTCTCCCCACCCCTTATCTGTCACCCCACAGGTACCAAGGCTGTTCTCAGACCCCTTTCCTTCCTTCTCTCTGCAAATCCAACCCTGCGCCCCATTCCCTTCCCCTAATCTCTCATCCTTCTCCACTCTTCCTCTCATTTCCGGATGTCTCGCCCCCTCTCTGACCAGGGGCTCCGGGCCGGGTGGGGGGCTGGGCGCGGTTCCGGGGCTTGGGGTGGGGGTGGGGGTGGGGGAGTGGTGGGGGGATCGCTGGCCGATCCTGCGCGGGGCCCTCCCCGCTCCGCTGCCACCGCCGCCGCTGACGCCGCTGCCGCGCCTTTGATCCATGGCCCGAGGCCGCCTGACAGTGGAAAATGCGGGGAGACAAAACCACTCAGTCAAAGTGATTCCCAACAACTGTCTCCCCGAGATAAGGACGCTTGGGCTCGGCGGCCTGCTTAATTCCCGCTGCCCGGGACCAGGACGGGGAGCAGCGCGAGCCTGGTCGCCCCCCGAACGCAGCCGCCCGCCCGGCCCCGACCCGACAGTCCAGGTGAACACGGAGGCGAGGCGGTGACTCAGGGGCACAAGGTGGGGACACAGAGGCCCAGGCAGGACCTCCCTTCCTCGGAGGGGCCAGGGGCTCCTCCCCCACTCCCCTTGCATCCATTCTGTCCATCCCGTCCCCTTCCACCAATGCCCTTGCCCGTCCCTCCGCCTAGGACTCGCTCACCCACCCTCTCTTGGCCCAGCCAAGCCCATCCATCTCTCTGGTCTCCGCCCAGAAGGCCACTTTCTCCAAGAAGCCTTCCTGACCGGCTGGGTGGCCACACCCCCTCCCAGCATAGCAGTTTGGGCTCTGAATTCTAACTTTCTGAATATTGCTCTCACCCCCTAAAGCCAGGACCAGGTTATGCTGTGGCCTGTAGTCTCTGCCACCAAACCTAGCCCATAGTAGGGATCCAGTATGGACACGTTTGGACACTGCGAGCATCCCTTCCCTGCGTTCAGGGACCTTCCTCCCAGGTAGTTCTGCAAGAGGCAAGCAAGCAAACCAGGAGCCAAAAGCCTCCAGAGAAGAGGGGGTGCCCCTGACAAGGAGAGGGATGGGGTGTGAGGGTATCAGTGACGACCCCCCAGCCCAGAACCCTCCTCCAAGGGAAACCCCTTTCTCAGGGCTGGCCTGGCTGAGCTGGACCGACCACCTGCTCCAGCCGTGCTTTCCAACCACGTTCCCTGGCAAGTTGCAGTCCGACTTGGGAGCTCAGGGGGTCGGATTTTGTACAGTAGGCCCAAAGGGAACCTCCGCCGTCCCACCGGAAACCTCTGCAGAGCTGTCTCCTGGGGGCGGAGAGAGCCAGCACGTTCCTGTTGGTGGCAGGGGGGTGGTCGTGGGGAGACAGAACTCAGCTCAGGACGTCCACATCCAGGCTGGCATGGAAGGGGTGGTCTTGTGAAGCACGGAGCACCCCGCTTCTGGGGGGGCAGCAGCAGAATCCGGGTTTGCCGGGACTGTTGGAGAGCCGGTTCTCTCCGCGGTGCAGGCGATTTGGTAGAGACCGTGATTCCTAAGCCTGTGCATCTGAATGATCTGGAATGCCTGTTAAAAATCTAACTCGCAGGCTCCACCCTGACTGGCTGATGCTGTGGGTCTGCAGGGGGACCAGGAGAATCCATATTTTAAAGAAGACCCCGTCCGAGGCAGCCTGGATTATCAAAGCACTGGATTAGCGAGCTTTCACCTCGTCAGCCTCACAAGAGCCCCCTGACCTCCCCTTTCTTTGGGAAGGGATCTCAGGGCCTGTTTTTTTTTTTGTTTTTTTTTAATTATTTTTTGGGTAGGGTCTGTTTGACCTGAACTGAGATCCCTTCTCCAGCAATGTTCCAGGCAGGAGGCATCCTAGAAAGAGTTAACCCAGCGTCTCCTTTTATTAGGAAGGACACCCGCAATGGCACACTTTTCACTGCCTAGAAGGGCTCAGGGATTAACAGCGCTTTTCCCAGGGCACGAGCGGGTGTGGCGGTGGCCGGATGGACGGCCTCTACCTTCATCTCTGCCTCTGCTCCCACGGCAGGGGCAATGCCTGCTTTGACACAGAGCCCTGGGACCTCTTCTCAAGCATCGAGCACCAGAAAAAGAGACCCGGGTGGGATGCGTGAGGAAGACCCACCCCTGCCCAGCTCCGTCCCTCCATCCTGCTGGCCTCTTGGGGACCAGCAGAGCGTGAGGGCTCAGCACGCACGCGACCCTCTCTCCAGACAGTGGGTCTGACCTCCGGGCTCGGAGGATTAAGGTCCTGGAAGGGCCCCTGTCAAGTGTCTTAGACAAAGGGGCACATCCAGGCTGAAATTGAGAAGTGATGCCCCGAGCCTCCCTCAGGGCCTGCCTTCCCTTCCCCACCGCAGATTATGCTCCTCCCTGAGCTCCCCTAACCCCCCTGTCCTTCCTGACCCCCCCCCCCCGGTGCCGACCTGGACCCCAGCTGATCCCACACTCCCTCTCAAGGGAGGAAGCAGCTGTCCCAACTGGGGTCCTGCCCTGCTTTGGCCCCAGAAGGAGCAGGACCAGGGTTGCGCTTTCAGCGGCACAGATACTGTCCGTAAGCGTGGCAATGACGTCGTCCATTTGTTTAGAGCCTGGGGTTCCACGAGGCACTTTTGCCCTGTTCCGTGATTTGATCTTCGCCGAGTCCTGAGGGTGTGGAATCGCCATGGCCGTCTTGCAAACTCAGAAAGGCAAAGCTCAAGAGCAGCGGCAGGGGATGGTGTTGGCATCCAACCGAAACCCAGGTCTGCCGGGCGGCAGGGATTAAACTGTCCTCCGTGCCGGGCTGCCAGGACAGGCAGAGGCGGGACGAGACCCTGGCTGGCTGCTCTGGGTCTGGTCTGGACTTGAGATTCCCAGGGGATTCACGTGTGCAGGAACGTTTGAGAGGCACTGGCTGAAGGGCCCTCCCCGACTGCCCAGCTCTCAGAATCCCCGCGAGCTCCCGGCAGTGACTCAGTGGACTCCCTGGTCAGCAGAGGGAGGCCTACGGGAGGGGTCTTGGGGGAAAGGCCCAGAGGAGAAGCAGGGAGCCAGCGGAGGTGGGCTGAGGGTTCCTCTGGCCAGGGGCAGTCCTGAGCTATGGTGACAGCCAGCTGGACCAGGGTGTGAGCCTGGCACCCGGGGGGCGTGGAGGGCTCAGGCCCGCAAGAAACTCCAGGGTTGATTCGGGAGGCGCCTCCTGCTGGAGGTATGCAGGGATGATGGGCAGAGAGGCAGGGAGGTGCATGGACAGGCTGAGAGAGCCTCTCTAAGATGCTGGTGTAGACAACCCCGGGGAAAGGGAGCAGCAGGGGCTGGGGAGAGAGGGAGACAAGTAGGGGAGGTAGAGAGAGCCTGGGGGAGAAGTGCATGGAGGGATAGAAACAGCAAGAGAGAGACACCCAGAGAGTGGGAGAGACAAACGGGAGGAGAGAGAAGGAAAGAGAGACAGAGCCACACAGAGGGGTGCGCAGGCAGGGACAGGGACAAGGACGGGGGACAAAGAGCAAACACAGGAGGCCAGGGAGCAAGGCGTGATGGGGACTCAGGGACACGAACTTACAGGAGGGGGTGGGGTGGGGATAGGGAGCTGGGATGGGAGGGCGCCCCCAAAGCTGGAGGGAGACGCAGCAGCCCCACAGCGTGAATCCAGCCCGCCGCCTCCCAGCTGCATGCCCAGTGCCCGTGGCTTCCTCCTGGTGCAGGAAGGTGCCTTCAGCCCCGGCCGCCGGAGCCTGCCGCTCTGTGCCTCCCCCCGCCTCCTGCGGTCCAGGTGTCCGTGGCACGGCCTTTTCCCAAGCAAAGGGGGCTTCCTGGGCTGAACCCCAGATGCCCCGCTCCCAGCCCTGGCCTCCTGGCGGGGCAGTGGCTGGTCTCAGAGCCCCGGGAGCCTGGGGTGAGAAGTCCTGCCCTTCTAACGAGTGTTTCCCTTTAGTTCCAGATGCCACCCTGACAGGTGCTCCCTGTGATTAATGTCCCCTGGGCCTGAGACCAGCCCCTCCCCCCCAGGCCGAGCTGGTGGCCGGGTGGGCAGCACAGGGACCGAGCCTTCCGGAATCCCCTCCAGTTCCTCCCTATTCCTGGACCTTCTCCAGCCCCTAAGAGCAGAGAAAAGACCCCTCCTCAAAGCCACCCTCAGATGGGCAGGCTGACCCTGGCTGGGTGGTTGGGGGTTTTTGTTTGGTTGGCTTTTATTTATTTATTTGACGGAGAGAGAGCACAAGCAATGGGGGTAGCAGGCAGAGGGAGAGGGAAAAGCAGGCTCCTCGATCCCAGGACCCCGGGATCACCACCTGAGCCGAAGGCAGACGCCCAACCGACTGAGCCACCAGGTTCCCCACCTGGCTGAGCCGAGCGGGCATATGGCTTTCAGCAACCTGAAGACTGTGCAGTGGGAGGGAAGGGGCCGTGAACCGTTGGGGGGCAGGGCCAGGTGGTCGGGGGACTGCAGTCAGCCGGGGTTGGGGACCATGGCTGGAGACGCAGGTTGAGTTGGGATTGGCCAGGGTCGAATGGGAGCGTTTTCGATAATTAACTCTCCAGCTGGGGGCAGGGGCTACGCGCTGTGTGACCCTGAGCAAGTGCCTTGACCTCTCTGTGCCTCCGTTTTGTGATCTATACAGCAGGGATGGCAGGGGGACCGATGTCACAGGGCTGTAGCGAGGAGCGAAGCAGTTACGCACGCAAGGCTAGGAACGCCGCCCGGCACGGAGCGGGCCCTGGAGAGCCCCGGTAGCCGGGATGCCGGGTGGTCAGGTCTGGAGGTGTGCGAGGCACGCGGGCAGGGAGTCGGGCTGTCCTGGGAGCTGGGGCCCCGGGCTGGCGGCGGGGCGCGCGCAGTGTCGGGTGGAGCCAGGACCCCATCCCAGCTCCTTCCCCACCTTGCCCGGCTCCCTTCCCCGAATAACCCCTGGCATCGCCTGCGCAGCCTGCGGCGCCAGTGAAAGAGCTGCTATCTCTTCCCGCATCTCTCGGGGCCCCGGGGACCCAGGAGAGACAACATCTCTCCGCAGCCGTCCCCAGCCTCTTGTTTGTTTGGTACGTCGGAGCCGTGGGCACATTTTTGCTAATTTTGTGACTGCTTTTATCAAATGGGGATTCACAGGCGCTTTATCCTCGATAAGTGGATTAGTCGATGAACTAAATAAGACGGTGTGGGACGGGGGGGCTGCTCTGGAGAAGGTATTTGTTTTGCGAAGAATGGAGCCTGCGTTCCGTGCCCTGTGCAGGCAAGGCAGGCCGGGCAGCCACGTAGCTGGAGGCCACCACCACCCCCCCCCCACTCCTCCTCCTGGGGCAGCTCGTGGGAACTCGGTGCGGTGCAGACAGGAAGTGAGACGGAGGCTGGGTCCCTGGAGGACAGGCCCCTGGTCCCTCTGGAGGAGGGGGTGGGGGTGGGAATGCAACCTTGGATTACATCCAGCCACCGCAGTACACCTGGGCTCATCTGAAGAGCATCACCTGCCTGGGCAGCAGCTTCGTCCTCCCACCTCTCATCTCCCACCGCCCTGCGCCCTTCCCTTCCTTCCTCCCCATCCTCCTAGCCCTTCCACTCTCTTTGTGTTTCTCTTCCTGGTCCCTCAAACACGTCCAGAGGCCTGTGGCTAAGTACTGTGAATGCACGCACGGGGAGGACCTGGTCCTCACTTTTGCAGACAAAGGCCCAGCAGCAAACCAGGAGGCCCCCAAACGTGGTGTAGCAAGAGGCGAGACTCTGGTTGTCCACCGGGCTTCTCAACTTCTCTCCAAAGCACCCCTGCTGCTGGTCGAGTGTGTTCCCTTGGGGCCGTGGGGACACAGACGTGGAACCCAGACACGCACGCTCGCTTGGTGTTCTTACCACTGTGCTGCCGTGTTTGACCATCAGGTGACGTCAGGCCGCACCGCGTCAGGTTGACCCACTGGGGAAGTTGCACCCCGTTCAGCTGGTGACTTTGCAGGGCGTGCAATGTGGTGCGGCGGCGCGGGTGTCGGGACCGGCCGGGGAGGTGAAGATGACGGGGCTGTGTGGGGTCTGGGAGGCTGAGAGGGTGACAGGCTCACAGGAGCAGAGAGGGCAGGAGGAGGACCTGGATGGGGGCAGCCGCGTGGAGGCCAAGGCCAGGAGGCGGCCAGCAGGGTGCCCGGGATAGAGGTCAGGGCAGAGACGTGGATTTCAGAGGCGAGCGTCTCTAAAGGCCCCGCAGGTGGAACAACATGCTTAGGGAGGGAGGAGAGGAAGAGGCAGGGAGGCTGCACGTTCCAGCCGTTCCCCTACAGCTGGATGAGAAGCGGGGACAAGGGGGGGGCACCCAAATGTTTTCTTTTTCCCCTTCCGTTTTTAATATGAGCGGCCGGGCAGCTTGAGGTCCCCGTTCTGGGCTGCGGCAAGACTCTGGCTGAGGGTGAGGGGGGAGCAGAGACTCTAAGAGGGAAAGAAAAGGCTGGAGCAGAGCATTCGGGTCCCCAGCTGGTCTGTCCTCCCCAAGCTGCCTCCAGCTGAGTGTGATTTTGCTATTTATTTACATGTAATTATTGCTATGAGGTGCAGATATTAACGCTGTCAAGAGCAATTTGCTCTGACATTTTTCACTCGTTCAGTGCCCCCGCCACTGTCGATGGAGCCCAGGGCTCTCTCGGCTCGGGCCGCTGCGCGCTCGGTGGCCCGGCCGGGAACCACCCAGCCGGCAAGGAGAGGCGTCAGCGAGCTCACCCGGCTCCTCTGCAAACTCATTAAGCTTTGAAATTGAATTTGGTCCAGGAGAGGGCTGGCTGGGCCCTGCTCCACCCGGCCTGGGCTGGCTCCAAGCCTCCGTGCCCCGCCTTCCCCGGAGGAAAGGGGCTGGGGCCGGGGCTGGTGGCTGAGGCTGAGGCTGGCAGAGGGTGGCCGCCGGAGACGGTGGAGGGTCACTGTCAGAGTGGTGGGTGCGCGCCCAGCCCCGGGGCGGCCCGGCGCCAAGGTAAGGGGCCCGGCCGCAGGAACCACCCTCGACTCTGAGACCCGGGCCTCCTCCGGGACAACCGGGCAGCTCTGGCCGTGCAGGAGCGGTTGACAGCTGGACGCACCCAACAGAGAGGCTTTCCGAGGGAGTCAGGCCAGCATCTGAGCCCGCCTGCAGGGGAAGGCACCACGGGGGCGGGAAAGGCAGCGCGCTGGCCCTGCCGGGGGTCCCTTAGGTAGGTGCTAGGGGGAGAATGGCCTGCGGAATTATACCTTCTGAGTTCAGATCCCAGCCCAGCACTTACTGACTGTATAGACTGGGGCGGATTATTTAGCTTCCCCGAGCCTCAGTTTCCTGACCAGTGACACGGAACAGCCAATACCCCTATTTCCCTGAACCTGAGACGACTGGCTGCCGGTCCGTCCTTGATCTCATCAGAAGCTGTCAAGAAACGCCTTGCGTGCGGCTCTGCCGTCACTGCTACGAGACACGGATCTACCCGGTGGCCACGCAGCTGCAGCCGGGCATTACGGGTGGCAAAGTGCATGCCACCCCCGGGAAGATGCAGACACGCATCCTTGTGCCCGCGGCCGGGAGGGGCGAATGGCAGCGCTGCCTGCCCATAGTAGGTGCTTGGCACACAGTGGGCGCTTACCTGTGATCAGTTTTCCTTTTGAGCCTCTCAGAGTAACCGGGGGGCCACTCATGCATTCTGCTCAAGGGACTCGGCCCCGTGGAGAGGGGAGCGGAGCCTGAGCTATCACGGCTGGGAGCCCTTAACGCATTGTGATATGTGCCAGCTTGTCTGCCCAGGTACTAACGAGGCCTCCCTGCCACCACTCAGTCCCTGCCACGGCCAATCTGCGTCCTCGTCTCCGGCAATTACTAACGGGGAGCATCCCCCCCACGTGGGGGGGCCTCCCCTCCTCCTCCTTTCCCAACCTGGGCCAAGAGTCCAGGAAGCGCCCCTCGCCCCCCTCCCCAGCCCTCCCACCACCCCCCTCCCCTCGGCTCAGCCAATTAGGCCCCTGACACCTGGAGCCGCTGACAAACTGTTTCTGTCACTTGCTCTCTGTCTTTCATTAGGGGCCTCGGAGGAGGGGGAGCAGGAGGGGAGGGGGAGGAGATGGGATCTTTCATGCTTAGTAAGGCCAGATACATTAATTACAAAACGGCCATTTGCCGCGTGAAAGTGTGCTAATTAAATTTATGCAATCATTATCTTTAAATAGTCATATCTTTCCCGGCGATCGGCCCCTTCCTCCTCCAGCCCCGCCGCCGCCGCTCAGAGCGGTCGCTCTCATCCCCCTCCGCCATCCATTATCGCGCCATCGGAGATGGTCCCCAAATCCCACTGCACCCCACTAGTGCCAGCCCCTGCCAGGGCCCGGGCGTCCTTGGACTCGTCCTGGCGCAGACATCTAACCCGGGAGCCCAGGGAGGGGATGCCAAAGCCAGCCCCTCTCTAGTGCTTCCAGATAATTCTAGATGGTTCCAGATTTGGGAGATTGACATCTCACAGAGCAAACACTGGAAATGTGCATGTGTGTGTTTGCATATGTGTGTGTGTGAGAGGGAGAGAGAGAAATAACTTCTTACACGATGAGTGGGAGTCATTTTGTCCACCAACCCCCCCACCCCCCACTTTCAGACAGTCTTTAGCTAGGCCTCAAGGACTCCCAGGAAGGGGAGGGGGCTCTGAAATCCGTGAGTTGAGGGCCCTGTGTGAGTGTGCCGCAAGACCCCTCCATTTTTTCTTTTCATTCACCCAACTCTATGCCAGGCCCTGTGCTGGGGATGACAGATAAATTCCTTCCTTCCTTCCTTCCTTCCTTCCTTCCTTCCTTCCTTCCTTCCTTCCTTCACTCACTCAACCAATATTAGTTGCACACCTACTATCTCCAGGCACTGGGACTAGGATGGGAAGTCTGCCCCCTAGCAGCTCCTGGCCAAGCCCCGGGTCAGGGTCAGGGTCAGGGTCAGTGGGTAGAGCCACAGCAGGGCTGATAGCATCCTCTGGGTGAGGCCCAAGCCCAAGAATAAACAGCGTTTTGCAGCTTAGGCTTCCTGGGTATTCGTCCACATGCTGGGAGTTCTTACCTGAGTCAAGGCTGAAGCCTTTCTCTGCAGAGATTACCGCCCTCGATGCCCCCTCCCCGCCCCGCCTCCCTCTGTATTTAGGCAAAGCCTGTGTCCTGAGTCTTTTCAGGTCAGCTGTGTAGGACCCCCTGGTGGAAGGGAACAATAGCCTGAAGGAGTTTGGGGCTGGGGAGTCCCCCCAGTCAGCGATAGCAGTCTGTGACCATCTGGCCCCCGGTTCCAGGGGGTACCCATGGGGAGACCAGCAAAAGGGGCAGACAGGGCACGTACCCATACACATGTGCAGTCCTTGCATGCACACACATGCTAAGACTCACACACAAAGTTCATATATTGTCACGTGATACTCTCATGTGCACATGCATGTGTGCACACATAGTGCTCTTACACACATGCAATAGTCCCACCTGTGATACTCCCACGTGCACCCACACAGCACGCACACACACACACACGCACACACACACATGCACACATGCATGAACCTAAGAATGACCCAGAGCTGTCTATGGTAAATGAAGACCACAGGCAGGTGCAGGACCAAGAACATTGGACTAGAAGCCAGGGGTCGAGGGTTCTTGCCCCACTGATGCTGCTCATTCCTTAGGTGACTCTGGGGGAGCCCCTTAGTCTGTCCGTCATCTGCAAAGGTTTGAGGCTTGAGGGGAAATGCTTTGGAAACTGTAAGGCACTGTGCTGGGCAAGAAAATGGCAGTAGCCAGGCTTAGGAGAGCATTCTCGGAAGGCTGGTGGTGGCGTCTGAGAGAGGCTGGGGTCAGGGGGTGGGTGGAGGAGGAAGGGGAGCTTGCTCTCCTGGTTGAGATGTGGACAGGGGAGGGAGGAGGAGGGCCATAAGCAGAGGGATGGAAGGCAAAGGGGGGCGAGGCCGGGGAGACCTGCAGGAAATCTTGTTTGGAAGCTCAAAGTCAGCACCCGAAGCCCATTACTGCTGTCCACAGGGGGCAGGGAGAGGGGAGGGGGCCGATCCTCTTAGCAAGTCGGCAGGAGCAGGAGAGAGGGGGAGCGGGGGTGGTGCATGGCTGCCTGGGTGGGTGATTTCTCGCTTGCACTAATCCCAGTGTGGAGCTGGGGACAGGCAGTGGGACAGGCGGGGGTGTGTGTCTGTGTGATGTGCGTCTGGGTGTCCGTCAGGGGCTGGAGCTGGGTGAACAGGGGCTCATGGGCTCCCATCAGTGAGCTGGCGATTGTGGGGTTGTGAGGTTGCAGTGCGTGTGAACATGTGTGTGTGCTCACCGGGGTGTGCGCGTCTGTGAGGCACGCGATGGCCTGTGGCCTAGCTGTGTGGGTACGCGCACTTTATCGTGTGTATCAGTCTTTGTGTGCTCGTGTCGGCCCGTCTCCCTAATGCTGTGTGCCGCCGCTACGAGTGTCCGTGTGTTTTGTGTGTGCGCGCCCGCGTCTTCATCCATGTGGGTGAGGACTTGGGGTCGTTAGCATGAGTGTGGAGCAATAACAACGATGATTTGAAAGCCGTGGCTTGCAAACTCAGCTGCACATTAGAACCACCTCGGGGGAGCAGGCTTTACAAACACTCCTGATGCCCAGACCCTCAGAATCCACAGGGTGTGAGGCCCAGGGTGTGAAGCCCTGGCATTGGCATTTTATTTATTTATTTTTTAAGATTGTATTTATGTATTTGAGAGAGAGAGAGCAAGTGAGCACAAGCAGGGGGAGGAGCAGAGGCAGAGGGAGAAGCGGACTCCCCGCTGAGCACGAAGCACAACGTGAGGCTCCATCCCAAGACCCCGAGATCATGACCTGAGCCGAAGGTGGATGCTCAACTGACTGAGCCACTCAGGTGCCCCAGGCATTGGGATTTTATTTTATTTTTTAAATGTTTAAATTTTTTTTTAAGAGTTTATTTATTTATTCATGAGAGACACACAGAGAGAGGCAGGGACACAGGCAGAGGGAGAAGCAGGCTCCACGCAGGGAGCCTGATGTGGGACTCGATCCTGGGACTCCAGGATCATGCTCTGGGCTGAAGGCAGTGGTAAACTACTAAGCCATCGGGGCTGCCCCAAATTTTTAAATTTTTAAAAATTGTTATTTAATTTATTTATTCCTGAGAGACACAGACAGAGAGGCAGGAACATAGATAGAGGGAGAAGCAGACTCCCTGTGGGGTGCTCGACGCAGGGCTTGATCCCCCAACCCCTGATCATGCCCTGAGCCAAAGGCAGATGCTCAACCGACTGAGCCACCCGGGTGCCCCAGGCATCTGCATTTTGAATGACTCCCCAGGGGATGCCAATGGGGAGGCGGTGCCTGAGCAGAGCCCAGTGGAGCAGCCAGGTCTCTCCTCCCCTGCCCTCAGCCTGCCCCCGGGAGCTCCATCTGCACACAGCGAGGGGGTCCCAGCCCCAGACCTTGAGGGGCCAGGGCACATCGTCCCCGTGAGCTAGGCTGCCCCAGGTAATCCCCAGCCCACAGAGACGTAGATCATGGAGTCCCAGCATTGTGTCCCATCCCCGGCGATCTGTGCCCTGGCCTTCCGCCCTGACAGCGGGCACAGGCTGGCCTCCGATCCTGCCCCCCATCACCTGTTGAGGAAGTAGGAGAATGAGCTAGTGAGGTGGGGAACCCGGCTGGAGGCGGGGAGATAGAAGTGCTCAGTGCGCCATTCCAGCCTGTCCTTTAGGAGGCCACCAACCCGAGGCTGAAGGCAGGAGGGAGCGACAGTAAGCCCAGGGATGGGCGACCCTGCTGGTAGCTGGTGGTGACTCTCTCCCGGAGTGCAAGTCACTGCCATCCTTGGGGTCTCCGTTTCCGCTGGAGGCGTCACAGACTCGCCATCAGGGCCCCAGCTTCTGCGTGGGGGTAGGGAGTCTCCCTTCAGAAAGCTCCCACTGTGTGCCAGGCTCCCGGGGAAGAAGAGAGGACAAAGGCACAGTCAGGCCTCCAGTCTGCCCGCAGGTGATGGTTTCGAGCTCAGGCCAGGTCCCTTCTCCTCCAGGTGAGAGCGGAGGGGCGACAGCGAGCACGTGCTGAGAACAGGCCGTGGGCGCGTTCACCGTGCTCCGACTCCTTTATTTCTTACAGTGACCCCATAGGGAGCTACGGTTGTTGCCAGGCCCGTTATACAGACGAGAAAGCTGAGGCAGAGAAGGTTAAAGAGATGGCCCAGGGTCACAGCTCCCCGGGGGGAGCCTGGATGCAGGGGCTGATTCTCTGGCTCAAGGCGCCGCAGAGAAGCCCCTGGAAGCCCTGAATGGGTGAGTCTCGGGGGTGGAAGTGCTGTCCCTCGGGGGCCTCGGGGTCCCCTGCGGACGTGCGAGCTGGGGCTCCCTGACCTGTCCACTGGTCCAGGTGGTCCTGGGCCTCCTTCCAGCCCTGGTCCCATCCCCGGGGCCCTCCGGGCTTGATCCCTGCCCTGCCTCGTCTCCTCTCCGTCCCTCCGCGGCCCCCGCCTGCCGCCCCCCACCCCGCCACGGAGCCCCGGTGATGGCGATCCCCTCCTAATTGCAGCCTTGCTCCCGAAGCGCGCTCGGTTATCACAGAGGGTGCAGATCCCACCGCTCAGCCTCCTCGGTCCCAGGCCCTGGGGCCAGCTCAGGAGCGGAGGGAATTAATTA
This sequence comes from Canis lupus dingo, assembly GCF_003254725.2. Classification (NCBI taxonomy): domain Eukaryota; kingdom Metazoa; phylum Chordata; class Mammalia; order Carnivora; family Canidae; genus Canis; species Canis lupus. The sequence goes on along the minus strand of NC_064244.1, from coordinate 78,369,317 downwards.
CATTTTTCCCATCCCCTCCTTTTCAGGGAGGGGAGCGCGCCACCGCGTCCCGGGGAGGGGGTGGCAAGCGGAGGATGTGGAAGGAGGGCTGGCACGGGGGCTCCCGCGGCCCCCCGCCCCCCAAACCTGCCAGCCTCTCCCCCAGCGGCGGAAGGGGGGATGAGGCCGCCCCTTATTGATTTAGTCTGGTGGAGGCTGGGACTGATTTAGAGCCCAGGGAGAGGAAGGGGCTGGGGGCGGGCGGGGGCCCGAGGAAGGGACGGCTGTCACTCAGCCTGACGGACAGCCCGGAGATTTGCCTTCAGATAAAACCTTACAGATGTGGAGGTCGGTATTGATTTTGAGTTAGTAACGGTAACGTACCAAGAAGTAATACATTAGCCAAAGCAAGGTCACCGGGAAGAAAGTAAAACCCACCGGGGGAGAGGCCTTAGCATTCTTGAGGGGGGGGGGAATTACCGCATCAGACTGGGACTTCCTCAAGTTCAAAAGTTTGCAGGCCCCACACTCTTGGGCTGGGCCCGTAACCCTGGGCAAGGCTTCCTGCCTCTGCGGCCGGAGGAGGGGGCTCCCGGGGGTGCAGGGGCCAACCGGAGGCCATGGAGGGCCACTTGGGTCCGCGGGACTCCCCGCCGCGGGGCTGCCCCTGGCCCCTCTCCCCAGCATCTCTCCAGCACAGGCTGCTGGGGTCAGGGAGACGTGGGTTCGAATCCCAACCCCGCCGCGTCCTGGCTGTGTGACCTCGACTGTGCCTTTCCATGTCTCTGTGTCTCGGTTTCCTTGTCTGCATAAGAGGGGTGATCATCACCCATGGGCCCTAGGAGGGAGCGCGCCCACCTCCCTCTTCAGCGGGGTCCTGTCCCACTTGCTTGGAAACTGCTGTGCCTGGAGCCGGGGTGGGATGAAATGGAAGCTCTTTGATCCGCAGGCCGCCAGGGACTCCGGGAGAGAGTAAGCAGCCTCCTCACGTCCCCATTCACACCTATCCCAGATGTGGATTTGATTTGATGTTCCAGGGCAAATCCCATTGAACAAATCCCATTACTGAAAAATCTCCCCGGGCCTGAGCTGTATCTGAGGCCTCTCGAGCCACCGGGCACCACACGAGCCCCTTCTGACGAACTCCGGGAGGTCTTGCAGCTCTCAGGATTTTCACTCTCAACACTGACCTTCTTGCTATTTCCTAAACCTGCTGTGTGTGTTCCCACCCCAGGCCCTTTGCACTGGCTGGCTCCTCTGCCTGCAAAGCTCTTCCGCGATATCCTCCCATCGCTGGCTCTTTTTGCTCTTGCTGGATGGGGACGTATTCCCTTTGTGTATCCGCCGCTACAAACACTTCTCGGTATCTGAAATTATATTGTGTATTTGTTTGTCATCAGCCTCCTTCACGAGGGGCTGGCTCCAGGCGGGCACGGAGTTGCTGGTGCTCGCTGCTGCACCCTCAGTGCCCCGCTCAGTGTCGGCACATAACAGGTGCTCACTAAAGATTTGTTAAGTGAGGTCCGTGAATCCAACCGGGTTTTCCTGGGCTCGTGGTATGCAACAGGCGCGGTGTCGGTGCTGGGGCGGCCAAAGCTGGGTGAGCCGCAGTTGCCCTCCTGCCCTCGAAGGGCTCACAGTCCAGCCCTGTCTGCAGCCTGGCACATGGCTGCAGGCTGTGAAATGTGTTGAGTGCGGAAATGAATGAATGACAGGTGTCTTCGGGAGACACTGTATCGCTCACTCGGTGGAGCTGGGACCCAAAGCGTAAGGCGGGGAGTGGGGGAGGAGTTGGGACAGGTAGGTAGGTAGGTAGTGGTCTGAGCACAAGAGGCCCAGGGAGAAGCAGGCTCCCCACTAAGCAGGGAGCCCCATGTGAGGCTTCACCTGAGCCAAAGGCAGACGCTTAACCGACTGAGCCACCCGGGCACCCGCCACCCATAATTCCTGAGAGCTGGGGTCAGATTTGTGGCAGTTCTCGGTGGGTCTGTGCCCTGCAGGGTGAGTGTGTTCTGTGCAGAGCTCCCAGGCCATCCCCGAATGTGCTCCTCCTCCTCCTAGCCCCTTCCCCTCCCTCCCCTCCCATTCCCTTGTCTCTTGCAGCTCGGCCTCTTGGCCTGTGCACAGGAGGGAAGGATGAGACCAGGGTCTCTCCAGAGCGGACCGACCCTCCCGAGAGTCTCCCCACCCCGACAATTAGCCTCCTGAAGGAAGGGGGACCGGGCCTGTGGATTTTCCCTGAGCCTCTGAGTCTGATCTTGGGGTCCAGACCTCCTTCGAGGGGAGACCAGGGTTAATGTTTAGGTTAATGTTTATGGGATTGGGGTGGGGGATATGGGATGGGTGATGATTTTCTTAATTTAGATGGAAAGTGGAGTCTAGATGGGGAAACTGAGAGGCAATTGGGAAGAGAATCAAGTCCCCTAACCCCCTGGCAAGTGCTAGATTCCTGAATTTGCCCTGAGATCCCCCCGCCCTCCTCCCCAGACCACAGACCTACACACACCAAATTCCCTAGGCCCAGGAGAACCCATCTGCACAGCCAGAAAGCAACACACGGGGCCCAACAGTGGCAGGCGTCCTCACAGACCACCCCCTTGCTGGGGTCCCTCTTGCCACCCCCACTCGGACCTCTACATGGACCCTCCCGTGAAAGAGGGTGGGTTGGTAGATCCCATGGGTCAGGCCTGCCCAGACTCTCCCCTTCTCACACACTCATCCCCTTGTGGCTTTGCCATGTCCATGGGGCTGACACACCATTAAGTCCTTCCTAAGCCCTGTCAGCTGCAGTGGAGGCAAAGACCAGCCTCCCCACCCCCAGCCCCAGGCCTAGTGCCCTTGATTCTGGCTCTGGGGGAGGGGGAGTGAAAGGACCCAGGAGGGTGACCCCAAGGTGAGGGGATTGTGTTGGGAGCATCCAGGGAAGGGGCTGGGAGGGGCTGTGGGAGGGGCTGTGCCCATGCTCCAGCCACAAGGGGCCCCAGCCTCACTCACCCCGGCCAGCGACTGTCCAGGCGGCCGGCCCCTGGAGTGAGAACCTCTGAAGGGGTCAGATGCCCAAACTCACCCCTTGAGAGTCAGTCCCGACCCTACCAAGCGAGCAGGCCCCGAGCTGCTCCCTGCACACTTGCAGTGAGGTCTGGAGAAGCCACAGCCTGTCACTTCGTCTGAGGAAGGGGCACCCCGGCCTGGCCTCGCACACCTCTTTAGGGATCTGGATTGGGGGAGTCGCATGAGTTCACACCAGGACGATGGAGTGGAAAGAGAAAGGGGAAGAGGGGCCCTGGGGGAGGCGGGGCCCGAGCTCTCGGCACGCAGACCCCGCCTCACACCCGCAGCCACCCTCTGGGTTGGGGACGGTCACGGAAGCTAAGGGACATCTCACGGGTCTGCGGAGAAGCCCAGGGGCTGTCCCCGGCCTGAGGATTCCACATCCATGCCCTCCGCGCCCCCATGCCTCAGTGCCTACGGTGAGGACAGGTCATAGGAGAAGGTCACAGTTTCCAGAAGTATCCGGTCTTCAAGTAGATGGTTTGCTCCCATGCCCCTAGCCTGACTTCTCTCAGGGGAATCCGAGAACACAGCCGTGTCCCCAGCACGGACCCCAGCTGCTGCTTCGGGCAGGTGAGCGGCACAGCTTCCCCCCGGCACTGCGGCCTCCCTCCCATAAGGGGTGGCATCGCCGGGAGGTCGCCAGGGTCCTGGGCCCTGCAGGCCCGCTGCACTAGGACCTGCCTCTCCGTCGTCTCCCTGGGCTGGCTGCGACACCCGTGCTCCCACACTGAGGGACTCCTGCTGTCGGCACCACTTTCCCTCGCCCTCTCTGCTGGAGAGCTGGACAGCAGCTGTCACCTCCTCCAGAAGCCTTCCTGGACCACCAGACTGGCTGAGCTCCCTTCCCTGGGTTCCCACGGCCCCCCTGAGCGGCCTCTGACGTGCCCCACACTGCTTCATATCTTGACGATCTGCTCCCTGCTGCCTCCCCAACCAGACTCAGACATTCCCTCCCCGCCCCCCGCCAAGGGCAGGGACCATGGCTGTCCCACCTCTGAAGACCCAGCGCCCCGCCTGAGTCACCACCAATGCATGTTTGTTGAATGAATAAGTGAATGCACCAGTGAACCAACACCAGGCTCTCTAAGCTGGGTGTCTAGGGGTGAGCCTCACCCCGGCCGTCTGGGCCGCCAGCCCTATGGGGAGCCCCTGCTGGCTGTCCCGGCCAGGCAGGGGGGGTGATGATCACAGGTACCTGAATGCTACCGGCGTCAGAGAAAGGTGCCCGCAAGGCTCTCTGAAAGCGTTGGCCGTGGATGTCGGTGTGTTAGGGGCAGAACCTCAAAGTCAAGAGCACAGCAGGCCTAACGCAGGACCAGGTGTGAGGCCAGACAGATCAGAGTCCTGTTCTAGCCTCTATAGGGGGGGATGGGGGCATCTGAGCCTGACGGGGGAGGCGCAGATTCCTGCCCTGGAGGAGCCCCTGTCTGCTGGGAGGCCTCATTAGTCCGTTCGTCCGTGCGTTCGTTCGTCAGACAGGCACCAGGTGCCCCTTAGAGCCAGACCTGGGGATATGCAGAGGTGGGGGAGGCCCTGCCCTGCCCCCTGGAGCGCTCGGTCAGGGGAGATCCCGTGGGTTGGGACCTGACCAGGAGACACCACTAACCGTCTTACCCCCGGGGCGAGCAAACCAGGTAAACTGAGGCTCTCGGTGCTACACAGGCATCTCAGGGGAGCAACCCCAGCCAAGGCCTGTCTGGAGCCAGCCTGGCCTCACCCCCTCCAACCCCGTATCTATGGGGTCCGTGCTCTGAGCCCCAGGTGCCCGCTGCTCGCCCGCTGCTCGGGCCGCACTGATCGTCTCTCCCCCGCAGGTGATGAGCATTCTGAGCAACCCCAGCGCCGTGCCGCCACAGCCACAGGCCGACTTCTCCATCTCCCCGCTGCACGGCGGGCTGGACTCGGCCACCTCCATCTCGGCCAGCTGCAGCCAGCGGGCCGACTCCATCAAGCCGGGAGACAGCCTGCCCACCTCCCAGTCCTACTGCCCGCCCACCTACAGCACCACCGGCTACAGCGTGGACCCCGTGGCTGGCTACCAGTACGGCCAGTACGGCCAGAGTGAGTGCCTGGCGCCCCAGCTGTCCCCTTCCCCACCCCTGCCCTGCTGCAAGCATGTTCTGGGTGTTTAGAGAACCTCTGTTCAGTTACAGAGAGCTGCAGGGTGGTGTTGGGGTGGGGGCGCCCATTTCACAGATGAGAAAATCGAGGCCCGGTTGTCCTAAGATGATACTGAGCCAGGCCCCTGCACCCCCGCTACTGTGATCTCGGAGCAGTGCTGTCCCACAGAAGCGTAATACAAGCCACGAATGGCATTTAAAATTTAAATTAAATTAATTTAAATTTTTAAAATTTAAGCCACGGCTTACAACGTAAGAGGAAACAAGCGGACTTCTTTTTACTAACGTGTTGTTTGACCCGGTATATCTGAAATGATGACCATCTGACACGAATCCACGCAGAGTTACGAACGAGATATTTCGCATTCTTCTTTTTCACGCGCTATCTTTGAAATCCAGCCCATTTTAGTTCAGACGCTAGGTTTTCATTGGAACTGCTTGATCTGTATTTAAATTTCATAAAATTACAGCTGAGAAGGGGGATTTACACACCCAACTTGTTCCAAATATACTGTAGAGTTTCCCAACCACTAAGCTAAATCGAATTTCAGTTTTCACATTTAAATTAGATAGAATTAAATTAAAATGTAAAATCCGGTTCCTCGGTTGTGTGGCCACATTGCAGGGGCTCGATGGCCGCGTGTGGCTGCCGTGTTGGACGGCGCGGTACTAGAGACCCTGCCCTGTCCTGCCCCTCTGGATACGGGGGACAGCTGGATTTTCGACTCTCTCCTGAACCTGCCTCCCATCCTCAGCCTCGATCGTCCCCCGGGCACCTCGCCTAGATGCGGGGGACAGCGGACGCCCGGCCCCGTGGCTGCCAAAGGCAGGCCCGGCCACAGCCTCCAGCCGCCAGATGGGGCAGCGTCGGGGCAGGCCGAGAGGCACCGGGAGCCGAGGTCACGGGGCCCCCCTCCTGCCCCCCTCCTGGCAAAGGCCTCACCTGCTGGTGTCAAACTAATCAGAAGGGCGTGTGGTGCGAGGCCGAGGTCCCAGCCCCAGGGCATCCTCTGCCCTCCTCCGCCGCCGCCCTGGCCCGGCCTCACTGACCTCTGCTTCCTGCCCCACACCAGCCGCTCCTCCCGCTCGGCCTTGGCCTCCACCGCTAAATGAGGGCCAGCTGTGCTGCGTTCACGGCCCCTGGCCCACGTATGCGTGTGCTCCGTTTATATGTGTGTGAGTGAGAATACGCGTGTCCTGGACTCGTACGATTCGTGAGTCTGTGTGTGTCGTGTAGTTCAGCGTACATGTGTTCGTGCACGCGTCCTGTGTGTAGGCGTGTGTTTGCATGTGTGAATGTGTGAGGGGCACGCATGAGCATATGCACGTGACCATTCACGTCTCTTAGCTTACGCGAGCATATTGTGTCCACGTGATATGCATATGAGTTTGTGAACATACCAAGGTGCACGCATTTGGTCCTGCGAGTGTGTCCGTCGTACATACACACGTGTGTTTAAATGTACGTTCAGGTGTATACACGTGGCTGAGTGTGCCCGTGTGTTTGACATATGTGACGGGCATGTGTCACTCTGTGGACAAGTAGAGCAAACAGGTGTGCGTGTGTACAGATGCATGTAAGAGTGTGTAGATGTGCGTGGTTATACGTACGCTTCTATGCATGTGCACTCCGACGTGCACAGATGCTTGGATGTGTCCGTGGATGTGTAGATATTTTGGAGTGCATGTGTATGGAGTGGTATGCTCCGTGTGCAGTGTGTAAATATGGAGGGGGTGTGCTAGGTGTGCACGTAGGTGTGGCTGTGAGTCCCCGTGTGTAGCTGCGCATCTGGGCCTGGACGCACGGTGTTGCCTGTGTGTATAACGGTGCCTGCGTACGGAGTCGTGTGCGCAAGGAGCAAGGGTGTGAGGGGGCACAGCACGTGTGTGCAGGTACGGCTCAGGGCGGGGCGCACACATGTGCACACAAGTGTCTCCAGAGGGGCCCGGGGGCGATCCCCTGCCCCGGCCCGGGTTCCCGGGCAGAGCGGGACACACATGCTCTTGATAAAGAGTTTAGAGCAGCTCCGCGGCGGCAGCGGCCCGGCCTGGGGCGGGCGTTAGTCACACCCGGGCCCCGTGCCCTGCTCCGGGGGTGCCTGCCCAAGTCGGAAATAAAATTAACCCCAAAGTCAGCACGGGGGCTGCAAGGGAGGGGGGATCAAAAGAGAAAGGGCCCAGGAGGCGAGAAAGGAGCGTTTGTTCCCCCAGAAGCTGGCCAGAGCCAGCTGCCCTCCCCACCTCCCTCCCTCCTTCCCCTTCTCCTCACTCACCCCTGCCAGCTCCAGCCCTGCCCTCCCCGGCTCCTCCAGGGCTGGCTCAGAGCGCTCCTGAGCTGACCCTCCAGCCCTATCCAGAGGGAACCCCACATAGGTTCTAGGGTCTGGCTGGGAGGGGCCCTACTCCCACTGATTCCACCACGTCACCCTGCCTCTGAGCCTCGGTTTTACCATCTGGGAGGTGGGAGTCCAGAGAGTAGACACCCAGAGTTTTTCCATTGTGTCGTCTTCCTCACCCTTAACGTTCTGGGACAGCCAGGGTCAGGGACACACCCCCTGTCACGGGCGACTGAATACACCTATGACCGGGCTCCCAGTTCACCTGCAAAGGTGCACCTCCCACACAGCCTCTGTATGCACCTCGGTCCACCCGTCACCTGCTCCCACCAGTCCCGTGCGTGAGTTCAGCCCACCAGGCACTGGGCAAGTTGCATGTTCCTCATTTCACGCCATCGTCAAAGCCCCACGTGCAGCAGGTTATCACTTGTCCTCAGGTTATAGATGCAAGGCTAAGGCTGAGGGGCTAGGGACCTTCCCCAGGTCACACAGCAGGTGAACGGTGGACTCCAGGTCCCCGAACTTCCCTCCTGACTTCCAACCTGGTTCTCTTTTGGCCAAACCACAAACTCGTGTAAGACACTCAGTAATACTACGCACCTCGGCCCACCGTTGTGCGGGTTCACGTTCAGGGCCTCGCAGGCACCTGTGCGTGAAGAGCCGCACGCACACAGATTTGTTCCTGAGCGTTCCCGGATGTGTGACTCTGTACGTGGCTTCGGGGTTTATTGAGCATCTACTGTGGGCCAGGCCCTTGTGGCTGCCCTGTGTGGTGTCCAGGTTATTCCTCCTGGACAGACCAGGCCATGGACCCCAGAGAGGTTATTTGCCTGAGATCCCGCGTGGACGTGAACACAGCCACGCCTATGGCCTCGCCCTCAGAGAGGCTCCCTCGCAGGTGTGCGGGGAGCATGCATGTGGCCAGACTCCTCCGCAGGAGAGTCCTCCCCTCTCCCCGGGCCTCTTGTCTTTCCCAGGGACACCTCTACACCTTCTCTTGTTCCTGGCCATCATCTGTCCATCTGTCTGTCTCTCCTGTCCCTGGAGGGGGTGGGGGCAGGGGGCAGGAACGGGGCACACGGCAGATTAATACGGCCCCGGTGTTCCCAGAGGCCAGGGCCGTACTAATGATGGGGCTGATAGAACGCAGAAGTGTGAAAAGAATTTTAATAGATCTGACAAGTCTAATAAGAATTTGTGTCTAGAAGGGTCCTCCTCTGGGGCCGCAGGCTGACGAGGCGCTGACGGCTGAGATTTGTTTACTGGTTGGCATCTCCTGCCAACTCCCGATTAATCTAATTTGAGACATTTCGAGCCCAGGCGCGGGCACCAGGCAGAGGAGGGACGCGGAGAGACAGAGGGACAGGCGGGGCCATTGACAGAGGCTGTAATGAGAAATGTCACAGCCCTGCCCTCGCCGGCCCCTGGCTCGACCCCAGGGAGAGGCAGGCTCTGCGGCACGAAGGGTGCCCTTGAAGTTGGCTGGTCATCAGTAGAGTTGGGCTTCTTGGTGTCTCTTTGCCCACCTTGACGGGGCCTGGGGCCCACTGTGCGCTGGGCCCTGGCCGGAAACCCGGAGATGCTAAAAAGGATGACACCGAGTGACCAGAGGCACAAGCGGGACGAATTCGGGTTCCTCCGTCTCATGTGCTGTGCCTGCCTGTGAGTCGGCGATCTTGCTGTGCCTCAGTTTCCACCTTGGTAAAGTGGGAACGGCTGTACCCTAATGCATGAGACTGTTGAGAGGTTGAGACTGCGGCCGCCTTGCCACCACCCCCGCCCCAGGAAGAGCTGCAGAGGCTGGCACAGAGTTTGGTGAGAGGTAGAATCAGGGGGATGAGGGGGATGTAGGCGGAGCCTCCGGTGAGTTGGGAAGGTCACCTGACTTGGTCATGTGCAGCAGGTTATCATTTCCTGGGGTGGAAAATGGGGCCAGTGTGGGATTTGGTGCAGAGTAGCCTCTAAAGTACGCTGCATATGCCAGGGGTTGTTCTGTAGGAGGCTGCAGGTGAAGTGTGCATGGAGGAGGCTGGGACTTGGCATCAGACCCCCCCGGCTTCAATCCCAGCTCCACCACCTAACAACCAAGTGACCTTTCAAGTTACACGGCACCTTAGGGCGCAGCCTCGGCCCTATCCCCTGTAAAATGGGATCGCAGAACTGAGCTAGAGCACGGGTAGTGCTTGCACCAGGAGGGCCAGAGCACCAGCTGGGTGGGTGGTAGCTCCTCCCTCTCCTCCTGCTGCCACTCTGCGCATTAGCTTCCTCAAAGCTGAGGGCAAGGCTCGATCGAGGTCAGGTCGGGGCCCTGGGACCCACATAAGACCTGCTCCAAGTAGCAGAGATGAGACACCTGAGTTGCAGGCTCCCCCTGAGGTCAGGGATCCGGCCTTCTTACACTTCCACCTGAAGCAAGGGGCAGACCCACGGCAGGGCAAGGCTGGCCACCACTGCCTCTGTGCTACCCGCTGGAAGCCTGAAAGCTGACTAACCTCAGGGGCAGCACCCAGGGGCTCAGCTCCAGCCTTAGAGCCTGGAAAACAGGAACACAGGGCCTAGCCAGGCACTCCAAAAACCCCAGGACATTTGCATATCCTTTGGGAATCTGGATACAATCCCTGAGCCCTCTGTGCCCAGCATCCAAAAACATATCATCTCATTTGATCCTCATAAGAGCCCTTGAGGAGGCTGGGATTTGTTCTACCCATTTTACAGACAAGGAAATGGGCCTGGAGAGGCAGCATGATTTGCCCAAAGCCACATGAACAAGAGATAGTTGGACTCTGAGTTGTTCCATTTGCTGTTCCTTTCCTCCCTGCCGCCATCAAAGGTCCCATCTGCTCAGTGAATCCCAATCCTATGAGAGCCCAAGGCCCTTGAGCTCACCGTGTACCAGACTGCAGCGCTGACTAACCTCTTCGTATGCATTTTCTCACCTCGTCCCCACAATTCTTTGACCTAGGCGCTATCATCATCCCCATTCTACAGACAAGGAAACTGAGGCTTGGATAGGCGAGCTGGTGTGCCCCAGATCATACACTGAAAGTTGGTGGGTGTGGGATCTGAACCCCTAGGGGATATGGCCTCAATTACTGATACTGCCCACCATGCCTCCCTGGGCCTTGCCCACTGGCCATTCCCACACCTCCTGGCTCTACCCATGGGGCCCCTCAGGGGGCAGGTGACCAGGAGAATATTGGGCCAGGCCTCGTGATTCCAAGGCAGCACTCTTTACATTTCTTGTCACCTCTGGATCCAACAGATCCTAGGAGTTGGATTGGCCACAGCCACGGGTTCCAGTGTAGGAGGTAGCATCTCTGCAGTTCGTAGAGTCAAGACAGAACACATGCACACACAGACCTAGCAGTCACGCCTGCACACACACATGTATCGACACGTGTCCCTGGCTTAGGTGCAGCTCACGTGTACCTGGCTACCCATGCTTGCGCAGGCATTCCCACTGTTGTACTCACACAGGTACACACAGCTGCCCGCATCTATCCGCATGTACACGTGTGAGCATCATTCACGTGTGAATGTTCACATTAGTGCCCCTTACAGAGACTTTTGTTTCCACTGTGCACAAGTACACACCCTCAGACTCATCTCTCTCCTCTGGATGGTCAGAACTTCGAGGCTAAAGGTCTCAGCTCCCTGCACATTAGGGTCCTGGCTCCTCCTTCCACATGAACCCCATCAGCTCAACTGTGAAAGCAGCTTTGCTTTTGAGTAAGGGATATCGCTTTGCCTCATCCGTGACTGGGCTCAGGGCCTGAAGAAGGCAGAAGGACCTTGCCCTCGTTACTACCTGGGCTCCAGGGGATTCATGGACGTCCCCCATAGCAGATGTAGGTACAGGCATGTTGGAACTAAGTCTTTGCTCAGCAACATGGATCCTCCCTATAGAACCTACAAGAGAGCTGGGCAAATAATAAGGGTTAAGTAAATATTTGCTGAATGGTTTGAGAGGAGGTAAGAGAAAGAGCTTCATGAAGAGATGGATGGATGATGGATGGATGGATGGATGGAAGAAGCATGGCTAGATGGACAGAAGGGTGAACAGATGAATCAATGAATGGATATATGGATGGATGGATAGATGGATGGAAGATCAAATGGACAGATGGACAGAAGAGTGAACAGATGAATTGGTGAATGGATGGTTGGATGGATGGATGGATGATGATGGATGGATGGATGGATGGACAGATGGATAGGTGAACAGAAGGGTGAATGGGTGAATCAATGAATTATGTACATATGGATGGATGGATGTGTAACAAATGGAAGAATAGGCAAAAAGAACCTGTTTCTAGGAGTTTCTGTCTCTCTTTTTTTTTTCCAGCTGCTGTTGATTACCTGGCCAAAAACGTGAGCCTCTCCACACAGCGCCGTATGAAGCTCGGGGAGCATTCTGCTGTGCTGGGACTCCTGCCTGTGGAAACTGGCCAGGCCTACTAGGGCCCCTGGGGCGACTTGCCCCAGACCAAGTCCCAGCCCAACCCTTACTGGTCCCCAAGCCTCCCAGCCTCAGTCCTTTCATCGCCCTGGGGTCCCACGAGGCCAGGAAAGGAGCCCATTCCCTCCTCATAGCCAGCCCTCTGGAGATGTGCAGCCAGTCTACCATTCACCTATGTTTAGGCACCCAGAGTGACCCCCTTGGAGTCTCCCCCTCTACTCTCTCCCCAGGAGGGTTTCTGGTCAGCCTGCAGTCCTCCCCCCTCCCAGTCAAATCCTGTCGTGGCCTCTGTGCTATCTCAGGCACAGAAATGGAAGCTCACCCTGAATAGAGCACCTTGGGCACCCAAAGGAGGAAGGTGTCTGGGATGAGGTACTGGAGCCCTTTGGACCCAACTCCAGTGAGTACCCTGGCCAGAGGTGGGGGTGGAGCTCGCAGGGCCACTCTCAGCTGGAAGTGCTGGGAGCCAGCCCTCCCAGCTGGATCTCTGACCCAGGGCCAGAAGCATAGCCCGTTCCTCCTCTGGATGCTGGGGTGCCAGCAGAGAGGGGACCCTCGCCCTGGGGTTTTCCCAGGAGGATCACCCAGGAATTCTGAGGACTCCAGGACCCTCCATACACACCTCTGGTGGGTGTAGGGGAGGAATCTAGCCCAGGTAGGGGTACCAGAAAAAGCAGGAAGAGGTACCCAGGGGACAGGGCTCATCAGCAGTGGGCCGCCAAGGGTGCAAGGACCCAACACAGGCACCCAGAGGCAGCAGGCTTCTAGACTGAAGGCCAAATTCCAACCTTGCCCAGCCTGTGCGGGGCCTGTGGAGCCCATAGGCCCTTCAGTTTTCTCATTCTCTGAATCACATGGTAGGGGAAGGAGATCAAGTCTTGCGTAAAGAGGTATAGGGCAGGCTCAGAAGGGGGCTTCGTAGCTGGGGTCCCTCTGTTTGTGGGCAGCAGACCTTTGTTGCCAAAGGCTTCCGTGCTCTGCCTTCAAGTCCACAATCCATGGAGCTGCAGTTTCTCACAAAGCCTCCCTCAGAGACCTGAGCCTGTCCCCTGCATGCCCAACCCTCTGTGAGGGGGACCTCCATCCACCCTTTAAGCTGCTGGGGTGCAGAGAACTTCCCTTGGAGCTCTGGAGGAGGGTTCTTGGACCAGCAAGGACAGCTTACCTAAGACAAGGCCACCAATTCCCCTTAACGTTTGGGGGGAGGGGGCATGTCCCCGTCCCACTGATAGTGGCACCTTTCAGTGTTGATCCACTCTAGGCTGAGAGGGCCCTGTCTACTCATCCAGAACAGTGAGGTGGGGACACATGTGGCCAGTCTTCAGGCCACCACTCCTGGAGAGGTTGGGGATGCCAAAGCTTCCAAAGAATTGGGGAAAGCCACCTTCCTTGGCCATGCCCATGCTTCCTCATATCCCTTCTCTTTAAAAGTTGAGATCTTTGGGGAATGGTTCAAGCCCCTGACTATGCCTCCCTTGGGACTTTTCACCACCTTCACCTACTTATCAGAATTATATTCATCTTCACCATCACCATCATTATAATCTACACTTGGATCACCTTTATCAAGTGCTGCTAGGTTAAAGGCACTTGTGAGGGAGACACAGCCCTAAATCCACAGAGACTGGGCCAGATTGCTTGTCCCCGCCTGGGCACGTGAGGCCACCTCTTTGCTCAACCCATGCCGCTTGCTCTCAGCCGACAAGACATTCCTGGAGGGAAGGGCTGCTGCTTTGGGAGTCAACCTGAGTTCCTCCCTACTGGGGAACTGGACTGGCAAGATGCTAGGACACTTTCCTGCATAGATGCCACTTCTGTGACAAATGCTTACCTGTTTCTCATCTTCAGACTTGGTAGTATCAAGCCTGTCCTGGACCGTGGCCAGGGTGGCTCATATCTCTGGTTTAGAAGAACCTATACATATATGGGGACAAATAAACTCTTTGGTAGTAGCAGATACCTGGACATGTGTAGCCCATGGACTTCAACCAAGATTTCAACTGGAGCATCTACTGCAGGAGACTTTTGGTTCTTCAAGCTCTGGACAGAAAGGAAGACTGTGTCGTCCCTCGGTGACCCAGTCCCTATGTTTGTAACCATCACAGCCAGGAAGCAGCTCTTAAGATCAACCACGGTCTTCATCTACATTCCTTGAATGGTCAATCCTCCCCCTGGAGGCCTGGCTCAGAAATCATCTGAGTCCCCTTCTATACCCAGGAGCAGGGCTCTCAGGCAGGTGACATCAAAACAGCCAAGCCTCACCCTCAGGAGGTGACATTCCTATGCTAGGACCAATCCTAAATATCTGCCCCCTGTGATGAAATGAGAATAAACCAAGTGGCTTCTCATTATGTCCATCTTCTCTGGAGTTCTCCCAAGTCGCCATCTTGGTAGAAAATGGGACTCATTCCCCCTGGAGCCCCACCCCCCTCAGAAAGAGACCCTGACCCTAGCAGGTTTTCCCTAAAACCTTGTGTACTAGTGTGTCTAGCCAACTCAGTCCATAAAACTCAGTCTTTGTGCTGGCAGCTCACAACTTCAACCAGAGAGAGAACATGGGACAAGAGGTACAAGGCTTCAAATTCTTGAGGATTGACCACAGCCTGAGAAGAAGGCCTGAATCCCAGTGGCCAGACCCAGTGGCCCAGAAACAATCCCCATCCATTCCTGTAAATAGAATCCGTAGCAAAATAAGAGATGTTTCCTCCAACTTATCACGAGTAGCTGTTGGTCCTACCTATTGGGGGGGGGGTCCCTCTTCTGAGCTCATTGTACATTAGTTGGAAATGTGGTGATGTGCTGTTCGTTTATAGGAAGTTGACTTTTATATAAATATATATATATATATACTAAAAAAGGAAAGAAAACCCCCACAGTGTGTGTCGTGCTAGTGCCAGGGACCATCTGTAGGGATATATCTGCATATTGTGTGTTTCAGATTATACATTCCAGGCTCTGTTGGGTTCTTTCATTTTTATTGCTTTGTTTTCTCATTTGGTATTTCTCTCTTGCTATGAAAAAAAAAAGTGATGTGTAAGAACCAAGCTATGCTTTATACTCTTATTTTTTACTTGATTTACCTTTGCCATTCTTTTGCCAGAAGAACATGAAGAAGAGAGATAGAGGAATGAGAGAGAAGGAAAGAAGGATGAAGAGGGAGGTTTGCCCAGAAGAAAAAATGAGAAGGTCAGATTTCCAATCTGACTATGGCTTGAGAGCAGAACAGGTCCCAGAATTTGCCCAGACTCCACCGAGATCCAACATTGTTTTCGATGGAGCTGGTGAAGCATTCTGAGATTTGGATCCTGGAACTTGGTGAAATTCCATGACTGCCCAAAAAAGACATTCTCTGGGGCCTCTCTCAGGTTGACGTTCTCGCCAAGCTCCCAATGTGCCCTTCACTACTGGACGCTTTTTGAGGTTGACAGCTCTGTCCTGCAAAGGCACCTAACCAAGACCAAATGGGGAGGGGGGTTACTCTGGCCGCCTTCTTGAAATGCTCAGAGATAACTGTGTATCGAATGCTTTTTCTGTCAACTCTAACATGGCCAATTCCCCCACCTGGGAAATATCTACATAGCACTCTAGATCATTCCTTCTTCCTAGTAATTGCAACTTGGTTGCTTCCGTGTTTGACTCACAGCCATATTCCTCCATCTGGAAGTGAGCGCGTGTGCATGAGAGTGTGAGTGGGGTGTGTGCGTGGGCCTGTGGGCACAAGGGTGTGTGTTTAACTATAATCGCACCATAATTTATTCAGCTATATGGAGTAGTAGACTAGAAAGAGAAACTGGCATTTGCTTTAACTACCTGCTTGTAAGCGCTTCCTCTGTAACTCAGGCGTAACTGTTATACATTAAAAGAAATTAAAGCATTTCCAAGGTTCCGTGTACTCAATTGATTGTCATTCGGCAGCTGCCCTAAAAGGAACCGAGGGGTGGTTGAGAACCCTAATTTAGAGGGTCAGGATAGGACCACCAGGTTCTCCAGTGCCAAGCAGCTGTTAGGCATGTAGAGGATGCCTACTCAATATTGATCAATGAATGCTGTTGCTTAAGCATCACTCTGATGAAATCTCAGTTCTGTTCAGTGGGCCAGACTTCCTGCTGCTAAGCTTAGAGCCCTCTGTGGCCCTCTCCCGGTACATCGAACTTGGAAGGTAGGAGAATGCTCAGAAGCTTCCATGCTTCAAAGGAAGAAGAAGCAGCTTCCACGTTTCCTAAAGAAGCAGAACCTGCTGTGGGGAATCAGGGGCAGGTGGATTTATGGAGGGGGAGCCCTCAAGAGAAATGCACGAGGAAGTGAAAAATGACGTAGGACAGAAGAAGGAGCTAAGCAAAGAGGGGGCTTTTTTTGTTTTGTTTTGTTTTTTTGTTTTTTTTTTATAAATTTTTATTTATTTATGATAGTCACAGAGAGAGAGAGAGAGAGAGAGAGAGAGAGAGGCAGAGACATAGGCAGAGGGAGAAGCAGGCTCCATGCACCGGGAGCCCAACGTGGGACTCGATCCTGGGTCTCCAGGATCGCGCCCTGGGCCAAAGGCAGGCGCCAAACCGCTGCGCCACCTAGGGATCCCCAAAGAGGGGGCTTTAAGTGGAGTCTCATTCCAACCTGATAGTCTAGGGAACTCTGGAGCATGAGTAGCGCAGAGTTAGTCTCACTTGGGGACTGGAGGATTGGCTTTTGCTCTAGAATGTCAGTCATTGGTTGGCTGCTGGCTGCCCCTGGGGATGTGGGTAGGTCAGTAAAGGCTAATGTGCTCAAGCAACTCTGGTCCGAGTAGGTCCTATGAGGTGAGAGCAGTTCTCCAGAGGAAGGTTCAGCAATGCACCCTTAGCAGCAACATCACATCCATTAGGGGACAGGTAAACTGGCCCAGTAAAGGGGATCTGGGCAAGAAACAAGTCCACATATGTTTCCCGGGCTCTAAACCGGGAAACCCATGTCATTCTAGGGCACTGGTTTAGGAAGGGGTGAAGTGGAGGAGTTGCTGGGAGAAACTGTACATGAAGGATTGGTAAGGTGTTTTGATGGACCTGAGTCCACCTAACCCAGCCAAGCGCTCCAGGGCAGGACTGAGGGAGATTGGGTCTTCCCTCCACCACTTACTATCCCCACAGGGTGACGAGCTTTGTACCAGCTCCCTAGGAATCCAGGTAGCTTATGTCAGAATCAGGGCTCCCAGCCACCTTTCCTACTGTCTCACCCTAACTGTGTAGTTATTCAGTAAGTCAGAAAGATATGGGGGAGAGTCAAGAACTGGTCAAGTTCTGCTCTTAGCCCTGCATTATGACTCGGTGTGGGTCCTGAGATAATTTTCTCCCTGTCTCAGACCCTAGTTCCATAAATTTTTTAAAAAGCAGGTTAGATAATCCCTAAGGATCTTTCAGGCTACCCTGATAATAAACTGAGCTGAAAGCTGGTCTGGAAGGTGGCCCAGAGAGTACCCCGAGGGCTCAGAGCTGTCCACTACCAGTGCTGGGAAAGCAACACAGTGCTAGGTGCTGAGTGATGCTAATTTGCTCCCAGACATAAACTTGCCCTGGGGGCCCTAAGAGAACTCTCTGTCCCCCCTTTCTTAGGGACCATTTCTAAGAGTCCCATCCAACAGACCAAGGATGGCTGAGAAATGTGATCTCCTGCCCAGACACAGTGCGCCCCAGAATAAAATCAGGTTTCTGTGTCTAAAGGAAAAGGAGGGGGATCCCTGGGTGGCGCAGCGGTTTAGCACTTGCCTTTGGCCCAGGGCGTGATCCTGGAGACCCGGGATCGAATCCCACGTCGGGCTCCCGGTGCATGGAGCCTGCTTCTCTCTCTGCCTATGTCTCTGCCTCTCTCTCTCTCTCTGTGTGTGACTATCATAAATAAATTTAAAAAATAATAATAAAGGAAAAGGAGGGACGTCTGGGTGGCTCAGCAGTTGGGCATCTGCCTTCGGTTCAGGATGTGATCCTGGGGACCGGGGATCGAGTCCTAGTCCTGCATCGGGCTCCCTGCATGGAGCCTGCTTCTCCCTCTGCCTATGTCTCTGCATCTCTGTGTGTGACTCTCATGAATAAATAAATTTAAAAAAAAAAATAAAGGAAAAGGAAAGAATGACTATTGGATAGATGAGTGTATCAGTCAGCTGTTGCTGCAGTGATGCTGTGTAACATAGCAGCCTCTTCCTGGTCTCATTGCTCATGCACATCTTATATGAATGAGTTCCACGGTCTTTCCTGGAGTAAGATTTACTAATGAAGGAAAGAAATTCCTGAGACAGGAGATGTATGAGCCCTGAGACTCTGTTGTGGAGTTGAGTCTAGAACACCTGGTCCTCCTGAGAGCACAACGTTCAGAACCCAGTTCCCTCCACTCACCAGGCTGCCACAATCTATCTCCTAGCCTTGCTGATGTAAACACCTATTGCAGGGAGTGCCTCGCTTCCCTGGTGCAGGGAGGCACCAGGGAGAGTATGTTCAGGGTTCCGGTTACCTCTACTCTCTCTCTCTCTCTCTCTCCCCTCTGGAAAGAATCAAAATGCTCCCTCAGATAAAGCCTTGTCCTTGGTCCCAGGAACCCTCTGTGTGACTGTACACAAGCCACTTCTCCTGATCCTTCAAATGGGAATAAAGTCTGTCCCATTGCATCAGGCTTGAATGCAGTAGCCAACAACTTCAAATCTCTGTGGCTTAAAACACCAAAGGTGTAATTTTTTTCTCATTCATATTTGTGACTGCTACTCATCACAGTCAGCCTGATGGAGAATGGGCATTGCCTCGAGCATTGCTGGCTGCTGGTATCAGAACAAAAGAGAGATGTGATAAAGTGTGTACTGGCTCTTAAAGTGCCCTACCTGAAGTGACTGGCATCAGACACTTCTGTTCACCCTCCATTGGCCAAAGCAAGTCACACTGGCCTTGAGAGTGTGGCCACACTGACCTTGAGAGGGAGAAAGAAAGTGTAATCCATCCTGTACCTGGGAGATGGGGGGTGGGACTATCAGGAACAGCACTTGGGGCCACCATGCCCACCCAGGCAGGGGGTTTTCTTGAGGATCGAGTGAGGCTAATGATATGGAAACAAACATTTCTATAAGGACTTGCTCTGTGCTCCCTGCCAGGGTGGACCCTGGAGGTAGGGTAGAGCAGAGAGTGGCACTAAAAGAACCACAGAAAAATGGCCTCTTCTCTGAGGAAAGGGGAACACTGACTACAAAGCTCCTGTGGTGTGCTCATGCATGCACTTTTAGTCTTATCATTGGCATAACAACATTGTGAGGGGGGCGGATTTTACCGTTAGTGTACAGGGAAGGAAGCCCTGAAGAGTCAGAAAGTTAAAGTCACTTGCACAAGATCACACAGCTAGTGACTGGTAGGGACTGAGCTCTCCCAAACACGGAGATGTTTCCAAGTCAAATCCCAATATTGAAGTGCTGGAGACATGGAGCAGCGGTCTCGTTTGAGGGTGGGTGCCGATGATCCGTACCCCATAGAAACCAAGCAGAGCTGTCTTCCACAATCTGGTTCAGGATCAGAGAGCTCTGCAGGCCACCCCCATCATCTGATGAGGAGACACCAGCTAGATAACCCACAGGTATCAGCACTGCGGTGACCCCTCCCAGAATTCGTACCACATTCATTCTTGGAAGACAAGGGCATGCTTGCTAGAAATATGAGCTTTAGAGAGAAAAGACACTAACATTTATGGTGCCTTCTGTGTACCAGGTGATCCTCATCCATTGCTTTAGTTAACACGCCCAACATCTGGAGGTGACAAGCATCGTGGACCCTCCAATACAATTGAGAATATGGACCTAGAGAAGTGAAGCAACTGGCTCCAGGCCCCCAACCAGGGGGTGGAGGAGGAGAAATTCAGACCCATGACTTGTCCCAGTGTCCTGTCCATCATAGCAGGCTGCCTCCCCAAAGTGCAGATGGGACACTGTGTGAACCAGGAGGACAATACTTCTTGAAGCGTATCAGTCAGCCGTTGCCATAGTAATGCTGCATAATAAGCCACCACAAAACTCTGGCTTACAATAAACACTAATTCTCACTTCCACAGTTTTGTAGGCCAACCGTGGTTTGGCTAATAATCTAGGCTTGGATGTTTTGGTAGGCAGATCATCTGTAGAAGGTCCAGCAAGATTCCTATTCTTTGATATATGTGTTCTTGAGTATGGGTGGGATCTGTGAGTATAATGGGATGGTCACTACCTCAACATGGTTACACAATCTGGCAAAGGTGACAGTACAGTCACTCTTGTGATCACATTACATTACACAAGACTCCATCATAATAGACTAGAGTGACATTCTCCTGCTGTCTTTAGGAAGCAAGCTGCTGTATTATGACAGGGTCATTGCTAGGATATTAGGGTACCCTCTAGGAGCTGAGAGTGACCCATGCAACAGCCAGCAAGAAAGTGGGGAGTCAGTCTTACCCAAGGAACTGAGTTCTATCAACACCCTGAATGGGTTTGGAAATAGATTCTTCCACAATCGAGCCTCCTGATGAGTTCATAGCCCCCACTGACACCTTGATTTCAGCCTGTTGAGATCCTGATTAGAGAGCCCAGTTATGTTGTACCCAGACTTCTGACCTACAGCAACTGTAAGGGGGGGTGGGGTTGTGTTAAACCACTAAGTTTGTGATCATTGGTTAGGCAGCAATAGAAAGCTAACATAGATGGGCAGCACAACTTTAGACTCTAGATCTGATGATATTTGTTCTGGGGAGCCCATGAGAAAGGTTGCTACTGGACCATGAGTACAGATCATCAGAGTTCAAAGGGCATTGTGGAGATCCCATGTTGAACCCCATTTCAAGTTTCTTCTCTTGTCAGATCCACTAACATCCCATTGGCCAAGCAAATCTCATGGTCAAGCCCAAGATCAAGGGACTGGAAGTCCGTTCCACTCACCCAGAGGCCTGAAAAGTCTAGATATCTATTACCAGGGAGTTAAGAATTAGGATCCATTACTTGGGAAATTTAGCACACATGCACAAAATCCCTCTGGCTGGTTTTACCTCCTCCACGTCCATCAGTACACAGCTGAGCATAAGCAGTTACCTCCATCATACATTTGAAGCTCATGAAGCCTCCCTCACCAGTGCTGCAAATTGGTCCATGGAGAGCGGACATCCAAGAAAGGAAAGTGGGAACTGGGAGAAGTCAGGGTGAGGACCAGGTACCAGTATGAAATTTGTGGGTTATCAGAAACAGTTTTGGGTAAAACTGACATGAACAGAAGTATTCCCAGGCAGAAGGGCTTAGGTAAGTGTTGGGGTATGGGTGGCTGGGTTCCTTGATTCTTTGGGCTGGGCCACATCCACCTGACCCTATAGAACTGCCTCCTTTTGTGAATCTAGCCCTTAAGGCCAGCTCCTTAGCTGCCTATATTATATGGATAAATATTTCCTTTTGCCAGGTATTTCATATACATGATTTGCTTATGGTTTTAAGATGGAAGTCAAACAGCATGTTCTAATCCTAACACCACTACTCGAGCAAGTAGTCTCTCTGAGGACTCAGTGTTCACATTATCTTATAAAAATGGCATAAACAACGGTACCAACCTCTGAGGCAATTGTGAGGATTACACGAGCTCACAGAATAAAGAAACCAATTTCACTTTCTTTAGCCCTGCGTTTCACAAACATAGTGACCATTGGATCTTTTATTATAGGGATGTTTATTAACATGAGAGAGAGATGCCTGGAGTTTCCTAGCAGCCAATGGAAAATAGGAAAACCAATGAGTTACACAAGTACTGATGTCAATGAGAAAATAAGAAACTTGCTAAAGGATAGTTCTCCCTGGTGTCTTCCTAAACAGGACAGTGTGATGTCAAAAATAAGAACTCAGGAATAAACTCCTGAAATATATAAAGATGTGCTGTGAAGGATTATTTTTTTCCCTTTTTAAAAAATTTTATTTTATTTAAATTCAATTAATTAACATATATAAAGCATACTAGCTTTAGAGATAGAGTTCGTTGATTTATCAGTTGTATATAATACCCAGTGCTCATGACATAACATGCCCTCCTGAATGCCCATCCCTCAGCTACCCTATCCCCCCACCCGCCTCCCCTCCAGCAACCTTGGTTTGTTTCCTATAGTTAAGAGTCTCTAAAAAAAATTGTTTTTTTTTTAAAGTCTCTTCTCCCTCTCCCTTCGTCTTATTTTATTTTCCCCTCTTTTCCACTATGCTCCTCTGTTTTGTTTTTTAAATTCCATATATGAGTGAAATTACATGATAATGTCTTTCTCTGATTGACTTATTTTGCTTAGCATAATACCCTCTAGTTCCATCCATGTCGTTGAAAATGGCAAGATATCATTTTTTTGAGGGCTGCAATATTCTATTGTCTATATATACACCGCATTTTCTTTATCCATTCCTCTGTCGATAGCCATCTAGGCTCTTTCCATAGTTTGGCTATTGTGGACATTGCTGCTATAAATATTGGGGTGTGGGTGCCCCCTTTCAGATCACTACATTTGGATCTTTGGGGTAAATACCTAGTAGCACAATTGCTGGGTCATAGGGTAGCTCTATTTTTAACTTTTTGAGGAATTGCCATAATCTTTTCCAGAGTGGCTGTACCAGTGTGCATTTCCACCAGCGGTGTAGGAGGGCTCTCTTTTCTCCACATCCCCACCAACATTTATTGTTTCCTGACAGTTTTCCTTAAAATTTAATTTTAGCCATTCTGACTGGTGTGGTTTTGATTTATTTGTACTTGAGGAACTGTTTCTTATAAAGGTCTTCAATACAGATTGAGGATAATTCAGTAAAAGTAACCCTGATGGCAGGTGAGGAGAGATAAGAACAGGATGTGATCTAGACACTGGATTCCCTGACGTCTTCATTTGACCCCAGGATCATTTGGAATTCCTAAAGAGGGAACGTAAGCTCACCCCCCCCCAAAAAAAAAATCACACTTATCATGACTTCTTTTTTTTCCCAACTGAGCTTTTGATAAATATTGAATGGAAAAGAGTTGGACAGTAAACATCCTGGAGAATTTTTAAAGTATACAGATACTGAAACAGTTTTCTTGTAGACGGCATTGTCAGAATCTGACAATCTCTGTCCTTAAAGGTCCTATGTTTAGAGCTTTTACACTTACCGTATGATTGATGTCATTGGATTTAGGTCTACCATTTTATTATTTCTTTGTCTGTAATCTCCTTTTCAAATTTCCCTCTTCTTTCTTCCTGCCTTGTTTTGGATTGTTTTAGTACATTTTAACATTCCATTTTAGTTTATCTGTTGGCTTTTCAGCATATACTTTAATATTTTTTTAGTGATTGGTCTAGCTATTATTATATATCTACCATCCAT
The DNA here is from genome assembly GCF_003254725.2 of Canis lupus dingo. Taxonomy (NCBI): domain Eukaryota; kingdom Metazoa; phylum Chordata; class Mammalia; order Carnivora; family Canidae; genus Canis; species Canis lupus. The sequence continues at coordinate 78,346,034 of NC_064244.1, read as the reverse complement.
CGTCTACTTAGAGTTAATATTTTATAATTTCAAATAAAATACAGAAACTTAAAACCCTTGATGTTATAGCTGACATGTGTATTACATGTACACACATTGAACACTCCCAAACAATATTATACTTTTTCCTTGAACAATCATATATTTTAAAGAACTTAAGAGGAGAAAAATAGTCTATTCTATCTTCCCAGATATCTCCCATTTCTGTTGCCTATTCTCTATTCCTGAATTCCCAAGTTTTCCTCTGGTATCAGTTCCCTTTAGCTAGAACTTCCTTTACTCTTTTTTTTAGAGATTGTCTGCTGGTTAACAATTCTCTCCCTCATCCAAAAGTATATGTATTTCCAACTTCACTTACAAAGGATTCTTTTTCTTCTTTCTTTCTTTCTTTCTTTCTTTCTTTCTTTCTTTCTTCTTTCTTTCTTTCTTCTTTTTTTGCTAGGTATTAAATTCTGGGTCAACAGTTTATTTCCTTTCAGAAAAGATGTTCCAATGTCTTCTGGAGTCTGTGGTTGCTGAGGAAATATCCACAGGTACTTGAACTGTTGCTTCCTTTTGTATAAATGTGATTTTTCCCAGAATGCTTTAAAACCTTTACTTTACCTTTTATTTGCAGAAGTTTGATTAGATTGTGTTTAGGCGCGGTTTTCTTTGAGCTTATCCTCTCTGGGACTCACTGACCTCTTGAATCTGTAAAGTTACTTTTTTTCACTTACATTTGGAAAACCTTCAGCCATCATGTTTTTATTTAATATTTTTCCTGTATCTATCTCCTACTTGCCTTATTCAAGGATTTTGATGATGGAAATACTAGAGCTTTTATTATTGTCCAACAGTTCTCTGAAGCTCTGTTCATTTTTTTCAATCCTTCTTTCTCTGTTTTTCAGATTAAATCATTTCTCAAATTCAGTGACTATTTTCTGTTATCTCCATCCTGCTATTAAATGCACCCAGTGATTTTTATATTTTTTCTGATACTATTTTGATAGAAAAAAATTTAGTTAGTCCTTTTTTTGTAGTTATCTATTTCATTGCTGTGAATTTCTATATTTCCACTCATTTCAAGAATGTTCACTTTACCTCATGGAGTGCAGTTATAAAAGCTACATTAAAATCTTTAATAACTCCAATTTCTGAGTCATATCAGGGTTAGCATCTATTGATTGTTCTTCCCCTTGAGAATTGGCTGAGTTTGCTGGTTCTTGATACATCAAGTAATTTTGGACTTTTGAAACATCAGGTTGTGAGACTCTGGATTCTGTTAAAATCCTTTGGAGAATGGGGATTTTGTTTGTTTTGTTGCTGTTTTAATTTAGCAGAAAATCAACCCATTTAAGTCCAGATTTCAAGATCTGGTGGGAAAGATGGGATTATGTCGGTGTTTAGCTTCCCACACTGTCACAGTTGCATGTGACTGCACCTGCCTTCAGGGAGGCAACACAGAGAGAAATATATATATATATATATATATACATTTTTAAACTCTGGGATTCCTTCCACATTCTTTACAACATGGGGCCCCTTTGCCTTGTTTCTGTATCCAGATGGACAGGTTTTCTCTCTGGGTTTCAGATGCCCCACTTGCCACCATTGCCATCATCTCAATGTAGCTCCACCATAGGGGTTCATCTCGGGGCAAGGCACAGGTTGAAAAAACAACTTTAGAACCCCAGAGATTTCTCACACTCTCTGGCTGACATGAACTTTTTTTCCCGATACCTGTGGCCAGAAATACAAGGTCCCACTTGCAGATAAATGGGTTCCATATGACCAGTGGTCCTGGAGTTCTCCATAAACTCTCTGCCTGCTGACCTCAAGGTTCTGTCCATTCTTGGGCCCCTGGTTCTGCAGGAAGTCTTAATGCTTGGAGGTGCCTAAAATTACCAAAAGAAGCTGATACGAATAGTTTCTATCAATGATACATTTTATAAGTGCTAGGTAGTGCTCTAAGCATTCTGCACCTACAATCTCTTTCCGTTCTCAAGTCAGCCTATTTTTATAGTGAGCAATTCATGCCCTGCTTTGGATCTCACACATAGGGAGCATCGAACTCTGGTTCAAATGAACCCAGAGCCTGCCTTTACCTGCTGGGTTTCGTGCCTCAAACTCAGGGACTCTACATAAGGCAGCGGCCTCAGAGCCAAGGAAGTGGATCCCAGCTATTTAAAACGTACCAAAAAAAAAAAAAAAAAAAAGATGATTTTTTCCCCCTCTGTAGGAGGTCCAGGATCCAAGTGGGAATTAAGAGCTGAACCTGGCAATGGCTGAAAAAAAATTCTATATGATTGTAGCACCAGGCTGAACTGAATAAGACGTGTGTAACTCATCTGTTCGAACAGTTTTCAAACAGTTCATCTCAAAGAAACATTCCCCTGAGAGGCCAGTCTATGCCAGGTCCTGTTCAAGGTGTTTTAGAAAGAGCTGAGTTGGGGAGAGACACATAGATGATGTCAGTGGCACAAGAGTGGGCTCTGACTGAGGGAAGCCTGGATGAGGAGCATCCACCCCAGGGGTTCCCACCAATGGGTGCAAGCTGGGGCCACTTATAGGGCCGGTGCCAGACCCCACCCCAAACAACTGAATCAGCATTGTGGTGTCAGCGAAGGGTGATTTTTAAGCATCCCAAGTGATTCTAAGCTGCAATCAGGACTGAGACCCCTTGACTAAGCTAGAAGGAGGCATCAAGATCTACCCACCGTCTGGCTGGGCTCATGGGATGCTGAAGACAGGTAGAAAGCATAAGGTACAAGAAATAAAAGGAACTTTATCAAAATCGATGCTAACCAGTGCACTCACTTGAGATGAAGGCCAGAAGAGGGGGCAGCCCACGGCAAAGACTTCCCAAAAGAGACCAGACAAGTGGGCCCCAGTTTTGCTAGTAATTTTGTAATCTATGGTACCCCCCCCTTACCTCTGTAAGCTCTGATCAAATGTAATTGTCGTGGTCTTATCTTGTTGATCACTTTCTTCATCCATCAGCATCCTGCATGTTGAATGTACATCCTTAGATTCCTGAAAAATACCTTTGTGTGGGTGGAGAATTTACACAAATATCTTTGTGCTGTGGATTTCCTTCTGTTTCTTCTCACGTTCGGGTGACACTGAACTCTCCCCATGGGACTATATCAGATTTCGCCTCTGCCTCCACTCTCGTAAATGCTGCTGGCTGAACACCCTCGCGCCAGCCCCCTTACGGGATGGCCTGAACGCCTGAGGGTGGATGGAGAGGACAACAAGCGCTGCTGGACAACACCGTGCTCTCGAGGGGTGACCTCCATCACCTCTTTCCTCATCTGTGGTCGTGTCCCCAGAGACAGATTGGCCCTCAAATCACACCTCCGGGATCCATGGGTCCATTAGCCTGGCACACATTTGGGTATAGTTCTTTCATGACAGAAGAGGGCAAAGACAGTGTGTGTGGGGGGGGTGGTCCCCAGGACCACCGTCACCACTGACACCCATATCTTTCAGAGTTTGGGGGTTCCCAAGACCACCTTCCCAAGGTTTGGTAATTTGCTAGAAGGACTCATAGGGCTCATTGAAAGCTGTTACAACCGTGGTTATGGTTTAGGACAGCACAAGGGCACAGAGATAAATCAGCCTGGAGTGGAGAGGCATGGTGGAAACTAGGGGCCAGGGGAGCCCCAAACACTGAGCTTCTTGCCCTGTGGAGTCAAAGCCAGGGACAACTCCTCGTGATAGCAATGTGTGTGTACAACAATACGTGCAAACTGTCACCAGGAAAGCTCATCTGAGCCTTGATATGCAGAGATCTTATTGGGGAGACATGTCTGATTGCCCATGTAGCTCACCTTTAGTGTACAGACCCTCTGGAGGTGGAGCTGACCCCTTTAAAGGCCCTAGGATATTAGCCAGGTGAGGCTTGACTCTGCTGCAGAGACAGATAAACCCCAAGTCTCAGTGGGCCTACACAGTAAAGTTTTGTTTTCTCCTTTGAGCTCCTGTACCACTTGGAATGCGTGGCCTCCCCGGTCCCTATAGCTGGGGAAGAGGAGGGCGACCAGGGCATGCTGGCTCTTAGCTGCCTCAGCTCAGAGGTTACACTGTCATTTTCTCGAATGGAATTGGCCACATGGCTCCAACTTGCTAGTGCAAGGCCTTCTGGGAAATGAAAGGCAATCCATGGAATACTTGTTGGCTGGAGACTCATTTCCCAAGCAGCAGCCCTGTGAGCATGAGCAGATCCCCAGGGGAAGCGGAGGGGGGCCAAGGGGAGCGGTTCACATGGTGTGCCCACCCATGCTCCATCCCCAACCAGAATTCCTGGAGGAATCTGAGTGCTTCATGCCAACTCCAGAGAGTCTGGGAACATGGGAATAATTCAAGTGGCCCAGAGAGCTGATGGGGGAAAGAAGCCAGCTCCAAGGGAGAACAGAGGAAGCGAGGGCAGAGGGCTGGATGGGAGGGAGGGTGGCACTTAGGCCACCAGGAATTCCGGATGAGGCAGGCCTCCTCATGCTGGGGCCAAAGGGGATGGACTTGCACTGAGTCAGGGTTCTTCACGGGGATTAGGAGCTTTGTCTCCTCTTTGCTCTGTGGGTAACTCAGGGTTATGGCCCTTGCAGGGCCATCACAGGGCTTAGCACTCTCACTAGATGAGCTCTGTGATGAGACTGGCTCTCCACTTCCCCCTGTAGACAGTGAAGGAGGACCTGCTATGACCCCCAGGGAGCCCAGCTATTGACCAGACCCTGGCCCCTCTCAAGAGCTGGCTCGCGCTCTCTGTACTCCCTCATTTAATCCTCACAAAGACCCTGCGAGCTACAAATTACGGTCCCCTCACTTCACAGATGAGAAAACCAAGGTCTAGGGGGGCAAAGACAAATACTCAAGATTACACCATAGATAGTGAAGCTGGGGTTTGAACCCAAACAAGGAATCAGCGTCCACACTGCTAAATGCATTCTGCAATGGAAAATTTCATGAGAGTAGATGGCGAGATGTAGCCATTCGCTGGCTGCAGCAATTATCCACCCCCCACCGAGCTCATCTCATCTGTACCCCCGCCCACCTCCCCTCCACATCTGGGGCTACTTCGGAGCAAATTCCAGACTCCCATCATTTCACCCTTTGATATGTCAGCACTTGTCTCTAAAAGATAGAGAAGAGCCCACATTCTTAACCACAGGGTCTGGTGTAGAGTAAACATCAACAAATATCTGTTGAATAAGTGAACGATCTCCAAGCGCCTGCCAAGTTGGAAGCATATTTATGAGTCTAAAAGGCCGCCGGGAGTGGTGGGACAATAACGGGCTTTACCATAAGGTTGGGGTTCAAACTCTGACTCTGCCAGTTGCCATGACCATGGGGCACCGGGTGAGCTCGTGGAAACTGCATGAACTGCAGGTTCCTCCTCTGGAATTCGGGCAACAGGATGCCACGACTTGCAAAGGTGCCAGGACTGGGTGAGAACGTGGCTGTGGGCATGCGCCGTCAACGGGAACAGAGCTCCGTCAGTGACTCACCCAATGTCCCTGTGCCTGTGTCTCTCCATCTGGAAAATGGGATAATAGCACTGCTCCCAGAGGGCTGCTGTGAGGAATATGTGTGTTCATCTGTGTTGGATGCGTAACGCCTGGCGCTCTGCAGGTGCTCCACATGCGTCTTTGAGCATTAGAAGCCTGCAGCGTGGCAAGGTATGATCTAGGATAGCAGTTACTACCCCATAAGCTAGGACAGATAAGGACCAGGCTACACTCAGGATTAGAGACCCGCTTCTCAACGAAGGGCAGTTTGGCGGCCCAGGGGGTTCAGCAGCCTGGAGGTCATTATGGTTGTCACAAGTGGGTGAGTGGATTGCTCCTGGCATCCAGGAAGTAGAGACCAGGGGTGCTGCTACACCCCCTACAATGCACAACACAGCCCCCAACAAGGAGTGATCTGACCCTAAATGTCAATAGTGCCGAGGCTTAGAAACTCTGGATTGGAGGGGGTTCAGGAGGGTCAGCTCCGTCGCTCAGAAGCTGGGAGGCAGAGGCCTCGGCCATCCTACACTGTGTCCAGACTCAGTAAGTTAATGGATTTTTTCCATCTTTGCCAGTGTAGCAGTTGAGCTGGTCTTCCCGGAAGACAGCTGGATGTGGCCACGCGGTACCCTCTGGTTTACTGAGTGTCCTCTCCAAGCCTGCACAGCTGGTCTGAGAGCGGCCAAGTCCTGGGGGATGGAGGGCTCTCCCGCGTGAGGGTTCCTGCTCCCACCCAGAGTACAAGGTCAGGTGGGGCGGTTCCAGCACCAGCTGGATGTGCCTCTGGCCCCCATCTGGAGACCAGGAGAGGGATCTGGGGTGGGAGGCACAGTCAGAGGGGAAGCGCAGTGGAAAGTGTGTGGGCTTTTGGAGCCTCAGGGGCCTGTGGTCAAATCTCACCCCTTTTTAGTTACCAGCGGGTGACCTTGGCATGAAACTGAACCCCTCCAAGAGTCCTCTTTTCCATCTATAAAATGGGTAACAGCGCGTACTCACAGGAGATTTTGTTGCAATGAATATTGAGAGCAAGGGGAATAGTCCAAAGTTCCCAAGTGACCAGGGCTTATGTACATGCCTCTCAGTTCCCAGCCCAGGCCCTTCCCAGGATATTCATTCATTCATCTGTTTTTTTTTGGACAGTCAATCAGTCATTCATCTGCGGTAGGAGACGGAAGGGTGAAACAGGCAGGGGCCTTGCAGACCCTGGCGAAGAGGCTGGGTTTTATTTCCAGAGTGAATGACAGCCACAGGGGCGTCTTGCATGGCACGATCTGCTGTATATCTAGGAAAGGTTGTCCGACTGTTGCATGGAGAGGAGCCCGTGGGTGGGCAAGATCCGGCCCCAAGAAGCCAGGACCTGCGACGTGTGTCCAGCCCAGCGACTGTGGTGGCTGGGACCCAGTGGTGGCCATGGTGGTAGAGAGGACAGATTCAGGACTGATTTGGAAAGAGGGGCCTGTGAGTCTTGCTCATGACCTGGGACGTAGCTGAGAGTAAGAAGGGACGAGTGGGAAGTAACCCTAGAACTTTGGCCTGAAAAGTAAGTGGCAGAGAGGCCACTTACAGAGATGGGAGAGTGGGGAGGAGCCAGGGGAGGGCTGGACAGGGGTTCCACAGTCCTGATCAGCCAAAGTGGGAGCACAGAACCTCCTAGGGGGCCCCCACAGTGGAGATGGCACTGCCTGCCCATTGTGGGGCAGCAGGAGAGGAGGGGGCCCCAGGGCCGATGCAGGAAATTTGGTTGGTATTTCAATTCAGCTGAGATCACTTGGGGAGTGAGTGAGGTAGAGCCAGAGGAAGAAAATCGAGCTGAGAGGCCTCAGACACCCCAGCCTTCTGAGATCAAAGGGAGAGGAATCCAGTGAAGGGTCGTGCAAAGGAGCAGAGGGGGCAAAAAAAAAAAAAAAAAAAAAAAACACACAGAGAATGGCACCCAAAGCCAGGATGGGACGCGAGGCGCTCAAATGTCTAGGCCCACAGGAAATGGTAAATGCCCCTATGAACACTGAGCCATGCTTGGAAAATGGCCAGGAGAGTGCCCCACCTGCATAGACTGTTCTTGAATGGGATTCCAGCTCCCCAGCCCCCAGATCCACCCCTTTTGAACTATTCCCATGTTCCCAGCTTCCCCAGAGTTGGCAGGGAACGTAGGGAGCCCTCCAGGGATTGGGGATGGGGCATGGGTGGACACACCACAGGAACCGCTCCCCTCGGCACCTGCCCACTTCCCTGGGGCTCTTGGGAAGGGCTGGGGTGGCCTCAGGCTCACGGGACTGCTATGTGGGGATGGGCCTCCACCCGACAAACCTTCTGTGTGGAATCACAGGGGGACAAGGGCAGGGGAGGGGCCCTGAACACACTGGGGTCCAGGCCCCTCCCAGCCCCATAAATGAGACCCTCTAGGAACTGCGCACAGGCGTGGATCTTATTTTTGTCATTGTTATTGTTGTTTTAGGTCCCCTGATGATCTGTCACACAGGTGGTATTGACAAAAAATGGGGAAACTGAGGCCCCGGAGTCCCACCCCGGACTCTCTCATCCCCCCATTCCTCCGGGCTACACAGCAAGGCTGGCATTCTCATCCCCTCATAAAATACCTCCAGGGAGGAAGTGGGGTGGGGGGCTGCTGGGGCTCTATAACAAATTACCTTAAACAACAAATGATTATTTTCTCACGGTCCTGGAGGCTGGAAGTCTACGATCAGGGTGCAGCGTGGTTGGGTTCTGGTGAAAGCTCTCTGCCGATTTGCAAACACTTCCAGCTGTGCTCTTGCGTGGCCTCTCCTGGCACGTGAGCATGGAGAGGACTTGGCATCTTTCCACTTCTTAGAAGGGCACTAATCCCATCGTGGGGGCCCACCCTCAGGACCTCGTCTAACCCCCACTTACCTGCCAAAGGCCACATCTCCAATCACCATCACAGTGGCATGAGGGCTTCCACGTAGGAATGGGGCCAGGGGTGGGGCACAAATATTCAGTCTGTAACACCAAGCACTGGTCTTACACTCCACTGGGTTACTTTCTCCCCCGTGTGGCCTTGAGCAAGTCATCCCCAACCTGACTCCTGGGGAAGGCAAATCCTTAAATAACAATTGCATGGCTCTCTGTGGTTTCTGAGGCATTTGAAACACACCATCTCTGACACCTCCACCACCACCCTCCCCCTCATGACCTTTTGAGGGAGAAGGTAGTGATTTTCAGGTTGGGGAAATGAAGCTCAGAGATGAAATCACTCACCAAAGGACACCCAGCTTGTGTTTGAGAGCAGATTTTCTTTCTCCTTTGCCCAAGGTTGCCTGGAATTGAGAGACACCACAATGGAGGCTCCTTCAAGACAATGCCTGGGACGTAGGAGATGCTTGGAAATTGTCAGATCGATGGACGAATGGATGGATAGATGGACAGATGGGTGGATGGATGGATGGATGGATGGATGGATGGACAGATGGGTAGATGGATGGACAGATGGGTGGATGGATGGATGGATGGATGGATGGATGGATGGACAGATGGATGGATGAATGGATGGTTGGATGGATGGATGGGTGGATGGATAGATGGATAGACAGATGACGGATGGACGGGTGGGTGGATGGACAAATGGATGGACAGATGGATGGATGAATGGGTGGTTGGATGGATGGATGGACAGATGGATAGACAGATGACAGATGGATGGACGGGTGGGTGGATAGACAAATGGATGGACAGACAGATGGATGGACAGAAGGGTGGACAGATGGACAGATGGGTGGATAGATGGGTGGATGGATAGATGGATGGACAGATGGATGGACGGATGGACTAAAAGATGGGTAATTGGTGCTCCTGAACAGGGTCCTGCAGGGACCATGGAACCCCCAGTGAAAGGAGAGGAAGAAATGAACCACCTGAACAGCTGCCAGATGTCGAGAACATGCTAACCCTTTACATGTGGCATGAGGCACTTGCCACTGGATATTTTGCTGGAAGGATTCCTTTTTTTAACCTTTTATTTATTGATTATGAGAGAGAGATCACATGCAGAGGGAGGGGCAGAGGGAGAAGAAAAGAGAATCTCAAGAAGTCTCCATGCTGAGTGTGGGACCCCACACGGGGCTTGACCCTGAGATCATGACCTGAGCAGAAATCAAGACTCGGTGCCTAAGCCACCCAGGTGCTCCTGGAAGGGCCCCATTTTACAGGTGGGAAACTAAGCCCCAGAGTAATGGATGGATAGAGTATCTAACTCTTGGCCCAGAACCCCTTCTGGCATCCCAGCGTTTAAATAAAGTCATAGAATTTTCAAAAAAAAAAAAACTCTCGATGACATTCCTCTGGGAAAACAAGGTCCCCATTTCCAATTTTTGCCCCAGAAAGAAACTCTGTATCTGTGACCAGTACATACCGGGTAGCGCTGGGCTGATGGTAACGGTGGCCACAGAGATACCGGTTGGTTGATTTTCCTCTGGACACTCGAACATCCTTAAACCCCCTTCCTGTAGCAGGTGCCGAGGAGGATGGACACCTCACACGCTGGGCTCAGCACTTCACTTATGTTATTCCAGGAATGGGCAAACTTTGTCTATAAAGACGTATTTTCTGTTTTGTGGGCCATACGGTCTCTGTCACAAGTCGTCAGCTCTGATGCGGCGTCAGCTCTGATGAGGGCGGCCGTGCGTAAACACACGAGCATGTCTGTGTTCCAGTAAAACTTTATTTACACACTTAAATTTGAATTTCAGCTAATTTCCTATCATTTCTTTTGATATTTTTCAACTACTAAAAAATGTAAGAGCCACTCTCAGCTGGCAGGTCGTTTAAGACAGGCAGCAGGTGGATTTGGCCCACCGGCCGCGGCTCGCTCACAACAACCAGAAGATGTAGGTTTTGTTGCTCCCCCCATTTTAAAGGCGAAGAAACCAAGTCCCAGAGCTCTTTGGGAATCTGCGTAAGGACCCACAGCTAGCCAGGGGCAGAATCATGGTTCAGAGTCCGGCAGTCAGGCCCCAGAGTAGGGATGGAGGGGACAAGCTGCCCAGGGAAGGGCACGCAGCAAGGGGGAGACGCAGCCCTGCTCCAGGCCCCGAACTCGGTCCGGGGCTTGCTCTTCCACACCGTGCATTTATTCCTCATTTATTCCAACTAATGCTCATTTGCTAAGTAGATCTGGAAATCCTGACATGAGAGTCAGAGGTGGGGGTGGCGGACAGGGGACGAGAAGGCGGGAGTGAGAGATGGGTGAGAGGGGCCACCGCGTCCACACGCATCCACACGCATCCACACGCACGCACACACAACGGCTTCCATTTCCTGAGATGTCCACCTGCTTTTATGAATATAAGTGGATTTGTAACAAGCATTGCAGCTGCATATAAGGCATTCAGACATGGAGACAATTTTACTAGATAATAGACTATCATGCAGGATACAATTTAAATTAAAAAATGCAATTTTCACCTTGAAATGAACAAATGATTACAATTTCTATACAAATTAAGGCATTCAGCCTCTCTTTCAGTAGTGGCACCAGCCCATGAAATATGACATAATTACCATGAAATACATTTTCAAATATTTTGATTTTTGTCCGCCGCTTTTTAAAAAACATAGGCCGCCTTCTAGGTCTCCGAGTGTGTGTTGGCATTTCCCACCTTCTGGGAAAAACACATTAAAAAGAAAAGCCAAAGTCCCCGAAGATGAAGTTGGCCCCCCTCCCTGCCCTCCCCTCCTCCCATCTCCTCACCCCTCTGAGTTCCCTGCCCTCCCCCTCCCCCTCCCTTGGCTCAGAGATAAAATTGAAAAAAGGCAGACGGAGGAGAGGGACGCAGGCGACCAGCTCCAAAGCCTGAGATTTATCTAAATTGCTACGCTTATCTGAAGAATCGCATCTGTTGGTTATCTCAACGCCAGCCACTCCAACCCTCCACCCGCCTCTTCTCTGGAAATCGCTTCCCCAGCCCCCAGCTCTCCCCCCTACCAACACGCAGCCCCCGCTCCCACCCACCTCCACTCTTATTTTTTAATTATTTTTCCATTCTGTTGTCTCTTTATGGCTGGAGATGGAAGGATGAGCAGGCGCTGCCTGGGGCTCGCTCCAGCCCCCCTGGGCTAGACAAGGAACTTTGGGGTTGGGCAGGAGCAGACTGGGGAGGCGGCCAGTGGGTCTGGGCTCCCGGGGCGGGGTCTCTGTCCACCACCCAGGCTGAGGACTTTGACTTTGATGAAGGTCATCCCCGGGCTAATAGGTCTCCTCCCTGTGCCCTGGTGAACCACCCGTCCCTGGGGTCTGCGCTGTGGGTGGACCTCGGGAGCCGTTAGAGCTGCATCCGGATCACCTAACAGCAGACCTTGACCTCCTGCTCGGGTTTGGTCTTGGCTCTGAGCCTCCTGCCCTGACCCGTGGCCTCCTGGGTGGGCTTCACGGCTCCCGGTCCCTGCCCCTCCCCTGCCACCCTTGGGAGTCGGTTCCCCTCTCGTCTCGGGCCAGCTGTCCAGGGCCTTTCTCTCCTCCAGGGTGACACCAGCCCTTCCTCAGCCCCGCCTGGGTTGGTTGAGAGTCTGGCCCCTTCTCTGGCTCGGCAGGGTTGCCCTCCCACTTTCTCCCTGAGATGGAGCCTAAGGAGGAGCAGCTATGATAAGAAGCAGAGCCTAGAGCCCCTTGCTTTATACTTTGCACGTCGGCTCTTGTTTCGGAGCACCTCCACCTGCTTTGACTCGCTCCCACGAGGAGGCCTCACTCACGAGGGACAAACTCAGCATTCTCCGGAGGAGGTCACCGGGTATCATTGGTCACCAGACCAATGTAGGAAATTCCCAAAGCGATTCCAGACGCAGGGCCGTGTCTCCCAGCCGTCTGTTTGGAAGATACTCCGTGGGACTCTATGGCCTTGGACCACATCCTACCCTACACTCCACCCTCCCACCCCCTTCCCGACCCCAGGGCCACGTGAAGACTGGGTCGTTCTCCAGCTTAGAAAGCAAAACGGGATAGCTTGGTGGAAAGAGAACCGGTTCTTGGGTCGAGCATTCGGGGTTACAGAGTCTCACCTCTACCTCTTTTTTGTTCTCTGACCTTGGCCAGTTTGGTCTCTGCTCAGTGTTCTCATCTGTAAGATGGAGGTGATGATACTCACACACGGAGGCCACGAGAATTAACTCTGAGAGCACACGGCAGGCCTTCGCAGCTGTGAATGTCTCCCTCCTGTGCTGTGGCTCCAACGTGCTAAGGGATTTTGAGATATTGTTTTTTTTTTTTTTAAATCTTTCTATTTGTCAAAAAAACCCAAGCCCCAACATGTCTATCACTTAGAAAAGTGTTGGTGTTTGGGGATAAGTCAAGTCTCTATGCCTGGAATAGACCCCAAGATATGAAAGACACACGTGTGAGTACCCGGGGACAGTGTTGGGAGCTGAGCGGAAGGAGAAAGGAGGGATTCCTGGGTCAGAGTATTATCATAAACAGAATGTTGATCGAGCGCCGACTCCGTTACAGGCCTTGTGCTGAGGCTCGTCATCTCATTTAACGTTCATGACAGTATTATGAGGTCGCGATTCACCCCGTTTAACAAATGGAGACGCTGAGTCACAGAGAATGTATGTCGTTTGGCCACGATCACACAGCTAAGAAGTAGAAGAGCTGGGATTTGAACCCAAGCTTCTGGGCTCTCAAAAACTGCAAAACTCATGTGTTCAAGGCAGACCAGATGACCACCTTTTCCCACTTAACTCATTTTCTTGGTGAAAAGACACAAATAAGGTATGACCTTGGAACCAAAGGCATGTCAACAGCTAATGGCTTGAGTATGATGTGTTCACAGTTAGCTTTACTCCGAAACAGAATTCAGTGATGCCGCGTCCAGGAAGCAGGGTTACCGAGCCCCTCCATGACGCTCTGGTCCGACCAAGACTCAGGGAGCAGCTGAGGCGGCAGGGGTGTGGGAGGGGATGGGGAACGTATGGTCAGGGGGTCAGATTACACTCGGGGTGCTGCAAAGCCCCCCACGCGGCTCGGCCAGCTCATTGCTGTCTCCGGGCCTCCGCCTCTTCCCCTATAGAATGAAGGGGCTGACCTGAAATCAGCCGTCTGCACACATTTCCACGGGCCTCCCAAGGAAAGGGAAGGCACTGTCAGTGCCCATGCCCGGGGCACGCTGGGTGGGCAAATAACCCCAAACATCCCCGCCCCCCAGGCCAACATTCATCTACAACAGTCAAACGTTTTTCATCTTATCTCAAAAATGCATTCTAAATTTGCATCCTGTTCCCAAGTCTCTGCTATAGGAACTGTAATTACGTAATTTTTATCTAAATAGATAGAATGATACATAATGATATCTATTTATACGTTCATAATATATTTTATGTATTTGTAATTTTTTTTAAAAAAGACATAATAATAAAATAAAAAATAAAAATAAAATAAAAAAAGACAGTATAAAAATGGTGCCAGCTCCGTTCTGCATCTTCCCTGTCACAATTCTATCAAAAACCACCCCCACCCCCCCGCCCACCAACCCCTAGGAACGTCACACGACGTTTCTTTCCTGTGGCTTTGCATTGCCTGCAGATTCAGCAAAAGACCACATCGTTTTTAATTTCCCTTCCTCCCAAAGCCAAAGTTCTTCTAGTATAACATTCTATTATTATAATATCCACACATTCTAACATTGAATCGTTTTAACATCCTAACATTATAACATCGTCACCCTTGATTATGACATTAACGCGCGGGCACTGTCTCCCTCCAAGCCACTCTATCTGGTCTTCGGTGAGGCCCTTGAATCTTTGGCTCACCTGCTCCGAATGGTCTGGTTCTGAGTCAAGGGTGGGAAGGTGCTCAGCCCCCAGTGGCCTCCTAGTTCCCCTGGGAGCACAAACCAGCCCCGTGAACGAGCCCTGGGGAACCTTCCCGGGGGTGGGGGTCACGCAGACCAGTCTGTCCCCTGCCTCCCACCTCCACAGCCACGCAACTTGAACATAGGTAAGGCATTTGGTCATCCTGGTCTTGGGGCAAAATGACGCCCCTTAGAAGTTGTTTGAGATCTTATGTAATCCAGTAGCATCTAATCATTATTATCACAGCTAACGTTTGCTGGGTATTTGCTAAGTATTCCACATTCACTATATGTGTGATCTGCACAGCTTCCCGGCTCTATTATTGATCCTCATTGACCGAAGAGAAAGCAGAGGCTCAGAGAGATTCACTGACATGCCCAAGTCCCACTGCTGATTGCTGAGAGAGGTAGGACTCTAGCTCGTGACGTCTGGTTCCGTCGGACCAGTGAGTGGAGATGGACCCATGGAGAGTGAGGAATCGAACTCAGAGCCTGACATTGCAGTGATTGTTTACTGTAAGTGAATGTGTGTATGAACAGAGTCCACTTAGAACTATACCAGCCTTCAGAAACGAGCAGCCAACATCTAGAGGAGTGGAGGGTTAGCTGTATTGTTACAGATCACGGATGCTCAGAGTGGCCAACATGGTCTAAAAGGCCACCAGCTGCAAAGTGACCAGGACCGGGCGGTGGATGGGAACGGCCGGCACACAGGTCTGTTGCGCGGAGCATTGTTGTCTGTCCTCCATGGAGCTGCTTCAACAGCAGCCTGATACCCAGCCTCGCAGGGCCATCCTGGGTGCCTTGGAAAGTCACTGGTGCCCAGTTCCAATGACCTTGGGCTCAGCAACCTCAGAGATGCTTTAGGGAAAATAAATATGAAATTGGCATCAGAATCCCATTAGAAAGACAGGATTTGCTAGGCCGTGTATTAAACAAAGCTGAGGGGCCCCTGGGTGGCTCAGTTGGTTAAGCATCCGACTCTTGATTTCAGCTCAGGTCATGATCTCAGGATCCTGGGATGGAGCCTGTAGCACACGCTGCCCTTGGTGGGGAGTCCGCTTAAGATTCTCTCTTTCTCTCTGCCCCTCTCCTGCTCTCTCTTTCTCTAAAATAAATAAATAAATATTTTTTAAAAATAAATAAAACAAAGCTGAGTGGCAGTGATGGGGTGGGGGATAAAGGTCCTTAAACATGTTCATCGTGGTTGGCCAAGGTGCTCCACTCCTGGGTCCCCCAGCCTCTGGGGGAAAGCTCTGACCAAGCTCTCTCCATGGGGATGCCAGGGAGTGAATTAAAATGAGAAGAACCCAAAGGTCCAACAATCGGGGGATGATTAAGGAAAATACAGTATCTCCACTCAGTGAGCTGCTCTTGCGGACACTTTAATGGACATTTACATCTTCAACGACAGAGAGAAAGGCGGATGATCCAGTGATGATCCAAATAACGTAGGACAGAAAACCGACTTTGTGATACGCTCTCCAACACATGAGCGTTCCCAGAAGGTAGACTGGAGGAAACAGGGTGAGAGCTCACGGGCCTGCTGTCCAGTGGCATTGTGCAGATGGTTCATTGCCCCGGGCCAGGAAGAGGTAACTAGAGGCACGTGGTTTAATAAAATCCCCAGAGCTTCAAGCCCGAGTGTGTCCAGTGACTAAGAATTAGTGAAACGCTACAGAGGAAAGCTCTCACTGCGTCTGTCCCCACGGGGTACAGGGAGGGCTCGTGGGCTCATTTGGTGCCCCCCGCCCCGTCCCCACACCCTGATGTGGTGGGGTGTCCCCTTTCCAGGGCCTTTCTTGTGCGGATGTGCCAAGACCACCATCTACGAGCCATCGGAAAGGTTCTCTCTAAACAGAGGGTCGTTTCAACAGGACACTAGCGTCACAGCTCCAGCAATCCTCACCTGGCTGAGCAGTAGTGATTGGGCAATAATGCTTTCTTTTATCATTACTAATACTTGTCATGGTGGCCACCATTCACTGGGCACCTTACATGCAAGAGCTAAGACCCCAACATGCATCACACCATTTGATCCCGGGGATGAGGGGTAGGACGGTCCCCCGTTTGGACACGTGTGCTCTGAGGTTCTTCTGGTTAAGTGGCTCACTCAGGGGCCGGTGCCAAAGTGGGGTCCAAGCCCCAGCCCCTCTGACCTTCGCCACCACCAAGCCCAGATCACTAGGCGGGAGCCTGTGAGTAGCAACCGGACCCCCGGGCGTAGGAAGGCACTGGTCCCCTCCCTGCCCTAAGGAAGTATGTGCATGCTCTTTAGTTATTAAGCACGGAAAGAGCTCCAAGAGATGCAGGCGGGTGAAAAAATAATAGTACTAAAGTGCAGAACTGTGTGTATGTGGTGAGCCACCATCTGTGCATTAAAGAGGAAAAAATATAGGTAGTGAGCTCGCTTGCACATGCGTGAGAAATCTCTGGAAGCTACACGAGAAGCGGGCTACAGCGGCCACCTCTGGGGAAGGGGACAGAGGGAGATGCCTTTGTCCTTAGATTCCTGAATCACATGAACGGGTGGTATTGAATAATTAAAACTGGGAATTTGGGGTGCCTGGGTGGCTCAGCGGTGGAGCATCTGTCTGCCTTCGGTTCAGGACGTGATCCCAGGATCCTGGGTTCGAGTCCCGCATCGGGCTCCCAGCAAGGAGCCTGCTTCTCCCTCTGCCTGTGTCTCTGCCTCTCTCTGTGTGTGTCTCATGAATAAATAAATAAAATCTTAAAAAAAAAGATTTAGACAAGAAAGCTAGAGAGAGAGAGAGACAGAGAGAGAAGCTCAAGAACACTGGACAAAAAAAAGAATAAGAGAAAGGTGATTTATATAGAAGTTCATCCATTTGACAGCTACGACCTGAGCACTTACTCTATCCCCAGGCTGTGTTGGGCACTGGGGTGCAGCAGGGAACCACATGGTCACAGTTCTTGACCTCAGAGAGCTTCCATTCTAGGAAAGGGAGACAGGCGGCAAACAAGTGAACACATGAAGACGGGAAAGAATCATTACAAATGGGCTGCAGCAGAAGGGGTGCGGGCCCTGCCAGGGGGGTGATGGTGCTGAACTAGATGCCTCTGAGCAGACCATATGGACACAGAAGCCTGAATGATGCAGGGGAGGCAGCCACCCGGAAGCTGGGGAAGTGCCTTCTGGACAGAACAGTCAGTGCAAAGGCCCTGTGGCAGAGAAAGGCATATTCTATTGGCGTTCTGGAGCAGTGAGGGAAGGGTTCCACCTCAGCCTTTTTGCAGGAGGAGAACTATTTTAACACCCAGCTAACAGTCCAATTTTTTCCTTCCCTAAGAATTCAAACAAGGTGATGGAGCCCCCTTCCCCACCACTGGAATTAGTCTCCCTGCCCCGGACCGGGCCGTTATCACTTTGCCATTTACGCTTCCAGATTCCTTTCTACGCATCCAACACCGAAACAGCAATGCGGTTTGCAGAAGGTGAAGACCTGAGGCCACATCGCATGTGTTTTTCCAATTTGACATTTTACTCTCCGTATCTTGAAGAGCTTCGTGACCCTTGTACTTTTAACCTATTTTTTAAAATCCACTCCTGATTTTGACTCCATGAACATTTATTAGGTTTTTTAAAAAATTTTTTTAAGATTTTATTTATTTATTCATGACAGACAGGGAGAGAGAGAGGCAGAGGGGAGCCCAAGCAGGTGTTTTCTGGGTGAAGAGGTCACAGTTAGAGGTCGCAGCCTTACCCACATTATCATCTTGCAACCATCCTAGGAATGGGTATTATCATTTCTGCTTTAGAGAGGAGAAGCAGCAGACACAGAGAGGTTCAGAAATCTGAGGACACACAGCCACTGTGTGGAAGACTGAGGGTTCAAACCCAGGCTATCAGCGCTTTAAATCACTTCATTTCATGGCTTCAAAAAGTAGAGGGTGGTGTGGAGCATGTCCTGCTGGTGGCTGCCGAGCGCCCCTCCGCTTGCAAGGCCGAGCACCCAGCCCATCAGGGAGACGGGGGTCCCCAGCGAGCTGGTGACGCCCTAGAGGGCGGGCAGGGATCTGCCGGTGGCAGGGGACCTCACAAGAGTTTGGTGAAACCCAGCTGCTGCTTCGGGACCAGAACGAGGGAAGGGCCCAGCCCCAGGCACCGGAGACACTGGGAAGTGGGGGGAGCCCCCTGCGGCCCGTCGGGGAGGGGAAGGGACTCACTCAGGGCCCGCCTCAGAGGTCTGGGGGTGAAGATGGTGAGGACGAGGGTGGTGTAGATCTGTGCTGCTCATGCTTGAGTTCGCAGCACCCAGAGGGCTTGCCATGTGGACCCGGCCCCCCTGGCCCCAGAGTTCCAGATTCAGCGGGTCCGAGATGGGGGGGGATAATTCGCATCTCTAACAAGCTGCCACCGGGGACCCACCGGGAGACTCCCTGGTGCAGTTGCTGGAGGAGGAGAGCTGGCTCGGGAAGGGCCTGAACCCAGGGCCTGCACCCCCTGCCCCCCGCCCGCCCCCGGGGGCCGTCAGCACTTGGTAGCTACTCTTATCTTCTTTCCAGGCAGGAATTTAAGACGCGGGGAGAGAGGCTGAGTGGCTTTCTGAGGCCCCCAGCACATCAGAGCCCGTGATCTCGCACTGTGTCCCCCAGCTTCTGCAGGGGTCCCCGGAGGCTTGTGGCTCCCCTGGAGCCAGCCTCCCTGCCCCGCCCCTCACCTGGTCCTCAGCCCCACCCTCGGCACTGAAGGAGGTGCCCATGAGAGTGGGAAAGGGGGTGGGGCCAAGGGGCCCTCGTCCCTGGGGTGGGTAGGGAGCAGGGGAGGGGCAGGGGAAGGAGGGGGCCCGGTGAGTGTGGAAAGGAGGAAGGATGAGGATGAAGGCATTCTGAGCATCCTTCAGCAGGTACACACCGAGCACCCACTGTGTCCTGGGGTTGGAGGAGGGCTGACGCTTCAGACAGGAAAGCTGGCACCAGGCAGGGGGAGGACTGGCCTGGGGTCCACCTGGTCTCTGTCCCGGGGTCCCCGCTGGCTGAGGGGCTCCCCGAGCCGGTCAGGGCCCGCTGAGGCATCTCCGGGGGGTGTACCCACCCCTCCTTTGGCCACAGAGATGCTGGCCAGCGACGCCGGAAGGCAAGAGAGAAGCACCTGCCAGTTGATGAGCTCCTGCGAGGTGCCCGTTCCCCCTGAAACCCTGAGAGGGAGGCACTACTGTCCCCTCTTTATAGATGAGGACACAGATCCACAGGAAGGGGTGACTCATCCAGAAGCGTCTGCTCACCTCCCACGAGGCTCTGGCTCCGTGCGGAATTGGCCCTTCACCTGCACGGTCTCGGAGCGACGCGGGGAGCTTGGAGCTGGTGCAGCTCAGAGAGGCCTGCCACCCACCCGAGGTCACGCAGCCAGCGGACGCAGGAATTCCGCCCTCATCCTGGGAGATGACGATGCTCTCTGGGGGACGGTGGGGCTGCCTGGGCAGAGATGCCCACGCCGGGGCGTGGTCAGTCACCCCTCCACTGGCCCTGCACGCGGGGGCCTCGTTCCCAATTTCCACCCTCTACCCCAGCAGTGCCTGCACCCCTGCCTGCCCCCTCTGGCTGCCCAACTGTCACGGATTATTCTGGGGACCCTGGGGACAGGGGAGGGAACATCTGGATCCTGTTACAGGGCCTAGCTGGGGGTCTGGGGGGAGGGGGGATGCCAAGGCAACAGAGCACGGGACCTAAATGAGTTTCAGAACCTCCGAGGAGCCCTGGTGTGGGCGGGTGAGGGGCCGAGGGGCTGCGGTCCGGGCGGAGCAGGAAGGTGGGATCAGAGCAGGCCTGAGAACCCTTCCTGAGCCGCTGGGGCCAGGCGGGAGGCAGGATTATGGAATTAGTTCAGGAGGCAGCACCGGGCAGGGGTTGGCGAGGGTGGCCCCAGGCAGTGGCCCAGCCTGGCTCCGTCCCCTCCTCTCAGGGGGACACTGGGCACTGAGGGCTCGACGGGAATATGGTTTGGTTTAGGGGCCAGCCCCGCGGAACAGGTCAAATCAAATTCAGCTTGAAATTCCAGGCCGGTCACGGCAGCCCAGGTGAGGGCCGAGTGCCAAAGTCAACAGTGAGGCCGGTGGGGTTGTGCAGGGCACGGGTGGGGGTCCGCACCGTGGGGGCCTCACTGCGCTGGGGAGGGCTGGACCGAGGGGAGAAACCCCAAAGAGACCACCATTCTCAAAGCACAGGAAGCAGCAGTATTACACCCCCCTTTTTTTATATAAATGAGGAAACTGAGTCACAGAGGGGCTGTTTGCCGGAAGGTCACAGAGCTAATTAGTGGCAGAGCTGGGGCCGGGATTGGAGGCCTTTTTGCTCCGCTAAGGGTGTACTTTGGCCAGATCATGCTCTCTCTCCACAGTGCGCAGTGTGGATGGTAGAGCCAGGGGCGGTGAGGTCGAGGCCAAGGGCGCCGGCACCCTAGGGAGGTCGAGGCCAAGGGCGCCGGCACCCTAGGGTGCAAGGCTGGGCACGAAGGCACTGGCACTCAGCTCGGACGCACACCCCCGAGAGGCGTTGGCCCTGGCACAAGACTTGCACGAAGTCTGTGTAAGACAAGCCTCAGCCCACGAACGACTGGATACAGATGATGGCAAGGGCACAAGGGACACTGACCCCCCTTTTCCTTCAATCTAGGAAGCCTTCTTAGCTCCAGTGGAATTTCAGAGACAAGAGGCAGAGCTGGGTGGGTGGAGGAAAGGCATGGGCTTTGGGGTCAGACAGACACGGGTTTGGGTCCAGGCTCTTCCTTACACCTGCTGTGTGACCTTGGGCAAATTACTTAACTTCCCTGAGCCCCAGTTTCCTTATCTATAAAGTAGGATTCATGGTGCCTTCCCCTCAGGGAAGATTTTGCAAGCATGGTGTGAGGTGATAAATGTAAAACATTTACCCGCAGGACCTGCACATAGTAGGTATTCAGGAATCATCAGGTGAGAGCCTGGGACTGACCCCAGGGAGCATGTGACACCGTGGGTGATGCCAATCAGACCTGAGTCCCTTGCATGTTCCACGTTCCTGGTGGCAGGTGCCTGTCTTTGCCCTCGGCCGGATCGGGTGGCAGGTATGCCGGGCACCTGCATCTGGCCCCAGGTCAGTGCTCGTTGGGGACTGGGGTGGGAATGCAATGACAGAGGGTCACAGAGTGACCACTAGGATGGCAGAGGTGAGGACAGTGGAGGGGGTAAGAGGTGATGACAGCGGGCGGCCTGGGTGGCTCAGTCATGGGGTTGGGGGGCAGCACCCTACTCTTGGTTTCAGCTCAGCTCATGACCTCGGGTGGTGGGATCGAGCCCCTCATCGGGCTCCACGCTAAGCACAGCGTCTGCTTGAGATTCTCTCTCTGCCCCTCCCCCACCAAATAAATCTTTTTTCTTTTTTAAATTGGTGATGACAGGTGAGGTCCCTGATGAGGCGGTGCTTGAGCTGGAATCTGAGTCCCACCCTGAGTCATGCTTTTTGTAAAATAACCTAACACTTACTGCCATCGTGGGCACTGCTTTACGCGCGTCCCTTGTGTGGGCACCTGGGTCTCTCCCGCATCCCTCTGGGGCGGCACCGTATCACCCCCGTTTGACAGACAAGGAAACTGAGGCCCCTGGTTTGCTCAAAATCACACAGAAAGAAGTAGCAGATCCAGGCAGATGCAGGAGCCGGGCCTACCTGACTGCGGGGCCCCCGTAACTAACCTCCAAACGCTGCTGCCCAGGCCCCAGGTCCCTTCAAGACTGGACACCAACGCTGCCCAGATTTGGGAGGAAAATTGGAGAGAGTTTCTCACTGTTCAGTGGATCCAGAAAGACAGGCTGGCTGGCTTTGTGGAGACGGCACTCATAATACTGCTCCCGATGAAGCCGTGTCAGAAAAGCAGGACGATCTCTGGTCGTCACAAGCCTGCATGCTGAAGCCAGACGGTCTGGGTTCAAATCCTACCTCTGCCATTTGACGCTGTGCATCCCTGGATAAGTTGCCTATGTTCTCTGCGTCTCTGTTTCCTTATGTGGTGAAATATGGGGCTCATGATCATCCCTGCCACTCAGAGGAGTTGAGTTTTTTAGTGTTTTAATGTGCTTGCAGACGGCAGGCACTTAGTAGGGGTGTCCCGGGCTCGGTCCAGCATCATAGCAACCTTCAAATACTGGAACCCTGTGGCTCTGAAGGGTAGGTCCCACCTGGTTGAGGCAGAGCCAATGGAGAGTCGAGACCCAGGCCATCAGCGGAGGGGGTGTCATCTCACCCCTGCTCCTCCTGCCAGGAAGCCACGCTGGCCTGCTCCCTCTCTCCTCCACCTGCCCCACAACGTCTAGGAGGCCACCCAGGCCTGGACACAGCCCGAGAGCCCTTGAGAGCAAGATCCAGCCACAAAACCACACTGACTTGGAGGCCACCCGGGCTTCTACTGGGCCTGCCACTGGTCCGTCCTCCTGGGGTCAGCGGGGTCCAGCAGCCCCACCTCGGGGTGGCCGTGACTGTGGTGGAAGCTGCTGCGTCCTCTTGCACGTGTGTGCTGACCACCGGCATCATCCTTGGCCCAGGAGATGCCCCAAGCACGAGGCCCCTGTCCTCACAGAGCTCACCTCCCAGGGGGACAGGGAACAACCGTAGCGTCGTCCCGGGAGATACAATGGGAGGAACACGCAGAAAAATAGAGTGGGTCAAAGGGGCGAGGAGGAAGGAGGGAAGTGTCGGCAAAAGAAGCCTGTAGACGTGTGCAATTGCAAAAATAGTAATTGCAAAAAACAAAAAATAAACAAAAAAACCCTGCACGCTTCCTCTCTTCCACTAAGCATTTGCTCAGGAAGGTAAGAGAGCTGTGCGGATTCCCGGGGAATGTAGCAACCGACTCTCGGCAGCCAAGTCACTGAGAACCACTCGGTGACATGCCCTTCCCTGGAACCTTCTCTAGGCGATGGCCAGCCGGGGAGGAGCGGGCCTCTGCCCCCGCCTGCCTCGCGGAGGCCACGATGAAGCACCTGCACGTCTAGGCCTCACTGTCACAGGGGGTCACGGCCTCACAAGCCCACCCGGCGGAGGGGCTGGCCGGCCTCACCCAGGAGGTCTGAGAAACACTTCACGTAGCCCTCCCCAGGCCGGGCAGGCGCTGCTGGATGCACTGCATGGATGCCTGCTGGATGCGCGGCGTGGCGCTCACACCTGAGTCAGGATCTGGGGATCCCTTCGAGTCCTGGGTCTCCACGGTGTCCGACCCCTCGGCCAGCGGCCACGGCCAGCCCAGGGCTCGGCCCCTCGGCCGGCCCGAGGCCCCAGGCAGGAAAGGGCATGCGGCTCCTTTAAGGCAGGCCCCAGCTGGGTCGCCTGGATATTGGAGCAGGACGAGATTAGGTGGCAGGAGGCTCGGGGCCCAGGCCAGATGCGCCTGAGCGGGGCCTTGTTATGTATTCATGAGCTGTGAGGAAAAGAAATAAAAGGATTCATTATCGCCCAAACTGTTACTAATGACATGTACCTGGAGCCCGAGCACCTCTGGAAATCTAATGCGACACACTCCGAGAGAAAATGTATTCCCGGGCCCGGCCACGCGGCCGATGGAAAATGTCCCCTCCCTGCCCGTCCTCATTGCCATTCACTCAGGGCGACATTTACAATTCTTCTGCCATTATGTCCGACCAGGGCCTCTGAGCCTCTGTCACGACCCGCACATTAGCTGAAAATTGGAAATTCCACAGCGTGGCCGTGGCCATGGCCGTGGCCGTGGTGGGCTGGGACGCAGCAGGGTGCGGGAAGCGGAGGCACAGGGGACCGGGGGAGAGGAGTGCCAGGGGCGCGGTGCTGCTGGCCTTGAGGGGCCCGCCGGCCCAGATCTGTCCCCAGACCCGGCCACCCACCACACCCTTGGGTGGCCAGGGCGAGGACCAGCCCCCTTTCGCGTCTTCCCCTTCGCTCTCCTTCCCACCCACTTCCTCTCGTGAGTCCTGCAGCCTCCTGCATACCAATCCCCGATCCTTTGTTCCCTTCAGAGCCTCGGTAAAAACAGTCCAAACAACTCAGCAAGAGACGTTAGATCAGATCTTTCTTTTTTTTTTTTTTTTAAGATTTTTAAATTTATTTATTCATGACAGGTAGAGAGGAAGAGAGGCAGACACAGAAGCAGGCTCCATGCAGGGAGCCCAATGTGGGACTTGATCCCACGACCCCGGGATCACTCCCTGAGCCGAAGGCAGAGGCTCAACCGCTGAGCCACCCAGGCGTCCGTCCCATTCCAGATATTATTTTGCAAGATGAATAAACGTGTGCCGGGAGTGCGGCGCAAGCGAGCATCGTGTCGACCCGTCTTCACCACCGCACTGTGCAGCGGGCTGTGTTTGGATCCCCATTTTACAGATATGAAAACCCAGGTTTGGAGATGTGGAGGGATTTGGCCAGGGTCACATGGCTGAGGGGGAGCAGACCTGGGATTGGCCCCGGGGCTCGGGTGATTCCTGCACGTGGGCCTTGTCCTGGCACCAGGTGGAAACTCCGAGCTCAAGCCTCAGCTCCTCCCAGAAGCCTTCTAGGGCAGGCCTCAGCCCACTGTGACCAGATCTCGGGGACAGGCACCTCTAGCTGCCCTAGGACCAGCTGTCCCACGTGGCAAACTGCGAGCCTCTGCTTCACATCCCTTCCTGGCAAAGGTACAGTGGAGGCCTGTCCCACCTGCCATGGCCCGGGGAGCAAGCGCCCCGTCACCTGCCTCCTTCTGCGGTGCTGAGCACCCACTCGGCACGCAGGAAAGCCTCGTGGACTGGCCGTCTATGCCTTGCGACTTGGGAGGCAGTGGGAGGAGGCAGGGGGTAACCAGCATAGGCCCCACCCAAGGAAGTTTTCATGGAAATGACGGAAAAAATAAAGTATTTCAGATAAACAATAAATAACTTTTTAATACAAACGTGTCCTAAATATTATTTTTTTAAGATTTTATTTATTTATTCATGAGAGACACACAGAGAGAGAGGCAGAGACACAGACAGAGGGAGAAACAGGCGGGAAGGCTGATGTGGGACTCGATCCCAGGACGCCAGGATCACGCCCTGGGCCGAAGGCAGACGTTCAACCGCTGAGCCACCCAGGTGCCCTTGGCCTAAATATTATTGTTTACCCAAAAGTCTAATTGACAGGAGGTCTTGTATTTTCATTTGCTAAATCTGGCAGTCCTAGCCCTGAGGTGCCCCAAACTGCCCCACAAGGGACCCGGCTCACCTGGGGGCTATGGACTCCATGACCCCAAACCACTAGCTTCCAAGCTCTTAAAACACTTCAGCTAGGGGGGTGCCTGGTTGGCTTACTTGGTTAAGCGTCTGACTCTTGGTTTCGGCTCAGGTTGCGATCTCAGAGTTGTGCGATGGAGCCCCACGTCAGGCTCTGAGCCTGGGGAGTCTCCTTAAGATTTTCTCTCCATCCCTCTCGGCCCCTCCTCACCTCTCTCTCTCTCTCTCTCTCTCTCTCGCTCTCTTTCTCTAAAACAAAACAGCAAAATGAACAAACAAAAAAAAACATAAAACAAACTTCAGCTAGAGATTCTATTTCCCAGACCTGCCTGTGGCTACGTGTGGTCACATAAGTTAGGTTCTGGTCAGTGAGATCTAAGTAAAAGTGATATTGGATGATTTGGGGTCGTGATTTGGGGTCATGCCTTGATGGGAAAGGACAGATACTTCTCTTACCCATTCCCACTTCCTGGTTGCTGGGTTGCAGATGAAAGGGCAGGAGCTGCAGCAGTCATACTGAACCCAGAAGTAGAGGCCAACGTGGAGGATGGCAGTCGCTCTAGGACAGCTGAACCACTTACTTCACTTACTTCTTCACAAGATTGAAAAATAACTAGATAAATAAACAGGAAAAAAAAAACTTTTAACTTGTTTAAGCCACTGTATTGTTGGGTAAAGTTATTCCTTTTTTTTTTTTTTTTTTTTTTTTTTTTTTTTTTGAGAGAGAGAGAGAGGGAGAGAGAGAACAGGAGCCAGGAGAGGGACAGAGAAAGAGAGAATCTCAAGCAGACTCCACACTATGCATGGAGCCAGATGTGGGGCTTGATCTCACGACCCTGAGATCATGACCTGAGCCAAAACCAAGAGTCAGACGCTTAACTGACTGAGCCACCCAGGTGCCCTTTGGGTTTACTTATTCTAGTAGCTTAGCCTGGACCCCAACAAATACACCCTTTCACCAAAATGCCAGCCAGATGAAGAAGGGGCTTCATCTCATTCACTGTTGTAACACTTGTATGTGTCACCACATCGGACCTAAATATCTGCAGAACAAATAAATGAATGGCTGATCTAGACGAACTCTTAAGGGTATATTAACAGTTGATTAATCAATTAATCACCACCATTGGCATTTAATCAAAGCTTACTGAAGTGTTTAATATATAGTAACTCCTTGGATCCTACCTTGGGGGAGTGTTCTTACCCTCCAGGGTAGGAACCACTCATACCCACATTGTGCAAAAGACAAGGCGTAGGCTGCCTCTCCTGGTTTGGAGAGCAGATAGGTGGGAGCACAAGGATGCCGTCTGGTTTTGGGGCCATCCCGCTGCCTTCACCCTGACCCCTGGGACCGAGACATGAGGGAAAGGGCAACACTACAGCTCTATCCATATAGTCACTCGTCAAATCTGCCGCCAGTTAAGTGCCAGGCACTATTCTAGAAGCTAGGAATTCAGGAATGGGCAAGACAAAAAAAAAACCCTATGCCTACACAGTGCTTATATTTTAGTGGAGGAGACAGACTATAAAGGAAAATGAGTAAAATATAGATGTTACTGCAGGATTCCATTCCTATGAAGCCCAAGAACAAACAAAACTAATCTATGGTGATAGAACTGCCTTCAGAGGGGGGATTTGCTGGAAGAGACACGAGAGGGCTTTCTGGGGATGATTAGAGATGCAGGTCTTAACTGGGGACGTGGTAACATGGGTGTGTACATTTGTCAAAACTCACCAAACTCTCCATGTAAGGTCTGTAAATTTTGCCATATACAAATTAAGCCTTCTAAATTAATTAAATAATTAATTAATATGTATGGAAGAAATACAGTGTTGGGATGGTTCTCAGTGCTGAGGATAGAATGAAGAAGGAAGTCAGGGGTGGGAAATTGGGATTTTACATAGTGTATCCATGGAAGGGAGGGAGGAAGGGGGGAGGAAGGGAGAGAGAGAAGCGAAGGAGGTGAAGAAATGAAGGGACAAGTAGTAAGAGCCATTTCTTGTCCAGAAAGGGGCATTCGCAGTATGAATCCATTCGCCCAGAGCTTCAGAGTCTTGGACAATCAGGCTTCTCCAACACGGGAGGGGCAGCGGTAGTTTCTGCTTGAGAACAGCCTCTTGCGTGGAGTTTCAACAAGGAGCGGTTTGAAGACAAACTCCATGTCCCAGGATCTCAAAGTAGAAATCATGCCACAGACGAACCCGGATGACTTCTCTGCTCATGGGGGGAGAAGGAGATGCTCCCCCCACCATTCTCCTCCTGGTCCCCAAACCCCTACGTCTCTGAGAACACATTCCCCCTACACACCATCCTCCCCAACTAGAATAGACGACACTGGGACAACTGGAAATTCATATGGAAAACAAAAAAGTCAATCTTGAGCCCTTCCTCACACCATACACTGTCAATTCCAGATGGACTGTAGCTCTAAATGTGGAAGTAAGATAATCAGACTTTTACAAGAAAACAGAACACCTCTGTGACCTTGAGGTAGACTAGAACCTCTTCAAGTCACAAGCCACTGAGAAGGTGGAAACCCAGCCCTCGGAGAGGGAGGGAGGTGACACTTGCATGTGTTTGAAAAGGACTCATATCCAGAATATTAGAAAGTCTTTTTTTTCTATAAATAAATAAGAGAGAAAGTCGTAGCAAAATGATTAAGAGCCTTGAACAGACATCCCACAAAAAAGCAAATATCCAAATGGCCAATAGGCATGAAAAGGTGCTTTGATTTCATTCATCGTTTGGGAAGTCTAGATCAGGACTAGATTCCGGAACGAGCGTGGAAGGAGATACCATGGTTCTCAAGAACGTGATGTAGACCGACGGAGCGCCTCATA
Source organism: Canis lupus dingo (assembly GCF_003254725.2). NCBI lineage: Eukaryota > Metazoa > Chordata > Mammalia > Carnivora > Canidae > Canis > Canis lupus. Next base: position 78,317,690 of record NC_064244.1, on the reverse strand, counting down.
CTCTGCTGTTGGGGGTGTCAACTGGTGCGACCCCTCCGGGACACTGGCCATGTCTATAAAGCTGTACGTACACCTCCTCTGCGATCCAGCAATTTCTCTTCTACATCCGACTTATGCGTCCGACAAGAGCGCTGATGTTCACCAAAAGCCATTTACTGGCACACGACAGTGACCTCCACAGCGGCCTTGCGCTGGAAACCATCCAGATGTCCATGGACAGTAGAACAAGTAGATAGTTTGAGACACAGTCTTGCAGTGAGAGAATGAGGCTTGGCCCTGAGAATGAATGAACGAGGTACAACCACACACGATGGCCGGGCTGCACGCCACGTGCTGGAGGACCGTGCTGAGAGGAAGGCGGGTATCTTTGGAGGAAGGTGCCGTGGGCCAGGGGGGCTCACTGGGAGATGGTTTGGCCATGTTCTGCTTCTTTTTTTTTTTTTTAAGATTTTATTTATTTGAGAGAGAGAGAGCATGAGCAGGGGGAGGTGCAGAGGGAGAGGGAGAAGCAGACCCCCCACTGAGCCGGGAGCCCGGCGTGGGGCTCCATCCCAGGACCCCAAGATCATGACCCAAGCCGAAGGTAGATACTTAACCGACTGAGCCCTCCAGGTGCACCCCCTCCATGTTCTGTTCCTTGACTGGGGTACCAGCCACACAGGTGTGTCTACCTGGTGGAAAGTTTCCCAGCTGTATGCTTGCGATTTGTGCTCCCCTCTGTATTTATGTCACATTTCAATTAAAAATGTGGGTTTGTTTTTTTTTTTAAACTTTAAAGTCAGAATTTGCCCACCTACCACAGGGGCTCAGCTCACGAGCTCCTTGGCATCCTGAAGCGACATCTACTTTATCTGGACACGTGGTAGCTAAGCTTCTAGTGAGAAGCGGCTTTCTTTGCAGGAAGGGATGTCTTCCCGAGAGTGGCTCTTTCCTTCTGGCCTTTGTGAGACACAGGGACACGTGGAGGGCTCCATGAAACTAAGCAATAGCTTCTGTAAGAGTCGGCCACAAATGCCAGGAGGGTGCGGACGCTTCTGGCCAAGGAGGGGTAAAAGGGGTTCTTGGCACCCCGCTCTTTGGGAATCACTGATCCAACAAAGTCTTCCCCTGGTGTTTCTAGCTCGCCATCCGTAAAGCCCAACTCAGTACCCAGTATACCCAGTATGTAGAGGTGCTCACTAGATGAACTAGTACAAAAAAAAAAAAGGTGTATCAATAACACGAAGTCACCACAGCAGCTCTGGTACTGGTTACACCCACACACACACACCCAGTGATGGGGAACTCATCCCCTCTGGAGGGAGTCCAACCGTGGAGAGCTCCAGCTGCCAGAGGGCTGCCCTTGGATGGAGCCCCCGACCCCATCCTCCTCCTATATCCTCAACCCCCTTCCAGAATAAACCTCCCCTAGGGGCCTCCCATCACCCCCCCCATACACACCACCTGTCAGAGCCAGGGAAGAGGAGCCCTGCTCAGGCCTGCGGGTGGGAGAAGGAGGGGAGAAGCGGTTTGGCGCCACACTGGGCATCCATTCACTCACTCGTGCATTTGTTCATTCAGCAAACTTCCTCCGGGCTCCCATTCTTGGGTAGACTCTGAGCGATGCATGAAGAACCGAGATGAATAAGAAACTGCTCCTGCCCCCGGCTTACTAGGGATGGGGCTGGCAGGTGAGGATGGCCTGCGTAGGGCCTGGGCCACGCTGAGAGCCAGGGCCCGGCTGAAGGAGAGGCCTGACACCTGGAAATGAGTCTAAAGAGGCCAGAGATCCGATCCCCGTCCACCCGCCTGCTGCTCACCGGGGCGGTGGCAACACTAATGCTAATAATACTAATAGCAGGGCCCTTGGCACCCCGTATCACGTCAGCTCCTCTGACAGTGACAATACTAGCATTGCCTTCCATGTTACAGATGCGGAAGCTTCGGGATGAAATCACGTTGCTCAGAAGATACGCTGCCAAGGAGTGGGGAAAACGGGATTCAAACGCGGAAGAGTCTGAACTAGGAGCCACGACACCCCCGTAAGAGTGGAGGGGCACGGGAGCACGGGAGAAGGAACAGCCAAGCAAGGCTGCTCTTGGTGGAATCTAGGAAGACTCCCTGCAGGAGGTGGCCCTTGCTCCCATTCTGGAAGGATGTTGAGAGGCTGACCACGCAAATGGACAACTGCCTCACCGCCTAAGGTAAAAAGCAGAATGTTGACCCGCAACTGGCAGCAGCCTGCCCAGGAAATCCGTCCCTTATCCCCAAACCAGCCAGCCAGGCGGCCTGCTACAAGTCAGACCTGCTGGAAGCCCGGTTGCTATCTCTGGTGATGGGCCGGGAAGCTAAACACTAACTTTATAACAGTCAGCATCGAATGGCCGGATTAATAACCCACAGCTTTCCCTAATGGTCGTTCCCGCTTCCAACTGAGGACAACCGGAGAAAGCCAAATTCGTGCCCCTCACCCATCACACAGGATGCCCTGCTTGCGGTTGTCCCACCTGCACGTCTGCTTTGCCGCGCCTCCCAGCAGGGCACACCTGGAGCCTTCCCGTTGTTCTCCCCACCATAAAGCTTTCCCACTTGGCCGGCCTTCGCGTCTCTGCCGGAACACAAGGGATGGTGGCTGACTCCCTTGCTACGCAGTAAGCGCCGAATAAAAAGCCTTTGCTCCTCTCGTTCGGTTGGTCTTGTTGATCTCCACAACAGGTAGGAGCTTACCAGGTGCCACGGCAGGGGCGGGAGGAAGGGGTGGGTTAGCCAGCCCCGGGGAGTGGGGAGACTGGGAGACACGAGGGCAGTGGGAGCGAGCCCAGGTAACTCCCACTCGGCTTTCAATACCCAGTTCAGGAGGTGTCCTCGGCACCCATGGGCTGGTGACTATTTCGGGGGTCCCCGGAGACCAAGTGAAGCTGCCTGACCAGCGCCCAGCTGCGGACCCCCAGGGGCAGCTTGAGTCACAGCAGCACCGCTGCCCGGATGGGGAGCCCAAGACCAAAGAGACCCCTGTGCACCTGCCCTCTCCGGGCTGCTCAGACCCCTCTGCTGGGCCCTGCCCCCTGACCCGGGCTCCCCTTCCCCCTCGCGTGTCAGCCACATCTTCTCCACTTTGGCTGCCCTCCCTGGCTGTACTAACAGGTACGGACTAGCAGAACGTTCTGATTTAATCAAGGCCGCAGACAGGATCCCCCTGCTGCCACTGCTTGTACTGCCCGAGGCCCAGGACGCTCAGATTAATTCACAGGATGTCACAGACACTGTTCTGCTGTGTTTGTCATCTCCCCCAGCCAGGTGTGAGGCTTCCTGCGGCCCTGGACACAAGGCCTCGGCGTCCAGGCCCAGAGTCTCCACCGCCACCTCCCCACGGCCTTCGCACCAATCGCCCCCAGCTCAGAGGCGGGGCCTGGGGCCAGACCCTACTTCAAACATCTGGATCTGGAGTCGGTGAGAGAGAAGAGACAGAGAGGCTGGCCTGGGGGCACAGAAGAATCAGGAGTCTCAGAGCCTCAACTCCCCCCTCCAGGGGAAAATTAAATTGCCCTAAGGTCCCAGCCACACCCCCTCTCTGTTCCCTCCTCTTTTTACCTTCAGTTTGCAAAGTGGTGTCTGAGAGCGCGCTGTGTGCCAAGGTCTAGGGACCCTGCCGCGAGTGAGACGTGGTCCTGCGTTCAGGCAATGTGCTCTGGGCCTCAGTGTCTTCATCCACAGAAGGGGACACCCGTGTCTCCCCGGACTGCTGCACAGGGCGATCGTGAGGGCGCTGGGAAGTTGTCAATGTGGCCATTATGGGGGATTGGTGGAAAGAAGACCCCACACAGAGTCAGGGGCTCTGAGTTCAAGTCCCAGACAACCATCAGCTAGCGGAGGGGCCTCAGGCACGTCACCGCCCCTCCCTGAGCCTGCCTGCTCAGCTGAAAAATGGGGAGAGCATGAAGACTCAAGTTGGGAGCTATTGGTCAAGCCCGGCGTCCTAAGCACTGTTCTTTGCAGGGATGGATTAATTTAAGCCCCACCCCCTCCCATTTTCCAGATGAAAGAAGCTAAAACACAAAAGGTCAAATATCATATTCAAGGTCACACAGCGCGGGTACTGGGGCCAGGTACAAAGCCAGGCAGTCTGGCTCCGAGCCCGCTCTCTCAAGCCCTTGTGCCCCACGACTGATCAGATCCCAGGTGGGTGAGCAACCCGGCCCAAACCAGCACCTGCCACAGTCGTGGCAAACTAAGGCGCCTTCGGTGCTGCCTCGGAGCCCTCAGCAACCAGGTATGATTTCTTCCATAAGTTTCTTGCTGTTTTTATGTTTGTCGGTTTAAAATTCAGACCGAGAACTGTCCCAGGTAAGTGCCCTACCTCTCTCATCAGACACTGTCCGCCGAGTCTCTCCCATCAGACAGGGAGTTCCCCAAAGCAGGGGCTCTCTCTCCCCATCATCCTGGGAGTTCCTGGGGGGTGAGGACAGGAGGGAAGCACTGGTTCTCACCCCAGCTTTGCACCTGCCTATCTTTATCTCCACCTGGCGGGGGGGGGGGGGGGGGGGGGCCGTTCCCAGAGTCATCTGGTCTACCTCCCAAAGTGCCTCACCCACCCAATGACCTTTTCCATCCGCCTTGGAGAAACGAAATCCCCTTTCCTAAATCACTGCCAGGGTTGGAAGAATGTGAGAAACCTGGAGCTGGGAGCTTTGGCTGCTGAAGTGCTAAGAGTTAATTCAATTAGCTGGGATGTGTGAAGCTCAGACGGCAGGCCTCCGGCTGGACTCCCCCGCCTCGCCCCGAGCCGCCCCGCACCCAGCGTCCCCTCCCAGCACCCCACTTTGTGGCCCCCATAGTCTTCATTTACACAATAGCTAAGGCCTGAAAGATGAGTGAGTCCGACCCCATGAGGACACCGATGGCTTTATCCACGGCCCCCTGGCAAGTCATGCAGAGTCTGGCTTTGACCTCACGGTTTCTGAATCAGGCTCTAAGCTGTGCCTTTGCATTTGCCCTTCCCTCTACCTAGAATGCTCTTCCCTCAGCTCTTTGCTTGGCTCCCCCTTTCTCATCCTTAAGGTCTCAGCTCAAGTTGCCTTTCCTGAAGCATAGTCCCAGGCCCTCCCCAGAAGTGTCTGCCCCCTTCCCTGCTTGATCATCCACATGCACTTGTCCCCAGCTGACATTGCCTCGTCTACCAGTTACCCTCCGCCTCTGCTTCTAGACTGTCAGCCCCGTGAAGGCAGGACGTGGCTGTCTGCTGCACGTCCACGTAGCTAGCAACTGTGTCCTTGTCACCTGGCATGTTGCTGGCCCTGTATTTCTTTGAGGGATGAATAAGTGAAGGTCTATGAAGACCCTAACTGACCGGGACATGGACCTCCTCTTCTGCAACGGTGGAAGGAGGGATGCCAGGGGGTCCGGCCCTGCCGCCTGCACCCTTCCCACAGCCCAGCTGTGGCTGCAGCCACCTCTGATTAGGCCCCAATTAACGGAGAGGCCTTTCAGCCATCAGCTTCCATTAGTCACTCAGAGTTCAGCTGTGAAGTCTGGCTAATGGCCAAGACAGTGGCCTCCAGAGAGGCCGGTGGGGAAGGAAATTTGGGAGGTCTCAGCGGTGTGACTATCTGAGCTGTGGCAGAAAGGCCAGGGGTGACGTGGGGAAGGGGTACAGGAGCTAGGGGCAAGGTGAGGCCAACAACCTGAAGTGTTGCTTTAGTCTTCTGTCCCAGGGCCGGGAGCTCACTCAGGAAGGGTTTTTGATGTCTCCCATTGTACATAGGAGGCAAGTGAGGCTCAGAGAAGTTGCGTAAGTTATCCAAGATCACACAGCAAGTGGATGGCAGAGCCAGGATTTAACCTCCAAAAGCCTGGCCCCGAGGTCTGATCCCCTTTTGAGAATGTTCTATGCTCCTCTGTGCTCTAAAACAGGTGTCGAAAAAGAGGTTATGGGGAAAACCGTCCTCCCAGAGGACAGCTTGGTGATGGGCGGCAAAGCCTCGACAACAGTCCACACTCTCTGATCCAGGAATTGTACTTCTAGAAATCTGTTCTAGGGGAGCGACGTGGCATATGGACCATGGTTTATGCACAGTGATGCTCATCACAGTATGATTTATAACGGAAAATGGGAGAAGAGTGGAATCGAATCTGATGAAGTGGTTATGCGGTCGCCATGAATGATGTTTATGGAGCATTTGCAACGACACAGGCAGCAAAGACTGACGTCGGGTAAAATATCAGGGTTTGGAAGGGCAGGCAAGCCCGCGGAAAAGTGTTCAACGCCACCAGTCACCGGGGCAGTGCAAGCAAAGACCACGATGAGCGATCACTACAAACAGCTAAAATAAACAATAGTGACGATACGAAATGCTGGTAACGATGAGGAGAAACTGAATCTCTCGTACACGGCTGGTGGGAACGTAACGTGGTGTAGCCGCTCCAGCAAATAGTTTGGCAGTCTCTTTTAAAAACTAAATATACACGTACCGTACAACCCAGCAATTACCGTCCTGGGCATTTATCCCAGAGACATGAAAACTGATGCCCACGCAAAAACCTGTGCATGAATGTTCATAGCAGCTTTCTTCGCAACAGGCCAAAGCTTTGAAACAACCAAACCATCCCTCTGTGGGTGAACAGTTAAACAAAGAGGGGGTACGTCCGTGTTCCTCGGGCAAAAGGAAGAATGAAGTATCGATACAGGCAATGACATGGGTGACTCTCTAGAGAACTATACTGAGTGTAAAAAAAAAAAAAAAAAGAGGTCACATAATATATGATTCCATTTATATAACATTTTCGACATAACCCAGAATTATAGAGATGGAGAACAGATGCGTGGTGGCCGGGGGGTCGGGGTCGGGGCCGGTGCGTGAGAGAGAGGTGGACATAGCACAAGGAAGATCCTTGTGTCCTGTACCTTGATTGTCGCCATAGTGGTTGCACGACCCCACGCACGTGATGAGAACCACACAGCACAGTGCGCCTATGGCGGGTTTTTGGCTTTGCTCTTCCACCACTGTCCCGTAGTTACAAGCTGAGACCATTGCAGGGAATTGGGCAAAGCGTACACAGAACCTCCCCGTCCTATCTTTGCGGTTTCTTGGCGATCCATGATTATTTCAAGACAAATTTATTTTTATTCTCCAATTTTTTTTTTAAGTAATCTCCACTTAACTCCACGGCGGGGCCCGAACTCATGACCGCGCCATCAGGAGTCACGCGCTCTACCAACCGAGCCAGCCGGGTGCCCCGAGCAGTGTTCTGTGAAGCGGGACTCGCGAGCACCTACGGCATGACCTTCCAGATGGGATGATGGTGGTGGGGAAAGTGGAGCTTCCCCCCCTAAGATAGTGACCCCCCCCCGGGAAACTTGGAGCTCCGACCTCACGTCCTACGGAAAGCGCTTTTCAATCATCACCTTATTCCCACAAATCTTCCAGCGACGTTGCGTTACTATCGCCGTCTTACAGAAGAGGAAACTGAGTCACGGGGAGTTGGGGAGAGCCTGTCGCGGGCGCAGAACAGAGATAGGAACCCAGGATAAGAGCCTCTCCGTGGCTCCCCGCTGCCTTCCCTGTAGCAACGTGCGCCACTGGGTGGTGGTGTTTATTTTCCTCTTTGTGTGTCCCTGTATTTTCTCTAATAAGCATGTCTTACTGTAATAATCAGAAGAAAAAATAAGCAAACACTAGAAAGTGTTCCTTGGTGGGTTGCCTGTTTGTTCTGGAGCCCGTGGCACACGTCTACAGTTTCTGTCTCAAAGACACTCTATCCCGGCTGCTGGCACAGCGCGACCCCACTTCCCCCTCGCAGACGGTGGGGTCTGCAGTGAGAAGCCCCGGGTCCGCCCCGCGCCCACCAGAGGCCCTTGGGCGACAGCTTGGTTTCCTCATCTCCAAAATGGGAATCAGAAAAAAAAAAGGGAGGGGGAATCAGTAAGACTCGGGCACTCCTCAGGGCCGCGATGAGGACAGACGGGGTACCCGGTGTATCCTACCCACACGTACTGCGTACCTACTACGTGGGAACACAACGGAAGCCAGGATTAACAAGCCCGCTACATCCCTCCTGGGACACGGCAGGGGAGAAAGAGCCAAGCAAACAACATCACCACTGCTGTTGTGTTGTTGTCTCTGGCTGGCTGGCTGCAGCCGCGTCCACGCAGACGGGGCGGGCGCCAGGCCTGGGGAACTGGGCGGCCCGGATGGGGGTATCGGAGCCTCCCTGGGAACGGCAGCCCCACAGGACCGAGGGGAAGGCACCGCAGCCCGCAAGCTCCAAAGAGCCCGAGAGACCCCACTTCACCCGCCGGTTTGCCACACTGAGAATCGATTTGGAAGGGTGTTTCCCAGAATTGGTCTGGCCTCCTGGTGTCATTATTCATCGTACCCTGGCCGCCAGCCGCCTCCGCGCCAAACCCTCTCCACCCTCACCGCCTCTTGCATCTGGGACCTCCATCGCGACTGAGATGGGAGGGCAGCTGGGGCAGGAAGCTGGTTCCCGTAAATACCCCCACCCACCCCCGCGCCGTGGGTCTGGATGCCAGCACCCCACCCACCCACCATCCCCCCATCCCAGCCTTCACCAGCTGAGCCCCTTGGCAAGGCTGGGTAAGGAATGTCACACTGGGGCCAGGGGAGCCTTTCCCAGGCTGGGGCTTAGATGAGAGGGGTCCAGGCCAAGTGACCAGAGCTGGGGCTGCCAGGGGTGGGGGTTGCACTTCCTGCCCCCAAGGGGAAGATGAGACCACTGCCAGCTTCCCATGGCCATCGCAGCCTACAGATGTTCTGGGGAGTGTTCAGGAAGTGCAGGGATTAAGGCAGGGAATACGGAGCTGTGCCCAGGGAAGATGGAAGAGGTCATAGGGGGCGGGGAGGGGGGCAGGAGACTGAGGACCCAGGCCACCTCTGTCACTGACATGCTGCACAACAGGCCACATCCCTCTCTGGGCCTCACCCCTCCATCCACAACCCAAGAGGGCTGGACCAGCTGGTTTTACCCCACGGTGCTCACCAAGCACCTCCCGGGAGACTGAGGGTCTGTGGGGAGGGCAGACGTTAAAGGATTTCATGGGACCAAGTGGGACCAAGCAGTGAACAGACCCAAGGGGCAGGTCCAGGTACCACAACTGGGTGTGACAGGGAATCAGGGTGGGCTTCCCCAGAAGTCAGGGCCGGGCCTGGTGGCCCGAAAGGTGGGAGCAGTGCAGGTGGGACAGGGCATGACTCCTTCGGGGATACCGTGAGCCAGGGACAGCTGGTATGTGGTGGGGATCAAAGGCTCTGGGGGCTGGCCCACGGCTGATACATCCCTGCCGGCAGCAGTAGGGAGTTTTATCTTTACCTTTAAAACAACCAGCAGCCATTGACGGTAAAGACAGGCCAAGGTCTGCGTTTTGAAACGTTCCCACCCAGAACCCACATGGATAAAGCCGGCAAGAGAGGTGCTGCTGTGCCCGAGGCCGGGGCCCCCCTCCTGCCCAGAGATGCCGCAGGGGGAGCCCCAGGGCTCTGAGGAACCCAGTTTGGGAACCGGGCTGCACAACCTCTCGGTCCCCTTCCAGCACCGACATGCTAGGCTCTGTGAGGATTTTAGGACATCCCTTAACACCCACAGCCAAGCCCCTGCACCTGCTGATCGTCTGGCCTGACTGTGCGCTCCGTGAGCAAAGGGAGTTCATCTGTGCATTCATTCATGTACTCATTCATTCATTCAACAGGTGCTGGGAAGGCTGTGATGAACCCAGTGAGCAGGCTCCTGCTCTCAAGGGACTCACGGGCCAAGACAGTGTTGTTCATCACAGTACCTCAGGGGCTCACTCAGGGCCCAGCACCCAGGTCCCTAGCCCATCTCTGCTGAGTAAGTGAGTTTGAGAATGAAGGAGGGTGTGGGGCGCCTGGGTGGCCCGGTCAGTGAAGCGTCCAGCTCTTTTTTTTTTTTTAAGATTTATTTATTTATTTATGATAGACATAGAGAGAGAGAGAGAGAGAGAGGCAGAGACACAGGAGGAGGGAGAAGCAGGCTCCACGCTGGGAGCCCGACGCGGGACTCGATCCTGAGACTCCAGGATCGCGCCCTGGGCCAAAGGCAGGCGCCAAAACGCTGAGCCACCCAGGGATCCCCGCGTCCAGCTCTTGATTGTGGCTCAGGTCGTGATCTTGGGGTTGTGAGACGGAACCCCGCATCCAGCTCCACGCTCAGCGGGGAGTCTGCTTCCCTCCCTCCCCCTCTGCCCCTCTCCTTTGCTCTCTCTATTTCTTTCTCTCACTCTCTCTCCAAAATAAATAAATACATCTTTAGATATCTTTTTTAATATTATTTATTTATTCATGAGAGACACAGAGAGAGAGAGGCAGAGACACAGGCAGAGGGAGAAGCAGGCTCCATGCAGGGAGCCCAATGCGGGACTCGACCCCAGGACCCCTGAGCTAAAGGCAGGCGCTCAACCGCTGAGCCACCCGGGTGCCCCAATAAATAGATCTTTAAAAAAAGAGAGAGAGAATAAAGATGGGGAGGAAGGAGGAAAGGCCTGAGGAAAGGGAGGGGAAGGGCGGGATCAGCCCCCGTGGGAAAGGCTCTGAGGACCCTGCCTTCCGCTCGCTCGCCCCTGCCTCATGTCACCCCCGCTCTCTGCTCGTGGCCTGGCAGGCACCATGATCCCTCCCTAACCTGCCTGAATTGTGAGCAAATGCGTTTCCAATCCAGGCTGGAGCTTTTCAAAACGAGAACAAGGCAAGGCAAAGAAAGGCAGATGCCAAGGCACACAGGCATGTTTGCAGGGCACAGGCTCCTTGAGGAAAGTCCGGCTGGAGTCGCCGAGGAGTCATTGACCATGGTATCGTGTCAGCCAGGTGTGCTGGGTGCTAGACCCAGACGACAGCCGCCCCCAAACTACCACCAGCAACCCCACCACCGGCGACGATGTCGGGACCACCACCAGCACCAGTAATCATGTTAGCCACGTCACCACCACCACCACCAGCAGCAGTAATTGTGTTAGTCCTTCCGTCATCCAGACCAACACCACCAATGCCAGTAACAGTGTTAGCACCCAAACCAACAATAACATTAGTGCTCACGTTATCCTTACCACCAACGCCACCACTACTAGGAACGAGGTTAGCATCACCATCCTCATCATACCAGCACCACCAGTAACAACACCCACACCGATACCAGTAATCACGTTAACACCATCAACATCAATACCAACACTACTAGTAACAACGTAATACCAACACCCACAGCAATACCAGTAATCTTTTTTCTTTTTTTAAAAAATATTTATTTATTTATTTATTTATTTATTTATTTATTTATTTATTTATGATAGACCTAGAGAGCGAGAGGCAGACACAGGCAGAGGAATAAGCAGGCTCCGTGCGAGGAGCCCGACGCGGGACTCGATCCCGGGACTCCAGGATCGCGCCCTGGGCCAAAGGCAGGCGCCAAACCGCTGAGCCACCCAGGGATCCCCAAGACCAGTAATCTTGTTAGCACCACCATCAACACCAACTTCGTCAGGAACAACGTCGACACCCCCATTAACACCAACACCACTAATAAGATTGTCAGCACCAACACCATCTGGCACCACCGGTAATAATGTTAGCCTCGCCACCGCCAACACCAATACCACCAGAAGTAATAGTGGCACCGACACTGCCAACGGTAACATCACGACTCCTGGTAACGACACGAAGAATAATCTCAACACGAGGACCAGGTACCGATAATACCGCCCCTAACGACACCGCCACCAGTCACAGTGTTGACACCAACACCATCAACACCACCAGCATCACCACCACCCACTCCGACACCAATAACAAGAGCATTATCACTACCAACCCCGCCCCTCAGTCACACGAGTAAGACCATCTCCAACACCCTAGCACCATCGTCAACAAGAGCAAAAACCATCCCCACTACGGCACCTCCTACTACGTAGCCCACCACTGACGCTGATAGAAAACCCAGCAATACCGTCAACAGCACAAACCCCCTACACTCTACCGTCAGCGGCGCTCCACCTTTGTGCCAGACATGGTTTCAACGAAGGCTCACCCCAAGTCCACACAGTACCCGTGGTAACACCTCTACTGTAACCAAGAGAAGACAGAGGCTCAGAAAGGTTAAACACAGTGTGTGGGCACAAGACTTTGGGTTCCCGACTCCCCCTCCAGTGCTCTCCCTACTGTATCCTAGTCCGTCTCCTTCACCCGGAGATGGCCTGTGAGCTTGCTCCTGGCGAGCTGCGAGGTGGGCCGGAAATCTCTTCTCCCCGGCACTTACTGGCTGTGAGGCCTTAGGGGAGTCTCTACGAATCTCAGGGTCTCTCCTTCCTCACCTGTCGAAATGGGGACAGTAAATCATCGTGTTCCAGGGAGGTGAGCAGACTCCCACAGATACAGTAAGTCGCCGGGCAGGGCACCGGGGGCTCAGAAGGCAAGGCGTGGGTAGCAGCTGTTACTGTTATTAGGGTTGGCAAGAAAAAAAAAGAATGTTCTCATTCTGCAGATCGGGGCTCAAAGTAGTCACATGCTGTTGGTAGCAACAATCATAATAATGACCCCGAGCGCTTGTGGAGGGCTGAGCGCACTGCCAGGCTGTGTCCTGAGCGTGGAGCATCGCGAGGTCGAGGCCCGGGAACGGTCATTAATTAACGAGGAGGAAACGGCTGCGCTGGGATGTGAACCAGGCAGGCAGTCTGGGCCTGTGCCCCCTCCAGTAACATAATTAGCAGCCAAAGCACCTACTAGGTGCTGGTGCTTCCCACGTAGCGTCTGCAAGCTTCACCACCTTGCCGAGCAGATAACACTGACCCCGAGATGGACTTGAACTTGGGCTCCCCACTTCGGCTGGCTCCCAAGTGAGGCTCTCACGGAGCCTCGGGGCCGCCCCCCTTACCTCCGGGTCTCAGGCTGTGGCACCCCAGCTAACCAGGAGGGACCTCAGCACCCCGGGGCGGCACCCTCAGTCCGCCACCACCCAGGGCGGGTCTACGCCGGGGGCTGTTGGGGCACAGAAGGTGGCGGATTCCAAGCCCGCCTCCCGGCTTCCGGGGCTGTCGGGGCTCCAAGAGGGCCCCCCGCCAAGCCTGACACGGGCCCAGGGGAGCGCGGGGCGGGGTGGGGGGCGGTCAGGCCTGTTGGGTTCTTGGCATCCCCTCGAGCAGCTGCCTGGGCAGAAAGGTTTCATCTTTCCAGACTGGATAGAGGAATCTGCCCCCCTCCCAAGTTCTCGTTCCCAGCGAAAGACCTTGGCAAGACCCCTGATCCTCTCTCCTTCCCTGGGACGGATGGCTTCCAGCTGCCTGCCGCCCCGGCCTGGGAAAATCCTAGGAGCTCTGCAGGTCCCAGGACCTCTGAAACCCGAGTGGCCCCCGCAGCACCCGGCCCTCCCGTCCGCCCCACCCAGGGCCCCCGCAGGCACCACCTCCCTCGCTGCCCCCCGGTTTTCCCCAGCCAGCCCCAGTGACAGCAAGCACAAACACGGAGCACTTAGAACCTGGGCGGGGGATTAAGCAGAGGAACGATCCCGTCATCGATCGCCCAGGGCGTGCCCGCCAGTGGGGGTCACCTCACCCGTGCTCAGTCAGGGCTCCCCACGCCCTTGGACGTCGGGAGCCTTACAAACGGGGAAACAGGCTCAGAGGCATAAGATGCCCAGTCCCATCGCTGATGAACAGCGCAGCTGGGGAGTAGCTGGGTCGCTCTGCGGTCCTCCAACTCCCTCGCTAAAAAAGTGGGGAAACTGAGGCCCGAGCCAAGAGGACACTGCCTGGAGCATCGGGGCTGGGCGTGAGCCCAGGTGTGTCTCACCCCGGGGATGGTTCTCAGTCCGCTCCCCTCCCTGCCTTCGAGCTAGGATGCTCTTCTGGCTTCATGGACCCTGCCTGGACCCTTCATGGAGCCCGCAGCCAGCCTCCATCCCTCCTCCATCCCCACAGCGGAGAGGGTCTTTGTGCAATGCGGGTCTCCTTCAGGCCCTGCGGTGACTGCCATCACCTTGAGAGCAGCGCATGGCCCTGTCCCTGTGAGCACAGCCCTGTCCCTGTCCCCGGCGCCCTCGAGATGCTGCCCTCCCAGCCTCATATCCTACACAACGTCCGTTCCCCAGACATGCGCAGCCCTGCTGTGCTTAGGGACGCTGCTGCTTCAGCCCGGCCTGCTCTTGCCCTCACTGCGGGGCTCCACACTGCATCCTGACTGCGCCCTCCCAGCTTGCCTGCCTCCCCCACCAGGCCTGGGCTTGGCTCCATTCCTCTCTGGGGACACTCTGCAAGATCTGCCACCTCTCCCTGTCTGGTCGGAGAGCAGCAGAGCACAGCAGCCAAAAAGCCCAGGCCCGGGACGGACCCTCGCTCTTATCACAGCCTCGTCACCCTGGGCTGTGTCAGTGGTGCTCAGAGCCGGCAAGGGCGCCAGAGGGCCCCCCAGTGCCTTCCCCCAACACCGCCTCCACGACGGCCTGGAATGACCAGCTTAGGAAGAGTGAGAGCGACAGGTGTCGCCCCCTCCCTCCGCCCCCCTGCAGCGGGGGCCTTTCCCACACGCGGCCGCCAGCTGGGGAAGATGGATGGGCCCTCCCCGGCCAGGGCCTAGGAACAGAGGGCTCATGTCACAGGAGGCTTCACATCCTCGGCTGCAAAGGGCCATAAAACGTTCTGGAGCCAGACATGGGATTCAGGCCATTTTTCCAAGTCATGGGAGATTGGTTGTTTGTTGGAGATTTTTTTCTATCTTTCTTTCTTTCATTTCTTTCTTCTTTTTTTTTTTTTTAAGAAGAAAAAGAGAGAGAAGGAGGGAAGACTTTCTGTAGCACTGTCCCCAACTCCAGCTGCCTGTCGCAGTCGCTGGTCAGGAGACACCAGTGGTGGCTTCCCGCACAGCCTTCGTCGTCGGCAACCAGCCCTCTGCCTCCGCCCGCCCGTCCAGCCGGGGCCAGGCCACAGCGTTCCCCTCCCTTGCTCCCCCGGAGGGATGGAGGGGCCTCGAGCCTCTAAATCAGGTCCCTCTAGCTCCCTGTCCCACCCGCCCCGGGGTTTGTCAAAAGCAGAGGCGGGGTTGCACTGGAGCATCTGAACAGCCCAGCCAAGAGCAAGGAAATGGGACAGAGCGGGCTCCTTCTGGTCTGACACCCTCCATCCCCGTGTGCACCTTAGTGGGGCGCTCCACTCGATGTTACGCAAGCGCCGGACCTCTCTCTGGGACTCACTGC
Organism: Canis lupus dingo; assembly: GCF_003254725.2. Taxonomy (NCBI): domain Eukaryota; kingdom Metazoa; phylum Chordata; class Mammalia; order Carnivora; family Canidae; genus Canis; species Canis lupus. The sequence goes on along the minus strand of NC_064244.1, from coordinate 78,302,504 downwards.
TCCCTGCTGAGATATGGGTACCGTTGTCCTTTTGATCATGGAGACAGGACTGCTGAGTGCTGACTATGTGCCAGACACAAGGCCTGCTGAGTGTTTACCCACGATCTGCTGTGGCTCACCACCCCCTCACCCTCCACCCCCACAGGGCCACAGATGGGGTGTGAAAGGATTAACAGCTTGCCCTAGGGTCACCCGGCAAGGCGGCGGGAGCTGAGATTTGAACCTGAGCATCTGGCGCTATATGCTGTGCCTCATCCCATGGCCTCCAGCAAATGCTAAAGGCTCTGAATGAAAGCTGGGGGTGCGGGGCGGTCGGGGGGAGCTCTGGCACGGTGGGAGGGACGTCACCCCAGGTCCCACTTCCAGGACAGAACTTCCAGGTTCCTGCCAAACCCTAGGCCAGAGGCAGAGATCCTCATCCCACCCTGCGCCCCAGGCCACCTCCCTCCTTCCCCCTTCCTGGACTTGCTTCACCATCTACTGTCCAGAATTCAAATACCCTGAGGCCACCCCCCACCCCGTCCCCATCAGACTGTGGCGTGTTGGGGACAGAAGCTGATGATTGATTTCTTGAGCCTCCCTAGCTCCAAGCAGAGGGCCTGCCACTGATTCATTCATTCTGCAAGCGTTTATTGAGGACCTACTGTGTGCCCGGCGCTATGTCGGCCCCGGAGCTATGCCAGTGTCCCCTTACACACAGCCCCTGCCTTCCTGGAGCTGACCTTCTGGTGGGAGGGACAGGCACAGATCAAGTTGCTGGGGATCCGCGTGCGGGGGGCCTTAGGCGATGCAGTGGTTGGAGGGCAGGGGTGTCTCTCTCATGTTTACACGGAGACCCGATGCATTAGGAGGAGCAGCCTGGGAAATGAGGAGAAATGTAGCCCAACTTCCTCAGCTTACAGATAGGGAAACTGAGTCCCAGAGAGCTCACACAGCCAGTTAGAAGTTAGAGTTGGGACGAGGTGCCCGGGGGCTCCACACCTGCCTGGGGCTTGGGCGCTTGTTCCCCTCCCCACCCCACCCCACCCCCCAGGAGGCCAGGAAGGGGACAGGGGAGGTGTCTCCAAGCCCGAGGCACAGCCTGGGGAAGAGCAGGAGGGAGGTGATGGGGCCCTGGATCTGCGGAGGAGTGGGGGCTGCGGCCCACCTGCCGGGCACAGAGCCCCTCCTGGGGCTGGCCCGAGCCTCCCCAAGGCCTGCCTGCCCACCCCACTGAGTGGGCTTCAGAAAATTGATTTTCTAACAGCCATCCATCAACCCAGCACATCCAGCTGTTGGCGTGACACCCGCATCCCCAGAGGCTCATCCACCTGAGGAGGAGCTCCCTCCTCCTCAAAATGACCTATGTGATTCCAGGAGCTGGTAACTGGAGACCAGAAGAGCACCTCCCTGGCCCCCTTACCCCCTACCCCACCCCCCAGCAGCCCTGGGAGGGGCCTTCAGGGCCACCTAGCTCACCCCTCCCCCAAGATGCCTCTTTGGCCTCACAGCCACCAGTCTGCTTGAATGCCCCTCAGCGACAGGGCGCTCAGCCCCTCCCGGGGCAGCCCTGGCGATGACTCCAGCTCCACCCAAGACAATGAGGCAAGTTGATATCACACTTGTTCAGGAGATGACAAGATTGGGCTCCACGGCGACCTGGACAGTCCCTAGGAGAGGCAAGGGCCTCTTACTATGGATACGAGGACCCAGTTATAAAGACAGGGGGACCCAAGGCCAAGAACCGCATGTCACCCATGTTGAAGGTAATAGGACGACCCCTCGGAAGATAGGGAGGTGCTGTTAGGATCCCAGGGCAGGAGCTGAGGAGTTGAGCCCAGAGAGGGGATGCAACCTGCCTGACGTCACACAGCCACGGCGGGTAGGCCTTGAGCCAGGGCCAGCGCTTCCCAAGTGTTGGGCCAGAACCATACTCTGATCCACAGGCCTTCCGCAGGCCCCTAGGAGCAGTCAAGACCCCAGAACTCGCACCCTCCTCTCCGTACATCACTCCATCACCCCCGAGGCACTCTGTTTGGCAGGGGCTTGTGGGACAGATGAGCTGGACCCACAGCTGGCAGGAACAGGGCCACAAAGAGTTAAGGCTCTGCTGGGACTGCCTTGATCCCCCTCAGCAGGCAGGAGGAACGGGGGCTTGGGTTTCATGCCACCCCCCACCCTGGCCTGGCTATAAAATACGATCGTGTCTCACTGCTGATTGATGGTCTGGGGAGAACCTTGGGGAGGTGGGCTGGGGCGAGATCAGATTTTCAAGGGCTCAAGCACTGATATTCTATCCGAGGCCTCCTGGAACCCGCCACCGGCCCATCTCCACGGACCCTGCAAGCCCCAGAGGAGCCTGGGTAGTGGAGAGGCCAGGCAGATTGCCACGAAGCAGAGGGTTCCCGGGCCCAGCACCTGCCCCAAGGCCCTCGGGGTCTCCTCCAGTGGCCCTGGCCACCTTGGGCCTGGGCGGCTGCTTACCCACTCGTGCCTTCGTCTCCTCAGTACCTACCAGGTGCCGCCCCTGGCTCCATGGAGCTTTCCATCCAGCAGGCCCACGAAAGAATGAGTCTAGAATTTCGTTCCCACCCCTGGTGTCCAGGACCGAGAACCAGGTCAAGGGTTAAGGGCTGCCTGGGGTTTGGGCTCTGCCTCCAGGCTGACCCGGGCTTGAACCCCAGCTGTGCCGCGGAGGACCGACCCTTCCATGCCTTCTCTGCACGGGGGGCCTGAGACGGTGTCTACCGTTTGGAGGTCCCGTGTGGAGCCAAAGAGGTCGTGAGTGCAGAGCTCTCAACCCGGGGCCTGGCGCTGAGTGAGTATAATCAACGTTGTCCCTTATGATCTCAGGTCCCGGAAGAGGCCCGGCGTCCTGCGTGAATGAATGAGGCGGGTGCGCTGGGCAGTTCATCTGATCCCACCGTGGTGTGTGAGGTGGGGAGACTGAGGCTCGGCGGCAGCATTGCCGTCCTCCTGCGGGCCTCCACCGGAGACTTCCCCCTTTCCTCGTCGCTGACTCCTGGCCTGATAAGGAGGGTCGGCGAGGGCCGGCGAGGGTCGGCAGCCCGAGGCCTTTGCTGGAGGCGCAGCTCAAGGAGAAGCTGTCTTCGCAGACCAGTGAGGTCTCTCTTTTGGCCCCTCGTCAGCCATGGATGTGCAGAACCCAGCCTGGGGACACCCTGGGAGCTGGCGCTGCTCAGCAGAGAACCTGGGACAGGTGAGAGAGCCTGGGACAGGTGGGAGAGCCCGGGTCAGGTGAGAGAGCCCAGGACAGTGAGAGAGCCTGGGACAGGTGAGAGAGCCTGGGTCAGGTGAGAGAGCCCAGGACAGGTGAGAGAGCCTGGGACAGATGAGAGAGCCCCAGGTCAGGTGAGAGAGCCCAGGTCAGGTGAGAGAGCCCGGGACAGGTGGGAGAGCCCGGGTCAGGTGAGAGAGCCCAGGGAAGATGAGAGAGCCCGGGACAGGTGAGAGAGCCTGGGTCAGGTGAGAGAGCCCAGGGAAGGTGAGAGAGCCCAGGTCAGGTGAGAGAGCCCGGGACAGGTGGGAGAGCCCGGGTCAGGTGAGAGAGCCTGGGTCAGGTGAGAGAGCCCGGGACAGGTGAGAGAGACTGGGTCAGGTGAGAGAGCCCAGGTCAGGTGAGAGAGCCCGGGACAGGTGAGAGAGCCTGGGTCAGGTGAGAGAGCCCCAGGTCAGGTGAGAGAGCCCGGGACAGGTGGGAGAGAGAGCCTGGATCAGGTGAGAGAGCCCAGGGAAGATGAGAGAGCCCAGGACAGGTGAGAGAGCCTGGGTCAGGTGAGAGAGCCCGGGTCAGGTGAGAGAGCCCAGGTCAGGTGAGAGAGCCCCGGGACAGGTGAGAGAGCCCAGGTCAGGTGAGAGAGCCCGGGACAGGTGAGAGAGCCCAGGGAAGGTGAGAGAGCCCGGGACAGGTGAGAGAGCCCGGGTCAGGTGAGAGAGCCCAGGGAAGGTGAGAGAGCCCGGGACAGGTGAGAGAGCCCGGGTCAAGTGAGAGAGCCCAGGTCAGGTGAGAGAGCCCAGGTCAGGTGAGAGAGCCCGGGACAGGTGGGAGAGCCCAGGTCAGGTGAGAGAGCCCGGGACAGGTGAGAGAGCCCGGGACAGGTGAGAGAGCCTGGGTCATGTGAGAGAGCCCAGGGAAGGTGAGAGAGCCCGGGTCAGGTGAGAGAGCCCAGGTCAGGTGAGAGAGCCCAGGTCAGGTGAGAGAGCCCGGGTCAGGTGAGAGAGCCCAGGTCAGGTGAGAGAGCCCGGGACAGGTGGGAGAGCCCAGATCAGGTGGGAGAGCCCAGGTCAGGTCGGAGAGCCCCGGCCATGCCCCTTTTCAGCGTCCATCCCTCTCGGGTTCTGCCCCCAGTGTCGGTCACGTGACGGCGTGGGCATTCAATGTGCAGGCTCGAGCACCTGGCTCCCCAGAATTCAGACCCCGGCATCGGATCGCACGCTGGTGCAGCCGCTCTGGAAAGCAGTGCGGACGTTCCTCAAGAAGTTAAGAACAGAGCTGCCCTGCGGCCCAGCAATTGTACTACTAGGGATTTACCCCAAAGGTACAGATGTAGTGACCGAAGGGGCACCTGCACCCCGGTGTTCACAGCAGCAGTGTGCACAGCGGCCAGGTTGTGGAAAGAGCCCAGATGTCCATCAACGGCTGACGGATAAAGAAGACGCGGTGCACACACGACAGAGTATTACTCAGCCATCAAAAATACGAAAGCCTGCCATCTGCATCATCGTGGATGGAACCAGGGGATATTATTCTCAGTGAAATAAGTCAATCAGAGAAAGACAATTGTCACATGATCTCACTCTCAATCATAGGAAACAAACTGAGGGGGGGGACGGGGTGGCTGGGGGATGGGCATGGCGGAGGGCACGTGATGTCATGAGCACAGGGTGTTATGTAAGACGGGTGAATCGCTGACCTCTACCTCTGAGACCAATATTACATGTTAATTAATTGAATTTCAATAAAATTTTAAAAACAATGACAACAAAACAAATTCCACCATCATCAATAGCTGTGTGTCCTCTCTCTCTCCAAGCCTCAGTTTACCCCTCTGTTCACTGGGGATAACAGTGGTGAGAGAGGGCAGATGGTTCGTTTCCTGTCTACCCTGGGCTCATGGTAGGTGCTCAGTTAGCGTATGAGTGATGGGGATTTCCAGGGCCCAGTCTGGTCCCACAAATAGACTCCAAAGGGAGAAGAACCCGCAGCTGGCAGCTGGCCTTCAGCCCTGCCCCAATCTCCCCGCTTCTCAGCACCCCCAATCCCCGGGCCCCGGAGACCCTAATCCACCCCAGAGTGACATGCACCAAGTGCCCCAACCCAGCGCCCGCCTGCACAGGGGCCGGGGATCACACGGGTCAGGAGAAACCCAAGCCCCTAGACCCAGAGGAATGTCAACAGCAGATTAGACCTCGTGCTGTTCCCAGGACCCACAGTGCGCCCCCACCTTCTGCTCCAGGCCCCGTCCCTGAAGCCAGGAGAGCCAGGCCTGTTGACAGAGCCCTTCCCTCCTGTCACAGAGGCTCAGAGACGGCGAGGGGCTTGCCCTGAGTCACACAGCAGCCTCGGCCTGAGCCAAGGCCAGACCCCAGGCCTCGCTGCTTCCGGCGCTGGAACTGACTGTGACCTTGACCAGGTCAACAAAGCTTTTCTCCCTCCCTCACTTGTCAGTTAACACTCACTGCCCCAAACACCCTGGACGGATCCGCCCCGCCCCCTCCCCACTCCACCTCCCCACACTCCCACCCCAACCTCAAGGGCCCTCCCAAATCTCATCAGCCAGGGGCTCTACAGAGGGGTTGCAGACTGGCAGGCCTGGGGCCCACGGATATCTTATCCGGAGAAGAGGGGGATCCTCACACTGTAGCAAAAATTCATATTTTTGGGGGCACCCGGGGACTCAGTAGGTTAAGCTCTGCCTTTAGCTCAAGTCGTGATCCCAGGGGTCCTGGGATCAAGTCCTGCATCGGGCTCCCTGCTCAGCGGGGGTCTTCTTCTGTCCCTCCCTCTGCTCCTGCTCCCTCTCTCTCTCTCTCTCAAATAAATGAGTAAAATCTTTTTTAAAAAGTCCATATTTCTAGCCTCTCTTGAAAACAATGTTAAGGCTACACCTTTCCCCATGGTCCCCATGTAGGATCAGCCCGGCCTCCGTCAGCAATTCGGTTTACAAACTCTCGGGTCGGGCTTCCCCTTGGGGTGCGAGAGGGTTTAGGGGAACATGGAAACTAATCCCCACCGAGCGCTGAGACCATGCTGGCCACTGTACTGGGTTCATCACATGCGTTGGGACATCGGGCCCCTTAATAATGGGAATCCCTGTTGTCCCACCCACGAAGAACCTGCACTCAGCTGCACACCTGGTGGACGAAGGTCACAGTCCAGAATGCGGAACCGGAGCCCCAGGCCGGGTCCAGCAACCCCGAAGCCCAGAGCTCCTGCCACTTCGCATTCAAAGCAGGGGGGCCACTGCTTCCTGGCCCTGCAAACTCAAGTCTCCGGATTCAAATCCCTCCAACTCACACCATTTTCTGGGCAGACTCTCCAGCTCCCCTCTCTCCCTCCCCCCGGAGCCCCTCAGAGAGGCTCCCTACCCACCCCAGCATCCAGTCCTGGAAAGTTTCCGGGGTTCACCTGCAACCCCATACTTCCCTCTCTCGCCCCACACTGCCATCATGGTGCTGAAGCAAATAACGAGGGTCTGGCCCCGGCCACCCTCCTTCGTCAGCTCCCTCCCTCCTTCCTTACACTGCCCTGTGTCCCCCAGGAAAACCGAGCACCTTCTGATCCCATGGCCTGCCCTCCTCCCTGCCTCCCCGCCTCCCCGCCTGAGCTCACTGAAGCCCCCACCCCTCAGGAACTCCCCCTCCCCAGGTCCAAACCTTTCCCTCTGGGTCAGTGCCCCCGCACCCCTTACCTTCCCCACCTGTGGAATGGAGGCCAGGATCCCCACCGTGCAGGGACTGCATGAGGATTTATCCCATCCTCCATCGAAGAGCTACTGATCCCCTGAGGGTTCCGTGCGACAATGTCTGCAGAGCGCCCCCACCACAGTAGGAGCTCAGTCCACGCTGCCTCGCCTGCGTTTTTCTACCTGTCTTATCTCAGGCTCTACATTTCCAGTATCCGGGAGGTAGGATCTTACTTTTGTTCACCTTCTTTTGCTTCTGGGCCCAGAGGGTCGCCTGGCACATCCCAAGAAGTTCACACTCTGAACATCATACGAAGAAACCCCAGGGATGCCCAGGTGGCTCAGTGGCTGAGCATCTGCCTTCGGCTCAGGTCATGATCCCAGGCTCCTGGGATCGAGTCCCGCATCGGGCCCCCTGCTCAATGGGGAGCCTGCTTCTCCCTCTGCCTCTGCCCCTCCCCCTGCTCTCTCTCTCAAATAAATAAATAAATAAATAAATAAATAAATAAATTAATCCTAAAAAATAAAATAAAAGACAAAACTCGAGTCCCAGTGCCCTAGGGCTTGGGCCCCAAGTGTCCTTTGCCCTCTGGCAGCAGCGGTGATGCACGGAGAGGGGTCCCAGTCGGGGTGTCAGCATCAGAGAGCAGGTAGGCTGATAGGAAGGAAACACTCCGTCTGAGCTCACAACCACCTTGGGCGTGGATTCACTCGGTTGGCACTTACGTAGTGAGCACCTACTATGTGCCGGTTTTGTTCTAGGAAGTGGGGTCCCAGCAGCGACCAGGACAGAGGTCCCTGCTCTCAGGACATCTACATCCCAGCAGGGAGAGACAGATCACAGACTCAGAAACCAAAGAAATAAGCAAGATGGTCTCGGAAGCTGGAAAGGGCCAGGGGAAAAGTCAAAGCCGGGAGGCTCCTGGGCCAGGCCAGAGAACACAGCGGCCGATTCCGACGTGGGCCAAAATGGGGGGCAACGTGCAGGAGGCTCCCGAGTGAGATGTGGGGTGCAGGAAAGGCGGGCTGCGCGTTGGCAGGCGCCCTGGGCATGTAGAAGAGCTCGCGGTTAGGAGCCCGAAACCAGAGGGTGCCCGTGGAGCTTCAGTCGCGTCTGGGGTCTCGGCCTGACCTAGTGACCTAGTGACCTCGCGCGTCGCTTCAGCCCCATGACACTCAGCGACTGTGTCTGTGGTACGGGACTGGAGGGCAGTGGGGACCAGGTGAGCCTGCGGATGCACAGGGCTCGGGAACCTGTCAAACCCTATCAATCCAGAGCCACAACTGTTATCAGCACCACCACGACCGAATGTCCTGGGAGGGAGATGCTCCCGGCGTGGGGGGCACACGGCAGGCAACGTGCAGAGGCACCGCGGTCCCACGTGCCCCCGCACCCACCACCCAGGGGACCTCCTGCCTCGAGACAGGACAGAGGGACGGGGTGCAGCTCCCATCCCGACTCGGCCACTGGCTCCAGCCTGAGCTGGGGGCTGACTGATCCCAGCCTCAGTTTCCCCTTCTGTCAAGCGACAGGACCGGGCCGGTGGACTCCGATGGCCCCTGCAACTGGAAGCCTGTTAAAGACCTGCTCTTCCTCCGTCGGGAGGCTCGGCGTTGGGCCCAGCTGGCCACACGTGGGGCAGGGCTCCCGGGGCGGCTCGCCCACAGGCCTGCTTCACCCCTAGGCCTCCTGGCCCCGGCCCAGGATGGGGGTTAATCAGCCGGGCGGCCTCCCCCCTGCAGGAGGAACAGAGAAGGGGGCGCCCAGGGTCCTGGGTTCCCCCCTGCACCCTGCCCCCCCAGCACACCCTGCATAGCTGCCTCCACATCCCCGCCCCAGGCTTCCCAGGCTCCCGGGGACCCGGGAGGAAGTGAATCGCATTCTTGAGGGCCTGTGTCAAGCTCTCGGCTTCCCGCTCCCCCCTCTCAGACCCCCCCCACCCCACCAGTTCCCCGGGTCCCCTCTTGCGCCTCCCCCTGCCAGGTCAGCTTAGTGGGCACAACCCCTGGGCCTCCATTCCCGCCCCTGCAAAGTGGGGACAATCCCTACGTCCAGGGGGGACACTCAAGAGGCGGGTCTGTATGTAGGAAGTTCTGGGCACGTGGTGACAGCCGCCGACACTGCCGGGTCGCCCGTCAGTCCTCACAAGAACCTGGAGGCAGGCTTCTCTGCATTCTCTAGGCAAGGAAACCAAAGCCCAGAGACGTTGAGTGGATTGCCTGAGGTCACACAGCTGATCCATGGGATCTGAAGCTGGAGTCAAACCCGGGCCTTTCTGGGCCCCCCCCCAAACCCACAGGCTTAATTACCCTTAAAGTGTCTGTCGCCCTTCATGCCTGGTGGCGGCTCCTCTTGTGTCTCTAATGCTCGCTCTCTCTCTCCCTCCTTCCACAGCGCCTCCGCTCCCCGCCTCTCAGCCTTCCTGACCCTTCCAGCACCACATGTGTGCTCACACCTTTCTGGAACGCCCAGCCCCGAACCACCCCCCACCCCCCGCTGGCCGCCCTGATCCTCCAACCTCTGCATCTCCTCTGACGCACATGCACCTGACATCCGGTCACCTATCACCTTGTTTTAGACCGTGCATGCGCGTGCGTGCGTGTGCGTGTGAAATTGCTGTTTTATCGATGACTCCTGAAGATGAAAAGTCATATTCACTTTTTCACCAAAATGTGCTGGCACGAAACCCATGTTGGGTGCGTAGCTGACAGATTGAAATCCGTAGGTTTCGCTCCCGCCATCGCCATCCCACCCCCTCCTTGCCACCGCCAGCTCCTGCAGCCGGAAAGGCACCAACACCTTCATCTCCTTTGTCACAAATGCTACCGTCGTCGTCCCGGGCTATGGCAACAGCCCTGAGGCCGTCACCACAGCTTCCTTCCGACGACGTGTCTACTCGATGCATCACCCGGACGAGGCGCTGTGCCGGGAGCCTTCCAAGCACCTTCTCATGTACTCCTCCCAGCGACCAGGCCCTGCCCTGTGGAGCGAGTACTCGTTGTTTTTTGTTGGTTTTGTTTTTGTTTTTTAAGATTATTTATTCATGAGAGACACAGAGAGAGGCAGAGACACAGGCTGAGGAACAAGCAGGCTCCTTGCAGGGAGCTTGATGCAGGACTCGATCCCGGGACCTGGGAACACGCCCTGAACCAAAGGCAGACACCAACCACAGAGCCACCCAGGCGTCCCTGGAGCGAGTACTCTTATCCTACTGTGCCCATTTTATGGATAAGGAAACTGAGACACTGGAGGGTTTCTGTTCTTTCTCTTCTTTCTTTCTTTTTTTCTTTCTTTCTCTCTCTTTTTTTTTTTTTTTTTTTTTTTTGCTTTTTGTTTATTCATGTGTTTCGTTTTTCGGAGTGGAACATGAGTGAGATCATATTTGTCTTGCTCAGGCTGACTGAGCTCACGTGGCACACTGCCCGCTAGGTCCATCCACGTTATCACAAGTAGAACGATCTCATCCTTTTCTACGGCTGCGTCATATTCCATCGTACGGGTACGTGTATATAGAGAGCGTCTTCCTTAGCCGCGAGCCTGTGGAGGGGCCCCAGGGTTGCTTCCCGGAAGGGTTTCTTGAGCCCTGGAAGTGATGGAGTCAGGAGAGGAGCCCGGGCTTGTCTGACTCAGGTCCATCGTCTGAAATGCTTTACACCATCTCCCCCAAAACCACAGCAAAAACTGTCACCACTTTGCATCACTAGAGCCTGCTCAGCAATGTGAGCCCAAGGCAGGGGAGCGACCTGGGATGCCGGCCTTGGGACCCCAGCCCGGCCCGGCCACCGGGGGCCACTCCTTCTTGTCCCCCTCGGGGTAGCCACCTCTACACAGGGGGGCCCCGGAGAGGAAAGGTCAGGCCTTTGTTTGAATGACTTCATTCTATAAGCATCCATTCAATTCAATCTACATTTATTGAGCGCCACTGGGTGAGCCAGGGGGACACAGAAGTAGACAAAAGAGGAACAGGCCCTACTCAGATGGAACGTGGGGGACGGACTTCAAATCAATCATTCCAGGAGGGACAGGGCACCGAAGAGAGGAGCCGGCTGTAAAATGCGAGTGGAATGGGATGACCTAACCTAGTCTGGGAAATCCAAGGGAACTTCCTGGAGGAAGTAACAGTGAAGCTGAGACCTGAAGGCCAAGTGGGAATGAGCTTAGGCTAAAAAGGAGAGTATGTTGGGGCTACTGGGCAGGAGTTCTGGTGAAGGATACAGGATGTGCAAAGGCCCTGGGGGTGGGAAAGTCACCTCCTCTTAGAAGAACCAAAGAGAGCATGAGACAAAGATGCTCAGAGGACACAGGGGAAGGTGGGAGTGACCAGAAATAGCGGAAGTCCTGCCAGCCTCGTGGAGAGTGGAGGACAGACCATGGCGGGGACAGGATGGCGGTTGTCTCTGGCATTTGGAAAGAGAGTGCCCGGTTGAGAAGACAAGGGGCCCCGGCAAGCCAGCGTGAGGCCCAGCGGAGGCAGCCGGAAGGGCCGAGGGGGCGGAGGAAATGCTATGGATGGTGCTTGGCGATCATGCAGGGAGAATCAATTGCGCGGGCTGGTGCCGGCCTGGCACCGGGACACAAACGCTGAAACGTCAGGCTTGTGATCTGAGAACATCGCCCAGCAGCCGGCGAGGGAGCGCGCGGCCCCACGGGTGCAGGCAGAGACGGGGGATGAACGGCAACCCCAACACCCCCTCACGGAAACGGGGCATCCCAGATGGCGCTGGCGTGCAAGGGCCCGAGGATGTGTGTCCTGAGCTCTTGTGCACGCAGACAGCTCAGCTCCGCAGACGCGGGCCGGGAGGGCCAGCTGGGCCGGGATGCGACGTGCGCCTGCAGATCCGTGCGAATCAGGAGCAGGCAAGAGAGTCAAGAAAGTGCGGCCACCCCAGAGGGTGAGGGAGGCGGCTGGGAGGAGGGCAGATGGAGGGAGGCCCCCCCATGGGGACCTGGGGAAGCCGCCTCTCCGCTGGGCTGGCCTGGTGCCTGCCTCCCAAACACAGCAGCCCCAAAGCACATCCTCCGAGCACCTACTCTGGGCTGGGAACTCTCCCACGTCCTGTTTGAATTTCTGACTCTACCTTCCCAGAGAGGGTGTGACCTGCAGGGGGAGGTGTGCGGGTGGGAGAGCGGAGCGGCCCGCGCAGGCCACCCCCCGGGTGACCAAGGAACCAGCACCAAAGCGACGGTGAGGGGATGCTCCCGAGCCCCGACGCCGGGCCTGGCACCGTCAGGAGCCCTCTCCAGGCTCCAGCACATCTGATCCGCGCCGTCAGGTGCTCTGAGGGGCATCACCATCCCCAGTGTACACATGGGGAAACTGAGGCTCCCAGAGCAGTAACTTGGCCAAAGCCGCCCTGCTGATAATGAGAGATGAGCCGAGAGTGGAACTCCATGCCCGGGAGCAGGGTCTACACCTGCAGCCCGCAGCCCCCCAGTCCTCCTCGGACAAGGAAACACGCCAGGCGTAGGACGACCGGCTCCGGGGAAGAGCTGGAAGTCGCAGGACACACAGCACCCAGCAGGAGGAAGAGGCCGGGGACAGGTGTCAGGGATCCAGAGCTCAGAGCACAGCTTCCCGGGTCCCAGCGGGTTCTCACCCAGCCCCTGGCTTCTGCGGGGCTCTCCTCTTACACTTGGGGTCAGGGCGCTGCCTGCTTAGACCTTCCCGGGGCTTCCCCCGTGACCTGGGAATAAAACCCCCGATGCTCCTTGTGGCCTGGGAGGCCCTGCCCCGTCCCCTGCTGCCACCTGCCCCTCAGCCCTCGCCAGGCACTCGCTGCTTCCTCTGCCCAGGCCTGGCCGCCCCCTGAGGCCCCTGCCCTGACCCGGCCACTGCCTCGCTCCTCCCAGCACTTGCCTCGGCCCGACATGTCTCATTCGTGCTTTCTCTTTTCTCTTTACGATCCCCCTGCGTGCTGGAATGTCAGCTCACGCGTGCAGGGGGCACTCGTGTCCTGCTCTTGTCTCCAGCATCTAGAACCATGCCCGGCACGCAGAAGGTGCTCAATAAACATCTGTTAAAGAATGGGGATGGAAGGACGCCTGGGTGGCTCAGCGGTTGAGCATCTGCCTTCGGCCCAGGGCGTGACTCCGGGGTCCCGGGATCGAGTCCTGCATCAGGTTCCCCGCAGGGAGCCTGCTTCTCCCTCTGCCCGTGTCTCTGCCTCTTTGTGTGTCTCATAAATAAATAAATTTTTTAAAAAAAGAACATGGATGGGCGGTGGCCAACCAAGTTTCCCACATGAGGTCAGGGCTCTGCACACAGGGAAACTGAGGCTCCCGGAGGCTGCCCTGCGGCGGAGGGCGGAGGCTCGGAGGCGCTCTTGCCGCAGAGCTGGGATCTGTCCACGGCCCCGCGTGCCTCCTTTCCACACCGAGTGTTCACGGGCTTCTCTCTCTCATGCCCCCTTGCCCTGGCCCCTGCCCTCCTCGCCCACCCCTGCCGGGCCAGACCCTCAGCAGCGTCACGGCCTGCCAGCCGGGCTCGCTCGGGGTGGAGGTGACCTAGTGACACGCTTCAGTGCCACACACCCTCTCTGTTCCTCAGACCCTGTGTTATTCCTTCTGCTACTTGTCCCTCAGCCCCACCTGGAGCTCGCGCCTCCCACACTAGCACAGGTGTGTGCAGGTGCACACCCGGAGACCCCGGGGAGCCGTGGGCAAGCACGTCCACACACACACAGCTGCAGAGCCGTGCCCAGAGGCATGCGGCGCTCAAGTGCTGACACACGCACAGACACACCTGTGCGCCCTCACCGCCGTGCGACACCTGCCACGTGTGCACACGCGTGCTTGTCCACAGGAGCCCACACGACCCTGGTCCTCCCCCCTCCTCTCCCTCACACACCCGAGCCTGGAGACCCCCGTGCACCCGGTCACGTGGAAGCACACACGTGAGCCGTGAACACACACACAGCCTCCGTGAACACAACACGGAGAGCGGGGACCGGCCTTGTGCGCCCCAGGGGGGCCTGCGGGGACGCGTTGGCGCAAGTCTGCACAGCCATGACCCCCTCGGCTGTGTCTCCCACTATGGCCTCTCCCCAGGGCAGGCGATGGGCCACAGAGCATGTGCCCGGGGTCTGGCCTCGGGCTTTGAGGACTGGGGACCCCAAGCCCTGCCAAGCCAGACCACCAGACCCCGGAGCCCGGAGCCCCGCGGCTGCGAGGCCTCCCTTGCCCAGGACTGGGGTCAACAGCACCATCTGCTGTCGGCTTCTAGAACTGTCCGTCGAGGGCCTCTTCTGGCCCTCCCTGGGGCTTTCTGGGACCAGACCCGGGTCACGACCCTGAGAACCGGCTGCGGTTGAGGGGACACGGGCTCCCAAGTCTAGAGCAAGGCTCATCATCGGAGCCACCCAAGGTGGGCACCACACTCCTTTTACAAACAGGGAAACTGAGGCCCCAAGTCAGGGAGTGACGAGATCCACGGATTGCCCCAGGAGGAAGGGCATGATGGTTCACAAAAGGAGAGCGTTCTCAAACTCCTCATTTTGTCTCATGTCTTTTTTTCTTAAGATTGTATTTGTTAATTAATGAGAGACAAAGAGAGAGAGAGGCAGAGACACAGGCAGAGGGAGAAGCAGGCTCCATGCAGGGAGCGCGAGCTGGGACTCGATCCCAAGACCCCTGGGTCACGCCATGGGCTGAAGGCAGACGCTCCACCACCGAGCCACCCGGGCATCCTGTGTCTTAGGACTGAGTTCCATAGACTCCCCTGGGGGAGCCGCGTGGTGGCGCAGGCAGGCTGCGGTGAAGGCCGGGGGACACAGGGGGCCCTGCCGTCGCCAGGAAGGCCCACGGTGGCCTCACCCAAATGGGTGCAGACACCCCTGAGCCTGTGAAAGCAGCCCCAGAGGTGGGGGGTGGGGGCAGGCAGGAAACCGCAAAGGGATGAGGGATGTGAGGAGGGCCAGGCCCCAGCCCCGGGTGACAGGGTGGTTCCCGAGGTCATGGGAGCCGATGGCAGGCCCCGAATCGGTCCGGGTCCTCCGACTCCCAGCCCAGAGCCTTTGCCTTCCACGCGGCTGGCCCCCTCCTTCCCTTGGGCTCAGAATCACCCGTTCCAGGGTTGGGGGGGCTCCTCCGCCCTGGAAGCATCCACCGGCCTCCACCCTAGACCAGGGGGCTCCGACCAGGGGGCTCCGACGAGCCTCGCGGAGCAGGAGGCCTGGGGACAGGGCGGCCTCCAACAGGTTCCTAAGCTCAGCTCTGGGCCCCGCTCCGGTCCCTGGCAGCCTCCTCGTAAGATGTCATGGCCTCTCGGGGCTTGAGGGGTTCCTAACAGTAGCGGGCAGACCAGGGTGCTGTGGTTTATTAGGGACGGGGGGCATCTCCCCGCACGCAGCCACTTACAGCCCGGGAGAGCCAGCCTCGGGGAGCTGCACCACCCCAAGGGGCTGCGCCAGGGCTCGCCGCTGGGACACTGGCCCCACTGACACCGGCCAGGGCAGCGCTTGCATCTTTGAACCCATTCAGCAGTATTGGCGTCCCACTGCGACAGGGGTACAGCGACACGCGGAAGCTCAGTAACAAGTATTTATCAAGCACCTGCTGTATACCCAGCACAGTCCCGAGTGCTGAGGATGCAGCGCAGGATCGAACCAACGAAACTCTCTTCTACTGGGAGACAGACAAGCAAGATGAATCACCAGACGGTGATACAGGTCGTGGAGAAAAGCAGAGCGTGGAGGCAGGATAGGGAGCACCTGATGGGGTGCGGGTGTGACCGTAAACAGGAGGAGGGAGGGTTTGAGCAGGGACCTGAAGGAGGTAGAGGAACCAGCTGGGTGGACGTGCCTTCCAGGCTGAGGAACTGGCATGTGCAAAGGCCCTGGGGTGGGGGGAGCATGTGTGATGACTGTGCTAGAGAAACGGCAAGGGGGCCGGTGTGGCTGGAGCAGCGCGAGCAGAGGGGAGTGAGAGCGGGCGGTGGCAGGGGGATCGCGTCGAGTCTTGGGGGCCCCCATCAGGGCTCCGGCCTCCACTCTGGTAGCAAGATCTAACTAGGTTTCAGCGGGCACTTCAGATACTGTGGGCTTAACGGACTGAAGAGGGGGCTCGGACAGAAGAAGCCGGGAGACCAGTGAGGGGCCGCCCAGAAACCCGGGGGAGAGATGAGGGTGGGCCAGGCTGGAAGAGGTCACACTTGGGCTCTGCTCTGAAGGTGGATGCACGCACGCACACGCACACACACGCACACATGCTTCCCGCATCCCTGTTCCCCCAGAGGCAGTCCTGTGCCACTCTCAGGAGCAGCCTAAACCTTCAGCTCTTGTCTCATCCCCTCATTACCTAAGTGGGGAAACTGAGGCACAAAACTGCAAAGAGATTTGCCAGTCATTCAGGGAGTCAGAACCAGGACACAGTCTCCTGGCTCCCTGTCCAGTGCTCACTCCCTCGCGTGCTACAAGCCCCGGCCTGCCCCTCAGTGCAGAGGTCGGGGGTTTGGTCAGGCCTGCCCACTCTTGCCACAGAAGGGGGGTGACGTGGGGACTGGGAAGGAACACAGCTTTGTCCACCAGACTTCATCCCCCTCTACTCCACTCCATCGGCGGTCTGCTCCGCCCCAGCCAGAATCTGGATGGATCCTCTCACAGCCCAGATCTAGCAGAGCACCGGCTACACCTGCTGGTTGAGGAGAGACCCAAGAAGTGACCTTGGCCTTTAGCCCCTAACTCAGAGACTTAATGAAGGCATTCAGCCGGAAAGAAAAGGATCAGCATTAACATGCTCTTCACTGTCACCACCACCACCGCCACCGCCACCACCATCACCACCATCACCATCACCACCATCACCACCACCACTACCACCACCACCATCACCACCACCATCACCAGGATAATCATTGACATCACCCATGTGGTTAGCCCATCACCATCACTACTACCAACACCAATACAACCACCACCACCACCACCACCAATACCATCACCACCACCATCACCACCACCAACACAACCAGCCCATCACCACCACCAACAACAACAACATCACCACCACCAGGACAGTCACTGACATCACCAACGCAACCAACCCATCTCCATCACTACCACCACCGCCATCACCAACACAACAGCCCATCGCCATCACCACCACTGTTCCTACCAACAGCACCACCACCAAGACAAACACTGCCACCACTGTCATTGCCGCCGCCACCAGCTTCGCCCCCAGCATAAACACCAGAGTGATAATCATCGTCATCACCATCCACACATGTCATCCCCTCCACCGTCATTGCTAAGTGGACCAAGCTTGGGTTGCCCCAGGCAGCCCAGGGAGCCCCTGCAGCTGACACGGAACCTGGAAATCTCTCTGGAGAGAGCGAGGGGCTGAGTCCCAGCCCCCAGGGAGGAGTCGGCCCGGTGAGCACAGGGAGGAGTGGGGCTGGGAGCACCGGGCAGCCTGCTGCTGCACCGTGCAGGCGTGGGCTGACCACGGGGAGGACGGACCAAGAGTCCGAGCAGCTAGAAAGCGGGTGACAGCAGTTCAGGAGGAGACAGGCGAGCAGCCCCCGGGAGCCCGCTCGTGAGGCGAGCGCCTGGAGTGGGTGGCTCCTGAGTTGGGGCTCAGCGGGCAGGTGAGCCTGGCCCAGGGGAGTGAGCGCCACCCTGGCGCCATCACGGCTTCCCACTCCCGTCCGTGGCCACAGCAAGCAGCCCCGTGACAGCCGCACCGCAGCTGGGGACACATCCTGTCACCCCGCCACAAAGCCCGCTCCTGGGCCCTTCTGCCTCCTTCCCTTAAGGACGCGCCCCCTCGGGCGCTTGGTGGAGGCCCTCGCGGGTTCTCCTCCTCGGAAGCAGAGCCCGAGATGGACACTCGTGGGTAGGTGTCCCGAGGACAGCCCGTGGGCGGACACGTGTCCACGAGGCGGAAGAGGAGTGGCCTTGGGCTCAGGGAGAGGCCAGGCTACATGCTGGCACCACGAAGGTCTGGGCGGACCCCACGGGGACCTCTTCACAGCCGCCCTCAGGGGGCCCAGGGAGAGTTGGCCCTGACCCTCCTCGGTGTGGGGTCGCAGCTCTGGAGAGGGCCGAGCACCACTGCCCGCCACCCTCCCAGCAGCCGCCTGGGGGGTCACCTGGGGCACCCACTGCAGCGTCCACCACAGACGCTCACTAAATGCTACGTTCCCACCTTCCCTGGCACCTGGGTGCGGCCGTGTGACTCCGCTCTGGCCAATAGTCTGCGACAGGAGATCGTGTGCGCCGCCTCCAGGGTGTGCCCTATGCTGCCCTCCCCACGCTCCCGCCCACTGGCTGGGACACTGCCGTGAGGGTGGGAGCCACAGGCGCCACGGGGGGTCCAGGGCTGGGTGCGACACGTACAGGGCGGCCGAGTTGCCCGCCAGGTCTCCACGGCACAGCTCCAGACCGTTACCTATTAGGGAAACAACTGCTGCTGTGTTTAAGCATTTTGGGGGCGGGGGGGCTCTTGGTTGTAACCTGCTCTCCTTTACCCTGTTTGAGCGGCCGCCACCTACGTCATGTCCTGACGACAGGATGACCAGGGTGTTACAAGGTTGCCGTCAGGGTAAAGCAAAATAGGGACGCCTGGGTGGCTCAGTGGTGACACGTCTGCCTTGGGCTCAAGGTGTGATCCCGGGGTCCTGGGATCGAGTCCCACATCGGGCTCCCCGCAGGGAGCCTGCTTCTCCCTCTGCCTGTGTCTCTGCCTCTCTCTGTGTCTCTCATGAATAAATAAATAAAATCTTTTTTAAAAAAAGGATAAAACAAAATAGCGTACAAATGACAGGAACAAGCTCGCCACCCTATTGCCCACATGTCCTCGATGGTGCCCCCTGTCATGGGGACTTTAATAAGTCGCAGGCGGCCCCTGCATCACTGTGAAGGCCACTTCCCTGGCACCCCCACCCTAGTGACTGGAAGGGTCAGCGTCGTTCTCACCGACAGTCAGACCTCGATCCATCACCAAACAGGGACACAGGGCCTCCTGGAGCCTCAGTCTTCTCATCTGTAGAGTGGGGATGAGAACCCCCAAGATTAAACGGGATGATGTATGTGAAACACTCATAAATGATGCCCCCAGCCCCTGCTACTGTCACACGGTTGCTCTTTCTCTTCCTAAAACACCTGCACGAGCCCACACGAGAAAGCGAGCCCCGGTGCTTCCCTGGGCCTGGAAACGTGCCGGGCGAGGTCGGGGACCCGAAGTCCGACAGCTGGAGCCTGCGTGTCGTGTGGACCTTCCCAGCAGGTCCCTCAGGAAGCGGGGACCGGCCCCCCCACCCCACGCCGAGCGTCCCTCTGATTCCTGGTGGAAGGAATCGGCACGAGGCCGCCGGCCCAGGCCCCAGCCCCCTCCTCCTCCGCGTGGGGAGCGCCGGGTCCCCCCCACCCCGATCGGTGCGGGGGGCAGAGGCAGAGCCGCATCTGCCCGGCGCTTCAAAGCTCTTTGACACTTGTTAATGTCTTCCCGCTTCCGTGCAGGAGGGTCTGGTTCGCATTAGCACCCCGGGCCCCGCGGTGGTCGGACGCGGGGCTTGGGCTCCATCCAGAAAGTGTCAGACTCCGCTGGGGCTCCTCCGACTACTTATCTAACATGGAACATCGAATGGTTTGATCTGCCAATTAGGCTCACCCGGAGCTGCTAACTGGAAGCAGATGGGCCTATATGTTGTCGTATGGAAACCTTGCACTCCCCCCTCCCTGCAGAAGGGGCAGGCGGCGCCCCGCCCTTCCCCGCTCAGCTGCCCCAGCACCCCCGATGGCAGCAGGTCCAGGGCCTCCCTCGGCGGGAGCTTGGGGGGGCAGTAGGGGGAGACCTCACCCGTGAGGCTCGGCCTCATCCCCTATTCCCCGAGCTGGAGGCAACGGTTGTTGCCAGCTGTGGAGCGAGCGGGGACCAGAGTCCACCCAAGTGGCCCCAAATCCCCAGGAGGTCTCCAAGCTGCTGCCGATCTCCACCACCCGGTGCTGCTGGGCCGGGCCCTGGGGGGACCTGTACACAGCAGGTCAGCACCGGCCGTGAGCTGGGCCCCGGCTGCACAGAGGCAGGGGTGGTGTGAATGAAGGGGTCCCTCGGGGTCGCTGCTCACTCTCTGGTGGCCCAAACCCACCCACGGTGCCACCCAAACCAGGATCCCTCCAGGGCCCACCTGTCACCAAGGGGCATCGACGCCACCCCAGCTCCATGGCACACGGGCCCAGGCCACCACCCTTGGCTCAGCTGGACCTCCCGGGGTGGGGGGAGGCCTCCTGCCTCCTCTCTCGGACCCACACCACCTGTCTCCTCTCTTCAAAACCTCTCCAAGTGTCTCTTTCTTAGGACAAAGTCCAAATTCCTGACAACAATCGTAGCTAACACCTGACACTTGCTCCGTGCCAGGCACCTCGTACGTGTCTTTGTGGGGCAGCTCATGTTCCACCCCTGGAGGGTGGATGTCGTGACCATCACCCCATTCTGTAGAGGAGGAGCCTGCAGCCCGGGGAGGGGGGTGTCCGTGAACTCCCCCAGAGGCACACAGCCAGATGCCGCTCCCTCCTCTGTCTCTGTCTCTCTGTGCCCCATCTGTCTCCCTCCCTCCTCCTCCTTCCCTCTATACCCCCCTGCCCCTAACCCTCTCTGCCTTCATCTCCCTCCTTTTGGTGTCCTGAGTCCTCCACCAGGACACAAGCTGCCCAGGCAGAGCCAACAAGTGCCCAGCGCCCTGAGCAGCAAATGCATCGGACGTGAGACAAAAGCCCCACTGAGAACAGCCCACCCCTGACTCAGGTAGTCACAGCCCCGAGAGGCAGCAGCCTGGGAGCACCAAGGACTTCCTCTGCCCCAAAGCAGGGCGGCCTTCCTGGGGGAGGAGGCACTTGAACTGGGCCTTAAGGGATCAGTGTAAGTCCAGCAGGGACTGGGAGGGAGAAGGGACAGCTGGAGCACAGGGACGAAGTCAGGCCTGTATTTGGGGGGAAGAGCAGGAGCCCACGGGAGCCACTGGGAGGGGGGCAGGAGCGGTGAGCGGGAGCCGGATCTTGAAGCACCCGACGGACACGCAAAGGCGGCCGGGCGCCGTTGTGCAGGCACCGGGGGAGCCACGGAAGGGGTCCGTGCTGGGAAAGCCTGTGACCAGGGTCGGGGTTAAGGGGACATCAGGCAGCGAGCGGGGCAGGTGTGGGAACGGTGTCAGGGGCCCAGGCAAGGGAAGCTTGAGAGATGCTCCAAGACACCTGTCGACAGGTCAGAGTGTGCCCAAGGGAGGGGACTCGGATGGCGCTTGAAGTCGGGTCCTGAGGGCAACTGATGACCGTTAGACCGAAAGGAGATGAACTGAGAACTCAGTACGGTACCCCCCAGTTCTCCAAACCCCAGCTCCGTGACTTAGAAGCTGGGTGAACCTGAGCTAGTTAACCAGCCTCTCTGGGCTTCAGTTTCCTCTCTGGGCTTCAGATGCAGACGTGCTGGCTTGCCAGGGGCAGCACCTCCAACTCTGCGAACCTTAAGCAGCAGGGGCACACGAACAGACTGGGGACGATCCCAGAGGTGGGGCTGCCTTCAGGGGGGATCCATCAGCCCGGAAGGCTCCATGGACCCAGTCTCTCCATCCTTCCCCTTTACCTTCCGCAAAGCCCCGTTTCCCTGTAAGGCTGACTTGCCTCGTGGGCCGCACAGGAGTCGCCCCCATGTGCCGCGTCTCAGCCTTACTAGCTCCTACAGAAAGAATTTGTGTCCCAGGTAAAGTCCTCCAGAGAGCCTTTCGGACCAGACCAACCCTCAGCCTCGGTCACCTGCTCCACTGGGCCCTGGAGCCAGGACAGAAGTCAGCTTCCCCAGAACAACATAGATCTCTCCAGGGAGAGGACAGCGGCTGCAGGTAGGGTGGGACACCAGGGGATGCCAGCAGGCATCGGCACCTGTGGCCACCTGAGGCTCACGGGTGCCCATCGGGTGGGGTCACCATGGGGACAAGCGAAGCACCTGGCACGGGGTCGGCACCCCTGGAGAGGCAATTGTTTTTGCCGCCGCTACACATGAAAGGCCATCATGAGAAAGAGGAATGAGATTTACTTCGTGGCCCCCAAAGATGAAACTGGGCCCGTAGATGGAAACCCCGAAGAAGAGTCGGGTTTGAGGCAATCTAAGGAAAATTTCTAACAGCGGGCGCCGTGTTCCGTGAGCCTCCCGTCAGGGGAGGGGATAGAGAAGGAGGACGAGGTCAGCTCAGGGCAGCTGTGGAAGGAGGTGTGGAGCAGGTGGCCCTGAGGTCGGGGAGGGGGGTCTAGGATTCTCTCCCCAGTGGCGGTCCAAGAGGCAGAACCAGGAAAGGGAGGTCATTATCTCTCTCTCAAAAAAAAAAAAAAAAAAAGAAAAAAACATTTAAACCACGGCGTCAGAAGCATGCAAGAAAAGAGAATTAAGAGCTTAAGACTCCCTGAGCCTGACAATCTGGTCCCGAGGGCGAGGGGGACGGGACGCAGGCACCTCCAGAGCTGCCCGCTGGGAGCTCGGGGCTGGGTGAGGTCTCTGCCCGGGACGTGAGCGTAGGGGATGGAGAAGGATGCACACACCCAGTGGTCCGTGCTTGGGGTCTTCCCCCACCCCGCAGTCCCCAACAGTCGGGCCAGGCCAGGGTTCAGGACCATGAGAAGACGACAGAGGAGAGAGACAGCCGGGAACAGCACCTGGGGGGACCCAGGGCGGGACAAACCAGCACGTGCACAGACGCTGGCAGTGGCTCCAGGAGCACAAGGTGCGGGGCCCGGTCAGGGTGCCCACGTCTAGCCCCACATCTAGACGTCCAAGCCCGGTTCTCACACCGGCCACCCCCAGCCCCGTGCTCCTGCTCAGGCTGCCCGGGGCCTCCCGGCACCCCACCTTGGCTCCCACTCTCCGCACCTGCAGTCCCCACACTCAGGCTCCCCACCTTCCAGGCACCCTTCTGCCCTTCATCGCTCATTCCAGAAGCCTGCTTCCTTCAGGGTCCCCCTGGGCACCACATCCACCAGCTGTCTCCCTAAAATCTGGGGATCCCCCCTGCCACCCCAGGGCCTCGTGGAGAGACTGCGGCCCCCCTTGCACCAGCTCCCCTGGGGGGTCTCTGGGTCCCCCTCCACAGAGGGTCGCGGCTCCAGGGACGGGCTGTGAGCACCTGGGGAAGTTTGGCCTCTCTGAGCTCCCTCCTGTCCCCATCTGCAGAACAAGGACCCCAACAGTACGTGACTGATGGAGTTTGGTGGGGGAGGGAATAGTGAACCACGTAGCAGAGCCCGCAGGGAGGCGAATACATGTTTGCTGCCGTCGTCCTCACCGATTGTGAGCACAAGGGTTTGTTTTGTATTTCTCGATGCCGCTCAGGGTCCGGCACCCTGGGCCCCGCGGGATGAGCGGAATCAAGGAGGCCGAGGCTGAGGTGGCAGGGAGCGGCGGTGGAGGGGAAGGGGGGGCCGCACAGGGACTTGGCTGCTCGGCCAGCGCCCCTGGAGCACCTGCTATGGGCCAGCCCTGGCCAGAGCCTCAGCCTGGAGAAACAGGGAGCGTCCCTGCCGCTGCCGTGATGGAGAAGCAGCCCCACAATGTGAAGGCCGTTCCCCCAAACTCCACTTGATTCAAACCAAGATCCCGCCGCTCACCACCTTAAAGCACGAGAGAGGTAGATTCAAGGCATCTGGGTGGCTCAGCGGTTGAACGTCTGCCTTTGGCTCAGGGCGTGATCCCGGGGTCCTGGGATCGAGTCCCACATCGGGCTCCCCGCATGGAGCCTGCTTCTCCCTCTGCCTCTGTCTCTGCCTCTCTCTGTGTCTCTCAGGAATAAATAAATAAAATATTTTTAAAAGAGGTAGATTCAGGACAAGAAGGAGATAGTCCTGCCCTCCCGGCTGTGAATGAGCTTCAGGACGTTGCTTCTGCCAAGGGGGGTGTCGGGCCAATCTAGAAACCATTCCTGGGGGCGTTCTGAGGCCGCCACAAGGTCACCCCAGTAACTGAGCCTTCAGGGAGCCTGTCTCTCTGCCCGAGTGCAGTGAGGCTCTGACACACGCCCCCCTTCCAGCTGGCCACCCCTGAGCTGGTCACTCGACCTCTCTGGGCAGCAGCTTTGAGGCCTCAGCGCTGAAATTCTGGCTCCCGGGTGAGCTGTGAGAGGCCGGCTCTGACCCCTGGATGGAGAATCGGGGCTCCTCCTGCCACCCAGTATGATAGGCATGGGCACAGCCACACCCAGAACTGCACTGTCTTCGGGGTTCAGCGGTGCCAAGGTGGCGGTGCCATGGCACATGCTGGCTCTGGAGCACGTGTGAGGCCCAAGCATCCTCGAGACGATGCCCAGAATTAGGCCAACGTAGTTTGCAGCAGAGGCTAGTACCATGGACATTTGGGTGTAAAAATGAAACACGGCCCTATTTTGACTCTGGTGGTTAAAGGGACATGCAGATTTGCAATTGTTGGCATTTATTGAGTGCCTACTGTATGCACTCCACGCCCATTCTCTCTGACCCTTCAGTGTCCCTGGGAAGGAGCTCTTGTTCCTATTGTAGGGACGGGGACGTCGAGGCTCAGAAACAGTGAGCAGTTGGCCCAAAGTACACAGCTCAGGCGTGGCAATGCTGGGTTAGAAAGCAAAGTCTCTGACTAAAATCTTTCTCTGGGGAAGGGGGGACGCTCTAGAAACAAGAAGGAAACTCATTCGCGTCACCCAAGTGAGGTTTATTCACATGCATTTATGGCGCAGCAGCCCCGAGGCGCAGCCGTTGCTCAGAGAAGCTGGGTCCCAGTCTGGGGAGGGTCTGGGAGGTGAGGCACAGACAGGGGGGCAGCTAGTGACTGACACCGCCGCCCCGCAGACATCCCCCGACACCAGCCCGTCCCAGCCCCTGCAGCCCAGCCTTCGCTCCCCAGGAACAGGAGGGAGGGGAACGAGCCTGCATCCGCTGTGACCACCAGATGGAGACTGTAGGCTGCTCAAATCCATCTCTGTCGGGGACACCAGTAGGGTCCCCACCTAGGCAGGTTTTCCTAGAATGGGCGGCAGGGCCTAGCAAGCCAAACAGCTACCGGGAAACTGCGACCTGCACCCAGCTCCACCTCCCCACCCCGTCTGCGTCTCCCCCCGCTCCCAGCTGAGCCCTTGGGCCCCCTGGGCAGCCCTAGTGGGCGGTGCTAGTCCTTCCCCATGGTGTAGCCCTGAATCATGCTGCTGAAGTAGACCTGCGTGTTGCGCTCTGGGTAGAAGAGGACCATGTAGCATTTGGGACCAAAGTAGCCAAAGCTGATGCCCAGAAGGTTGAGCACGGTGACCAAGAGGTCCAGGATGGTGACCAGGACCCCGTCATAAACGGACATGAAGGTGCAGAGGGAGACGGAGGAGGTGAAGTAGAAGGTCATGCAGAGGGTGATGAACTTGGCCTCGTTGTAGTTGGTGGGCAGCTCCTTGCCCATGTAGGCGAAGCTGAAGCCCGCCACGGACAGGAGCAGGTCCAGGCTGGTGTTGAACAGCAGCGCCCTGCGGTAGTTGCAGGACAGGACCATGATATTGGGGTCATCGGGGTCGGGGCGGGCAGTAGGGTTGGCGGTCATGGCCAGCACGTTGCCTGCCACGATGACCACCTTGAGCACCATGAAGGACGCCACGAAGACGTAGGGCCCGTGGCAGCGCACCCAGTAGCCGTAGGCGCGCGGGAGGCGCCTGGCCATCTTGAAGATGCAGACGATCTGGAAAGAGCGCACGGTGATGCAGGAGATGCAGATGGTGAAGCAGAGGGTGAAGAAGGTCTGGCGCCAGAGGCACGAGAAGAACGTGGGCTGCCCTATGTACATGGGGACCATGGCGTACGCCAGCAGCAGCGGCACCAGCATCAGGAAGCACATGGGGCCCCCGGCCGAGCGAACCACGGGCGTGTGGAGGTGCCTCCAGAAGATCACCATGATGGCCAGGGTGCTGAGGAAGCCCAGGATGGTCAGCATAACCACAAAGATGGTGGAGGGCTCGTGCCATTCGAGGAAGGCCAGCCGCCGCTTGAAGCAGGAGGTGTCGTTCCTATGGGACCACTCGTAACTTGGGCAAGGCTGGCAGTCAAATTCGTCTGCAAGAGCCCACGGCAGCTCCCGTCAGCCTCGCCCACTTGGCAGCACCCCCATCCTCTGCACCCGCCCCGGGCCAGGCCTCGGGGGTGGGGGGCGAGCTGAGGGCAACGCCTACCGGCCTAGCCACCACCACTCACTGCCCCTCTTACACCCACTGGCCCATCAGCTCCTCCCTGCAACCCCATTTCACAGATGAGTAACCCGAGGCTCAGCCAGGTGGTCGTTACAGAGGCAGGGTTTGAACCGAGGTTCCCTTGACTCGGATCCTAACAACTGTAATTCCTTGCTCCCGAGACCTTACCCTCTGGTGGCATAGACACTCACACATTGGTCCAAAGAATTCCTTCAACACATTTTTTTTTTCAAACACCCTCCACAGTGGGTGATGGGCACCTGAGGTGGGAGGACAGAGACGTGGGCGAAACCTAGCCAGCCCCCTGCCGTCAGGAACCGACCAACTGGGTAGGGGAACAGCCTGTGAAATCATGCAACAAATTTTTGTTGGGCACCTACTCTGGGCTCTGGGCTCTGCTGGGCCCACGGTAAGTACTCTGATGAGGAAGTCACGAAAAAAAATAATTTAAGCCCCAGCTGTGAACGGTGCTCAACACTAAAACAGAGGGAGAGAAGGCATTGTCCGCACCTTCCCGGCGTTTGTGATCTATAGGGGGAGGTATGAGCTCTTCTGATCAAGGATGTCACTCAATCAAAATTCACTGAGCAAACGTGATACGCTCTGCACTACATTAGGCACTGGGAGGTCAGAGAGATAAACCAGATCCTGTCCCGTCTGCCAGAAACATTTCTTCTATGGACAGAGACATTCATTTATTCATTCATTCACCCACTCATCCATCCATCCAGCCATCCATCCAATGGACATTCTCTGGTCTGACACCCCTGAGCCCTCAGCTACATGTGCGTGGAGTGGGGACCAGTGACAGCCTTGCCTGGTGGAGGGCTGTTCCTTCTCCCACCCTCCCTAGCAGCGAGCATTGAAGATTTTTCTCTACACCAATTCCTAGGGAGATACACTGGAATCAGGCATGGACCCTGGCCTTTGGACACTTACATCCTGTGGGGGAGACTCCAGAGACCCTGCTCTCAGAGCAGGGCAGGGCTGAGGGTGGGGAGCAGGGGTGCGGGTCTGCAAGTCCCACCTGCAGTTCGGTTGAGGAAGGTGCCAGGAAGGCAGTCAATACACTCGAAGCAGCAGGAGTGGATGCCCACAGGCTTCTTCCTTTGGCCAGGATGGCAGTCCTTGGAACACATGGACACGGGGATCTGGAGGGAGGAGGACAAGAGCCCCTGAGACCAACCAGCAGGATGCTCTGGGGAGGGAAGCCTGGCCCCCGTCTGGGATGGGGAAGGAGCAGGAGTTGCCATTAGAACTGGACGTCTGGGGGATCCCTGGGTGGCGCAGCAGTTTGGCGCCTGCCTTTGGCCCAGGGCGTGATCCTGGAGACCCGGGATCGAATCCCACATCGGGCTCCCAGTGCATGGAGCCTGCTTCTCCCTCTGCCTGTGTCTCTGCCCCTCTCTCTCTCTGTATGTGACTATCATAAATAAATAAAAATTGAAAAAAAAAAGAACTGGACGTCTGTAGGGACCCTCTTAGTTTGGCCTGCCTGACACCGGATCCACCTTCTTCCCATGACAGCATCCAACTGATGAGACGGAGACTTCCTAAGGTTGCCAAACAGACAGGATGTGACTCTGGGGCTGCCAGCAGCCACCTGCCTCCATGGAGGGGGAGCACTCCCAAGGAAGGGACCGCGCTCTGGAGAAAGACCCTGGATCCATCCGTGCCTGAAGTCTCATGGTCTACCCCCGGAGTTTTCAATGATGGGAAGCAACGACTTCACTCTGTGCTTACACCACTTTCTGCCATGTGCATCTAAGAGTCTGACACAGCCTTTGCGGAGCGGCAGGGGTTTTCAGCTGAATAAGAGCAGGTAGGCAGTGGCCATGTCTCTTGTTCTTACCGCTCAATTTCTGTAGAATAGAGGACCCCCCCTCCCCGCCCTGGTTTAGTGAACACACAGATGAATTACAAGCAGAGGGAACAGTAAAGGCAATGAGGCTGGGGGATGGAAGGGAGTCAGCAGGCACCGGGAGAAGGGTGCAAGGTGGGAGAGCCACATCCTGGAGGCTCCTGTGTGGCACCCTAAGGATGGAGGGGCAGTGGGAAGCCATCGCTCCTGAGTGGGGGAGCAGCCCAACCAGATTCAGGTGGCACAAAAATCATCCTGATGCCCAAACAGGAGGGTGTTATGAGAGCGCGCATATGAAGGGCCGGGGCCCACACAAGGGGAGCCGCAGTGGGACCACTTGGCCCCTGAACCCCTCCTTTCTTGCCTCTGAGAGGTCACCTGTCTTCCTGCTCCACCCCCATCATCCCTCCTGCACATGGTCATCAGATGACACCTCCAGACATCTTGTTCTGCTGCTTTCTTGTTCCTGGAAGAACCTCAGAGACTCTCCATCAGCCAAAATAAAACATCTGATCCCCCGCCAGCCTCTCCAGGCTGTCAGGGGTCTTCTCTGCCTCCAACAGGACCACACACATGCACACCAACACACGTGAGCACCTTGTCCACACCTACGCCTTACCACCCCCTTGCCATGTATCCTCCCCCCACAACCCCACCACCTCCTGAACTCATCTCTTCACTCTTCCCTAAGTAACCAACTTAACCCTCTCTTACTCATGGACTCTCAACCTGCTATTCATTCACTCACTCCATTCATTCATTCATTCATTCATTCATTGAAAAAAGTACTGAGCCAGGCACTGGAAATACAGCAGTGAATCAAACAAGGCCCCGTCTTTGTTCCCAAGGAATCAATACCTTCACAGGGAAAAGACACAATTCACATCTGAATATGTAACTTGACAAGTGGTGATAAATACCAGGAGGAAAAGCAGAGCCATGCAGAGGGGGTGGAACACAAAGGAGGGGCTGGTTGCAAAATCGAACAAGGTGGACAAGGGTAGTCTCACTGAGCGGCTGACACTGGAGCAGAAACCTGATGGCTGTGAGGAACCAAGCCACAAGGAGATCTGCACAGGCTGAGGGAACAGCTTATGCAAAGGCCCCATGGCCAAGAGGGACGTGGCATGGTCACTGAGCAGTAAGCCCCGTGTCACTTGAGCACCAACGTGAAGGGCAGCAGCAGATTAGTTCAAAGAGGTCACGTCGAAATACTTGGACTTTCACTCTGAGTGAAATGAGAAACCAGGCAAGGATTCCATGCAGAGGAATGACAGGATCTGAGTCCCTTTTAACAGGATTGTCCCAGGTTCCATGATGAGTTTAAACCGTGAGGGGCCAGAGCGGAAGCCAGGGAGCAGGTAGGATGCTGTCACAATAGCTCAGGGCAAACAGTGGTGGTTCTCGCTAAACAGGCAGTGGTGAAACAGAGGAGAAGAGCTCAAAACATTTCTGAAAGAAATTAGGACCTAAGTAAATGGAAAGACATTCCACATTCATGCCTTGGAAGACTCGACATGGTGACAATGTCAATACCACCCGAAGCAATCTGCAGATTTAATGCGATCCCTACCAAAATCCCAATGATTCTTTTTTGTTTGCAGGAATAGAAAAACCTACCCTAAATCAGATAAATCTCAAGAGACCCGGGGTCCCCAAAGCAATCTCCAAGATGAACAAAGCTGGATGACTCAATTTCCTGATTTCAACACGTACTGCAAAGCTATAGTAATCAAAGCAACATGGTGCTGCCATAAAGACAGACATACAGACCGATAAACCAGAATAGAGAATCCAGACACAAACCCTCACATATAGAGTCAAATGATGTTTTTGACAAGAGTTCCAAGACCATTTAGTGGGGGGGTGGGGGTGCGTGCAGAGGGGAATCTTTTTTCCAATGAATGGTACTGGGAAAACTGGATATCCACATACAAAAGGGTAAGGTTAGACCTAACACGACACACAATCACCTCAAAATGGAACCATGACTTCAATGGGAGACTTACAATCATAAAAACAACTAGAAGAAAACATAGGGCCCGAGTGTCATGATGCTGGAGCTGGCAGTGATGTCCTGGACAGGACTTCATGAACATTTAAAACTCTTGTCCCTCAGATGATATTACCAAGAGAGTAAAAAGGCAATACACAGAATGGGAGACAATATTTGCAAATCATATATCTGACAAGGGATTAGTATCCAGAATATTTAAAGAACCCCTAGAACAGAATGGCTTAATTCACAAAGGGACAGAGGAAAAAAAATCAAAACAAAAAAACAAAAAACAAAAAACAAAGGGACAGAGGACCCGAATAGAGATTTCTGTAAGGAAGAGATACAAACAACGAATAAGCACGACAAGATGCTCATTCAGCAATCAGAAAATGCAAATCAAAACCACGGCAAGAGACCACCCCACATGCATTAGGATGGCTACTATTTAAAAAAAAAAACAAAAACAAAAATAAAAACAAATAAACAAATAAACAAAACCAGAACATAACCAGTGTTGGTGAGAATATGGAGGAACTAGAATCTCCTGTCCGTGGCTGAGAATGCAAAATGATGCCGCCACTGTGGCAAACAATATGGGGGTTCCTCAAAAAATTTAAAAATAGAACAAACACATGATGCAGCTTCCACTTCTGGGTGTATACTCGAAAGAATTGAAAGCAGACTCTCAAAGAGATGTCTGGGCGCCCACGTTTATAGCAGAATTGTTCACAATAGCTTAAAGGTAGAAGCAACCTGAGTATGTCCATCGACAGATGAACAGATGAGCGAACTGTGATGTTTTGATTGGATTAGGATTATTCATAATCATGATCCACTGACTGAATGGGTTCTTCCATCTCGAAAAGGCAAGAAATTGTGACACAGGCTACAAAACGGATGAACCTGAGGACGTGAAGCTAAGTGAAACAAGCCAGTTACAAAAAGACAAATACTGTGTGATTCCATTTATAGGAGGTTCTTTTGTCAAATCCATAGAAACAGAAAGTTGAACGGTGGTTTCCAGGGCTGGGGAGAAGGGGGAGTGGGGAGTTGGTGTTTAATGGGCATAAAGTTTCCATTCTGAAGGTGATGCGTTCTGGAGGTGGAGGGTGGTGGTGATAGCACAAGAATGTGAACGTACCTAACACCACTGAACCACACACTTGGTTATGATGGTAAAACTGTGTATATCTTGCCACAATTTAAAAATTTGGGGAAAAAATGGTTGAAGTGGTAAATGTGATGTTATGGGTTTTTTTTACCATATTTTTTTTTAATTTTAATTAATCTATAGCAAAACTTATAGAATGTAGTGAACACAGTACTTAGAGGAATATACACCGCTATCACTGACTACCAAAAAGAGAAGAAAGCTCTCAAATGAAACTTGTGCCCCATGTTTTCTTCTAGTTGTTTTTATGGTTTTAAGTCTCAACATTTACGGTCTTACGGCAGAGCTGAGCTTACTCTTCTACTCTCCATCAGGGTTTGGTCTACACGGAACTAGATAGCTCCGACATTCTGCAGAACATCATGCTGGTCCGCTGTAACCATGGCATCATACTAATAGGATCTGGTGAGTAGGAAGTAGCAAGGACTCTTTATGGCCAACTAGGATGCGAATCCTCAGGTATAAGTGTATACGATAAACCTTTCAAAGATTCAGAGGAGGCCTGTCATGTCAGTGAGGGGTTTAGGGGTCCCGTGGTCTGGGAAATTCCAGGTCAAGGTCATCCTCTCTAGGCTAAAAGGTAAGTCATTTCATCTTCCATCTCCTGCCCTTACAGAAGCATGACTCTTGATGAACCTCCAGATGTGGGGGACAGCACAAATCACTCTTGGAAATCCTGCTCCAGCCCACATTCAGCAGGCGACTCAGACGGCTTACAGTTTCAAGGTAAAGAATGACAAGCCTAGAGAAAGACTCCAAAGAAGACCCTGGCTGCAGGCCCCGCTCTCCTAGCCACTCAGGCTACACGGCCAGGGAGATCTGCTGATGCACAGGGCAGGATGGGCAAGCCCCAGTAAGAGAGTTGCACGATTCAGCAACAACATGCCTTCCACTGTTTGTGAATCAGCTCCTGTGTCCTGCTGGGCCTTTGTGGGAAACGAGCATGTGGCCTCGGGGACGTCAAGTGACCCTTGATGGAGTCCTGAGGTCGGGCAGGAAGAGTGGCAAGTCTCAATGCAACGGAAATGGTGCATTTGGGATCAGGCCAAAGCAGGGCCAGAGGGAACAGGTGTATTCCTCAAATCAGTGATTCACAGGTGTTACACTCATAGCTTGATATTAGCATGACCTTAAAATGGACTGTCGCCATACTAAGCTCCTCTTTCAAGATAGTAACGAGGGACAATGTCCCTTGTGTGTAGAGTTGCAAGCAGAGCACGCGCTTGCTCACTTTGCGTGGACGGGGAAAGGTCCTGGCGTATGGATATTCCTGGGCTGCTGGGCAGTGATGAATGGCTTGGCTGGTTGCTTGGAGGGCCCAGAAAGGACAAGGCTGGAAGGGTGGAAATGAGATCATTTGGGGTGGGGTGGGGGGGGTGCGGAGATCCACGAGAGTGAGTACTAAGCACGACGACCTTTGTGTCTCGTGGGAATGCCAATCCAAGCAACAGGGAGTGATGAGAGCCAGACGGAAAGGATGAAGCCTCCGGTACAGGTCAGCTGGCCTCCGCCCTGGGCCCCCCGGGGCTCACGCAATGGGCCACAGAGGGGGCACAGTGTCGGGGATGCTGCAGAGGGCCCCCCCCCCCGTGGTCGGCGTAGCTGGTGCTACTGCCGAGCACCTCACTCTGCAGCCCGGAGACCACGCTGAGCCCTGGATTTGCCTCCACTCCACACAGACGCGGGCGCGTCTACAACGTCGGGTGTCTTGTCTTCTTCCCCGAGGAATCCACTGATGCGCCCGTGTGAGAACTCGCCTCCCGTGTCCGCAGGGCAGAGCCGCGATCCAAAGACGTACAACTGAATGAGTTAGCGTCATGGGTCCCCCCCAAAACATCACATCAGACAAAAGACCTATTGTATGGCCAAGGGGGTGTGACACGGGCATGTGACCCCCGGATCCACTGGTCCCAACATATACCGGTCGCCTAGATGTACCCAAACTATCAAGATGACGGGATGGCACACTAAGGGCTCAGGTCGGGTACCGGCTTGGGGACACCACCTTGGGAGTAGGGCCATTGCCCTATAGGATGAGGTGTAAGCACTGAATGGGAGGTTAGTACATAGCACTGTGACCCCAACAGCTGGAATACGGGGGTTCAGCAACCACGGAAGGATCGGCCATGCTCACCCCAGTTCTCGGGGGCTCACCGGGAGACCGGAGCGTCTCATCCCCTCAAGCCCGGACTCTTGCTAGAACTCAGCTTCTGGCCTCCAAAGAGGGAATGGTTCCATCAGCAGATAGCAAAGGCTGTCTGCTGCCCCCATGGTCATTTCAGGGGCCCCATGCCAGCGAACGAGACAGCCAAGGAAGGAGGAGGTAAGTGACTCGGAAGAGCGAGAGGAGCCAGTCGCTGGCACACGGGAGGGCGGGCAGGAGTAGGTCTGGGAACCGGGAGATTGGCTGCGGTGGCCTGGTCGTTACTGCCGCTGGACAACTGCCACAGCCACAGGCCAGCAAGGACAAGATGACCAGGGGCTCAGATACCTGGGGACGAATGTCTGGATCACCCCAGCGGCCAAGTGGCTAAGGGCAAAGGACACTCCAGGGTGGGTGGCAGGAGGGAGGCATGAGTAGACGCTCCACCGGGGACCCCACTGCAGCAGCAGGGCCTATGGGGAGGTCCGCTCAGCTCCCGGTGAGGGCACTGGGCTGGCTGCCGCCCTCCAGGCTCCACCCCACTGGGTCAGGGAGGGACATCATCGCAGTGAGAGCAGCAAGGAATAGACGTCTCTGTGGGCTCCCTCACGTTTTCTCAGGCCCACCTCCTTTTATTTCTGCTACAGCACAGCAACCACTCCATGCAGGCGCTGCCTGTCACACCTCATCTAAGCGACACTCAGTCTCCTTCTCTCTCTGCCCCGGGGCCGTGGCGTGAGATGCTCGTGGGAAACTTCTGGGCACTCACATATCTTGTGACCCGGAAGCACAGGGAGTTAACGCCCCTTGGGGTGACCCCCAACCACAGGAGGTGGGGGCAGTACAGACCCATGGACCCATCCCACCCTCTTCCCTCCCTTGGGGGCCATTCTAAAGTGGCCCTTCAGAAGGTCCTGCTAACACTGAGCTCGCAGTGGTGCCCAGCTTGAGAACATTCCTCTGCTCCTAATGACCTCTCCCCCATCACCTACTCCTGTTCCCGTGGAGCATATCCTGGGATAAACTATCTGCACATCAACCCTTGCCTCAGGCTCTGCTTTCTGGGAGAAACCCGAGTGAAGATGCTGTTATTTGTTGAATCGTGTCCCCTCAAAATTCATAGATTGAAGTCTGAACCCCCAGGACCTCCAAATGTGGTGTTATTTGGAAATAGGATCATTACAGATGTAATGAGCTAAAATGAAGCCCTAGTGGAGTGGGGTGGGCCCCTACTCCAATACGACCCATGTCTTTACAAAAGGGGAGATTTGGAGCCCAACTCACCCACAAGGAGAATGTCATATGGGGGTGATGGCAGAGGTCAGGCGGGACCACCCCAGCCAAGGAAAGCCAGCAAAGGCCAGCAAATGACCAGAAGCTGGGAGAGAGGCCCGGAACATTCTCCCTCACAGCCCTCAGAAGGAACCAACTCTGCTGACACTGCTGTCGGACTGCCAGGCCCCAGAACCACGAGATTACATGTCTGGGTTTACGCCCCCCAAGACTGTGGTCCCCGGTGGGCAGCAAACTAATCAAGACCCCCACCCAACCAACTCCATAGAAATCCCCACACTCAAACGGCAGCACCAAGCACCCTGGGAACTGAGGATAAAGGGGATGGGGCGGGGAGAGGATCCAGATGAGGAAGGCTCTTGGAGCTTCTGTATCCCCTCCCCCTCCCCCTCCCCTCCTACGAGGCTGGGTCCCTGTCTGTCCCCACACACCACCACCACCACTCCGACAGCTTGTTATGCATCTAAGAGGGTAAAACAGAGGAGCTTTGGAATGACAGGTGCCAGACGCAGCTGAGGGTACAGCTACCGTACGGGGAGCACCAGCAATGGTTGACGTGAGAGCTGAGTCCTCAGCACACGCGTGTCCAGCACACGTTCACTGGGCACAGCCCCTGAGCCCCTGGGTCTCGGGGAGCCAGAAACCCTAGGCCTTATCAACGGGAGGGACAGGGCCTAGACGCCCCGCCCCCACTGCACAGACACCCCCCCACCCGCTGTCAGTGACGGATCTCGGGTCCAGAGGGCCCTCGCCACCCCAGGGTGAGCCGGTGCCCAGCCCCAGCCCTCAGAGAGCTGACCGTGTTGTTGGCGGTGTGCCAGGAGATGTTGTGGATGGCCTTGAGCTGCCGCAGCTTGGGGTAGTAGGAGGCGATGCTCTGGAAAGGGTTCTGGCTCAGGTCCCACTGCCACTGGATGACCTCCATGGGCATGAGCACGTCCCCTTGCTTGTCAAAAAAGACACTGTGGCCCAGAAGGGTGAAGTTGACCTTCCAGATTTCCTTAAGGAGCTAGAAGGGCCAAAGGGAAAGGCTGGCATCAGAGCTGGGGCCGGACCCGGGGGAAATTTTCCCATCCCCCTAGCCTGACTTCCACATGGGGACAAGGGGGCAAGAGGACTGAGAAGGGGGCCACCCGGGAGGTGGGGGCTGAGAGCTCCAGCTCTGGGGTCGGATACTCTGGGTTTAGACACCAGCTCTGCCACCTGCTATGAGGCCTTGCACCTGTTGCCTGACCTCTGTGAGCCCCAGTTTCCTCTTCAGCGAAGCAGGACAACAAAAACCCTGTCTCCTGGGCTCGGAGGCAACAAATGAGAGTTTACCTATGTTGGGAACTTAGCACGGTGCCTCAACACGAGTAAGTACTCACCTCCCGCCGAAGTGTTGATCTTATTCCTTCTCCCTGGAAGTCACTCAGCCACCCCTCGGGGACCCATAGCTGAGCTCGAGTCCACTGCCTCCCTCACCTGCCCTGGTCAGCTGCACCTGCCCCTGTCCCTCTGGGGGCTTCCTGCCTCCCCCCAGTTAGAGGCCAGTCTCCAGTCTCTCCCCATGTCATCGTCCCCCGTCGCTCTGAGCATGCAGAAGCTGGTACAAACTGGAACATGCTTTGGACTGGGCATCCTCTGGCCTGAATTCCAATCTGAGCTTTTTCCTCAATTTGCTGTGTGACTTTGGGTAAGTCACTGAACCTCTGTGCTGACCCCTTGAGGGAACTTCCAACTTAGATATTTCATCAATCTAGCTCCTAGATTTTCCCACCATAAATGAGAGAGTCTATTGGGCTGTATCTTGGGGGACCTCCCTTCGGGGACCGACACACAGTTAGCCAAGGGATTTGGGCTCTCGCCTTCTTCCCACCCTGACCACAGAGTCAGGCTCTGGAAGTCTCTGGAATTTGCACATGATGCTGCGACTGGGGGCAATGGTCTCGGGAGCTGAGAGGAGGAAGGCTCCTCGCAGGTGGTGGGCCTCTGGCAGGGGTGAGGATGGTGGAGGCCTTAAGGAGCCAGGTCCTGGTGGCCAGGCCCATCCCCGCACTGACCTGGCCAGGCTGGGCTCAGCAACCCCAGATTCCAGGGCTCTGACAGAGGGGTCAGAAAGGATCCTCCCTGCAACTCTCCTGACGGGGAGGAGGCCTGGATTATCACTGTCCAGACACTGGTGTCAGACATGGAAGAGGGGAAAGAGGAAGACACGGAGCTTCTATCTGCACCGGGTCATGGACACACAGCGCGGTCAGTCCCCTCCAGAGCTCAGCACGGTGCTTAGCGTTCCTTCTGCTTAGCACATGAGAAACCCAAGGCCCGGATGCATTAAATAACCTGCCCAAGGTTGCAGAGCTAGTGGTGGCAAAGCTGGGATTCAAACCTAAGTACCAAGCTCTGCCCCCCGACTGACGGACAGAGGGACTGTACCTGAGATGCCGAGATGGCAAGCACGTGGCAAATGCCACAAGGGCGCCATCCCCACCCCCATTTGTAAAACAAAAATATTGGACCTGGAGATTCTAAGACCTTGCAACTTCCACCCTCTATGATTCCATAACCTGATGAACAGTTTCCCTGGGACCGCCAAAGCCCTCTGCCCTCTGCCAGCCTGGATTTCCCGAGCGTGCCCCCGAGCGCATCCCCAGCCCCCCAACACCACGGGCAGTGTGACCTCCCAGCCTCCATCCTCAAGTATCTTAGTCACCTGAGGCCTCTCCATCCCCACTGCCCCTGCCCTTGTGCCTCATTACCACCCCACACCACCCCCCACCACTGCCCTGGCCACTCCCCAGCTGGGTGATCGTCACTTCTCTAGACCTAATGTGGGAGAACAATCATCAAGTAACAGTGTCTACTCACAGCGTGTCTGCGGGTAGATGGCAAATCACATAAGGGCTTAGCACACAGTAAGTGCTCCTCTGTTCATTAATTCATTCAATAAACATTCACTGAGCATCAGCTCTGACCCAGACCCAGTGCCAGCAGCTCGGGATACGACACTAAATAGGATTGAAAGGTCCCTGCTTGGGGCGCCTGGGTGACTCAGTTGGTTCAGCATCTGCCTTCGGCTCAGTCATGACCTCGGGGTCCCGGGATCGAGCCCAGCATTGGGGTCCCTGCTCAGTAGGGAGTCTGCTTCTCGTTCCTCCTCTGTCCCTCCCCCACCCCTGCTCATTCTCTCTCTCTCTCAAATAAATAAAATCTTAAAGAAGAAAAAGAAAGAAGAAAAAAAGAGGAAGGAAGGAAGGAAGGAAGGAAGGAAGGAAGGAAGGAAGGAAGGAAGGAAGGAAGGAAGGAAGGAAGGAAGGAAGGAAAGAAGGAAGGTCCCTGCTTTCCCGGCCTACATTTGGGGGTGGGGGTGGGGTAGGGAATAGTCAATAAACAAGAAAGCCAGTAAATAGACAATAAAAATTTGGGGTTTTATCACAAAAATCGACAAGGTGGCATGGCATGACCCAGCGTCAGGGTGGGGGGCCCGTTAGGGCAAAGGGGAAGGACAGCTGGACCCCAGCTCCCCCGCCCCACCAAGCCATGCACCTGTTGTAGGGCAGCGTCCACCCCAAGCCAAAGGCATCGTGGTCCAACGTGTCCACACAAAAAGGCATCATTTCCTAATTCCCATGGTGACACCGTTCACACCAGTGGAAACCCTGGGTGACGTTTGCATAGGATGAGCGGGGCTCCTTGCTTCCTGTCCCTATCCCCCCGCCGCCTCAACCCCAACCTGACTTGATGAATTGTCTCAAAAACAGCATCTCAGTGCTTGGCTTGAAACTCCGTGGGCTCCTCCTGGGTCCAGAACAAAGCACCACCAACTTCATCGGGCCCAGAATGTCCTCCGATGTCACCTGCGGCTCCCCTCCTGCCCCGTTCTTCGGCCACAGTGAGCTGAGCACACGACCAGGCCACCGATCCCCTCCTGGAATGTCTCATGCCTTCCTGGCCCCTCTCGCTCCTAGTGACTTGCACACCGCAGACCCCTCCCCCCCCAACCCACTGCCGCCACAGTACAACTCTTCCCTCCTGCTGCACTCAGCAGAGACAGAGCTTACTGGCTGTCCCCCTCCCTCCTAGGGGGACGGTCTGGTGCTCCCACAGGGCCCAGCCAGGGCCTGCACATAGTGCATGTGCAGTAAATGGGCAGGGTGTTCTGGTTGCTATGATTGGTGCTCTCTGGTCTCCACTGTTAGGAGAGGGAAGAAGTTGACTGGTCCTTCATCACAGCTCTTGGCACTTGTGCCTGGGAGAGCTGAAGAGCACAGTGGGAAAACCACGAGGGGGTCAAAGGGCCCACCAGGGCTCAAAGCTGGGGTCTGCGGCTTCCCTCTGAAACCATCACCGCTGGGTCACCTTGGCTCCCTGTCTCAGTCCTCCTCTCTGTAGATTATCAACCTCATAGGACGGCCACAGGGTAGGGCGATGTATACCAGGCCCTCGGGGCCTACTGATGCTCAAATAAACAGTAAAGCACCCATGATAATTACGTGTATTATTAACACAGCAGCACCCATAATAAAATATAATGTCTAGCAGGCTGGCACTAGAATTCCTTTTAAAGAATAACTGCATTTTTAGAGAAAATAAGCTCTTAGGGTTGCAAGGTTAGGCTCTGAGATTGTGGGTCAGAGGTACAAATAAATAGATTAAGGGAAGGAGGGTTTTTTTTTTTTTTTAAAGAGCTAGGTTGCTCTGGGAAGGAAGTGTACAGGTATTTGGGGATCGGGGATCCAGAAAAAGGGGAGGAAGCAGAGAATAAAGACAGAATATAGGCAAGGGTTGGAGGAGTGCCTGAACCTTAAACCACGAAAAAGCCAAGGAGCCATTCAAGCACAGAGATGCCGGGTTATTAGGTATGAGGTGTGCGTCTCTGATGTGAATCCCCTCTGCTCCTCTGCTCCTCAGTAAAACCTCTCACCCCCATGAGGGTTTCCTGATTGGGTGTGCGTGTGTATAAGTGCAAGTCAGAAAAACACAGTTTTAAATTCCAGCTTGGAATCCAGACAACACAAACCTGGAACGAGAGGAGGTGCGTAAACCTCAAGTAGGGCCTCAGAGAGAGGAGGGAGTACACAAGTGGGCCCCCGAGGCCTCTTATCCAGAGAAATGGCAGGGGACCTGGGGCCCCCACGGCCTGCCAGGCTCCCTTCCAGGGAATTTCACCCAAATCTCCTACCAGGACAGGCCACCTTGGATGGCGATGATTACATTTAAAAAAAAAAAAAAAAAGGAGTTTTGTCACCATGAAGGATTTCTGGTTCTATGTGTCTGGAGGGCAGGGCATGTCCCATGACCTCTCCCGCCAGTTTGCCCAGAACCCAGCATGAGATGGGAAGGCTAGAGCCCAGCAGGTGCACCCAGCGTCTCCATGACAACCACTCTATGCCTGCCCTTCCACGGGGTGGGCCTCACCTGCCAGGGGTAGACCACCTCCTTGGAGCAGGCCTGGGTGCAGCCCAGGAGGCTGTGTAATGCATGGGCCACGGCGTAGACAGCCGAGTACACGTTGTAGACCACGCGCTCGCCAGAGAGCGTGAGGATGCTATTGAAGGACGCGGTGGTGTCCTGGCAGGTGTCGCACTCCTGGTTGCAGGTGGCCTCCAGGCTGGTCCTGTTGGGCTCAGGCAGCCTGACCGGGGTGCGGCGTATGCGGAACTCGCTGAAGCCCGGGATGGGCACACTCTGGGTGGTGACGCCCAGGAAGGTGCCGGTTTGGCGCAGCTCGGTGAGGTTGTGCAGAACCGGGTCGATGGCCCAGGACTCGGAGGCGATCCACACGGCGCCCGTGAAGTTCTGGCGGAGCACCTCGCGGAAGAAGTTGTGCAGGATCAGGTCTGGCGAGAACAGCACCACGACGCGCGCCGAGCTCTGCTGCAGCTTGCCCACGATGGCCTCCAGGCGCTGGCGCTCCCACTCCGTCACCACCTGGTCGGGCTGCGGCATGGGCAGCGTCTCCTGGAAGGCGATGCAGATGTCGCGGGTGGCCAGGCGATCTTTGAGCAGCTGGCTGTTGTAGCGGCCGTAGTCGTCGCTGCTCACTAGCACGATGATCCAGTTCCAGTTGAAGTGGAGCAGGAGCTGCACCATGGCCTCGATCTGGTGGTCCGCGCCCGCCACTGTGCGCAGCAGGGCCGGGAAGTGCTGCTTGTCCCGCAGATCGTCACTGATGGCGCTGTAGGTGATCTGCGGGAGGGGACCCCTGCCGGCGCATGAGCTAGGGCCTCGCCAGGCCACCAAAGCATCCCCCCACCCTTCCCCCTACAGTCTCCGCTGAACGTGGCGGCGGCCAGGTGACCCGGCAGGCACTTGAAAACCCTTCAATAGCTCCGAAAGTCACGCAGGGACAGTCAGAGTCCTTCAGGGGCCCCCAAGGGGCTCCATCACTGACCCCGGCCCTCACCTCCCTGACTTCATCTCCTCCTAGTCTCTCCCGGGTCCCAGTTCTGCTCCCTGGTTCCATAAGCGAATCCAGGCACCTGCCGGCCTCTGCATTCGCTGCTCCCTCTTCCTGAAGGCTCTTCTCCCAGACACCTCCGTACCTCCCTCACCCCTTCACCTCCCTCAAGCCTTTGTCCAATTGCCAGCGAGGCTCACCCGACCACCCTGCTTGCAGTTGCAGCCTCCCTCTCCCCGTTCCATCTGTCCACCGACCCGTCCAGCCCCCCTCACCCTGTTTGCCTTTTACCTTTGTGCACGGCACTTCTCACTTTCCAGCAGCCCTATCATGTGCTTCCTGACATGGCCTGTCTCTCCCACTGGGGGGTGAGCTCAATAAATATTTGTTAAGGGAATGAAAGAATGAGTTTAGTCCTGAAAGAGACGCCTCACCTAAGTACATTAACATTTACTAGGCACCTACTGTGTGTCAGACCCTTGGTGCTTTGCATAATAAAAATGTCAGCAAAAATACAGTATTTGCAGCTACCTACTGTGTGCCAAGTCTTCTTGCGCTAGCTGCTCTTTAATGTGTTGAAGTTTTAGACCAACTAAAACTGGTTGAGGCATTTTCGATCATGATGATGATGACGCTTACAATAATAGTACTAATACTAGTGGCATTTTTCTGAGGACCTACTATGTGGCAGACCCTGTACTAGGCAACTGTACAGGATAATATTGAGCATTTTCTGGGTTTTCATTTCTGTGCAAGGAAGGTGCCTTAGATAACGACCATTACATAATTGACCAGCTACTGTATCCTATAAATGTCTGCAGAGGTTAAATCCTTTAAGCCTCAGACAGTCCTAGGATGGAACTCTCATCATCCCATTTTATAGGTGGGGAAGCTGAAGCTCAGAAGAGTTAAGAGATTTGCTCCGTGACTCAAAATGGCCAAGACTCAGAGCCAAGATGCACGCCCAGGTCTGTCTGTCTCCAAAGCCTAGGCTTCTCATGAATAGGCCAGGCTTCCCTCCCAGGGTTGGGGCTGACATCCTGACCTGGCTTCCCACCTCCTTCTCCCCTCATGACCAGTGGGGGGAAGCGAGCCCTCTAGACAACCCCTCCTCTGCCCCCTCCCCAGCTCCTTCCCCCAGGAGCCAGGGCCTCACCTGTGGAAGGAGGAAGAGTGAGAGGAAATGGGCCACAGTAGTAGTGGACTCGGAGTTGTCAGGGCCAATGACCGCCAACACACGGGGCACGTAGTGGCTGTAGTCCTCCTGGATGGGCAGGGAGTAGTCCTCCCGTGCCAAGAAGTAGAGCACGGGCTGGACGTTGTTGGAGATGTAGCAGACATCCACTATCTCATAGCCCAGCAGCACGCCGGGCAGCAGGTCGCTGCGGTTGTTAATCTCTTCCACCGCAAAGCGCATGGCCTGCATCAGGTTGTAGCCCAACACCTTCATTTCATACCTGGGGAAGCCATGGAGGGTGGGGTAGGAAGCAGGTCCAGAGTGGGAAGGGGCAGGATTGTTTCCTGGAGAGCCTGCTTGTTTCCTCTGCCTACCAGAGGAAAGCCCAGGAGTTATCCAAGAAAGCGCCATTCCAGGATATTCTGGTATTTTTATCATCACATCGTGGTCACCATGCCATACCACATCTCTAGGTTCACCATCATCCCTATGACCACCTCTGGCATTATGATCCTTGTGGCTACCATCAATCACTACCATTGTCACCACTACCACCATCCCTATGATCTACCACCACTTTACCAATGTCCACGGATACAATCACCATTACCCACTACAATGTCTGCCATCGCTATCATCACTGTCACATCATGCACCTACTATTCCCTATGAACAATATCATCATCACTGCCATCACTGTGACCACATGTCTGTGCCCACCACTACCAATACTGCCAGCACCATCACACCAGCACCATCATCTTCATCACCATCATGATCCTCATCACCACCATCACCACCATCCCCCTCATCACCATCATCTTCATCACCATCATCATCTTCATCACCATCACCACCACCACAACGATCCTCACCACCATTACCATCCCCATCATTACCACCATCATCATCATCACCATCATCGCCGTCATCACCACCATCACCACCACCATCATCATCACCATACTCTTCACCATTTGCATTATCACCAGTATGACTGCTATCAATGTTATCAACATCACCACCATCACCACCGTTACTTCACTGGTCTCCCCACCACTATCACAGGCATCAGAACATTCAACAATGTGCCTGGTACCATCACGGCACCATCACCCTCACCATTCTCAAATCAGCACATGATCTTCCCCAACATCACAAAAAGCATGCATTTCTTACAGTTGGCCCTTTATCACCTTTATCCCTTCCTTTTTCCTTCTCTCTCAGAATGCCTTCCCTCTCTGCACTAGGTCTTTAATTCATAATCCCTTGCTTGCATGAAGATGGTCCACCTAATCTTGAGTGATGCCACCACCCCGTGAGACGGGTGAAGGAAATCCTTCCCGTCCTGGAAGCACCGCCACCCACCTAACCACAGCCCTAGAGAAAGGCAAACATTCCCCTCCGGTCTGAGAACCTGCTACAGAAAAACCACGTT
This sequence comes from Canis lupus dingo, assembly GCF_003254725.2. Classification (NCBI taxonomy): domain Eukaryota; kingdom Metazoa; phylum Chordata; class Mammalia; order Carnivora; family Canidae; genus Canis; species Canis lupus. The sequence continues at coordinate 78,258,966 of NC_064244.1, read as the reverse complement.
TCTGCCTTCCAAAGGCGTAACCCTTGGTTTCTAGACCAGGCCTTGACATGGACTCACTTGCCAAAGTAGGTGGGGGTGATTTTGACGGTCTCTACAACCCCTCCAGGCTCAAATATCTTGTAACTCTTTATTAAGAGATGTGACTTTGGGCCTACCAGGTCTCCATGTTTCAGAACACAATTGCCGAAGATCTTAGTGACATGAACTGTGTGGGTTCTCCCTGGGGGCCAGTGGGGATAACCCAGAATGAGGGGTTTTGCAATGGATGAGGAGCATTTCAAGCCCTTGGTCCTGGCCTGGTCCCCTGAGGACCACGGGACCAGCGCAGGCTTCCCACCCCACCCCCATCACCACATCCAGCCTCACACTGGAGACTCACTTCTTGCACTGGGGCACCTGCAGGAAGCTGAGGTGGACGGTGCCCTTCACGTTGGCATGGAGGGTGAAGAGGCCACCCAGGAGGTAATCTCCAGGCAGGTAGAAGTCTGAGTTCTCAGCCGGTTCAGCCAGGACCTGCAGCAGGATGAATAGGGAGCAGACCGCCTTGGCCCGGGGTCCCATGGCTGGGAAGTGGGGGTCCCCAGAGGTGGCCCTGCCTCATCAGAGAGCTGGCAGCTTGACATCAGGGGATTTGCACAGACATTTACATAATGGTGGCCCCGCCGTGGCCCGTGGGGCGGGGAAAGCACCTGGCACAGGTGGAGAGATTTGCGAACTCTGGGGGGAAAGGAAGGGGCCGGAACTAGGATGGTCCCTTCCTAGGGTATGGTGGGACCTGGGTGGTCTAGGAGAATCCCACCTGGAAGTAGAGAAAGCATGTCCTGCTCACTTGGACACTCCCTATAGCCTTCTGCCACTCGATTGAGGACAGGTCTCATGCCCCTGACGTAGCCAACATTTGGGAGCAAAGGACCCAGGTACTCATCCAAGGGGGCAGAGTAGTCTGGCAAATGGAGCCCAAGCTGAGCCTGGCACACAATAATTCATAGGTAGCATTGGCCCCATAGCAGGTGTTCCAGGAGCAGCAGCCACTGGCAGTAAGAACCAGGCATCACGCTGCGTGCTTGCCGTTCACCATCTCGTTTAATGCTCATGATAAGCAGGGCTGGTGCCAGACCCATTTCACGGATGAGGAAACGGAGCCACGAAGAAGTCTAACCCCCACCCCCCACCCCAGGTTGCACTGCCTGCAAAGCTGGGATTTAAATCCCACAGTCAAATTCTAGGACCTGGCTCTTAATCTCCATGATATATTACATTAGGAGGTTCCTGACTTTGAGAAAAAAAAAAAAAAAACAGCAAAGACAATGGGAGGGGAGCAGGGGGCAGCTGCCACCTGTCAGGCCAACCATCCGTTGCTCGGCTCTGCTAAATGACCCCCCTGCTCTGGGGGTCTCACCCACGTGCGCCAAGGGGCGGGTGTACTGTCAAAAAGGAAAGGTGCAGATTTCCACAAAGTCAAGGGGGCCACCGCCAAGCAGTGGGATGGAGGGGGGAGGTGCCCGCAGACCTGGCACCCATGTGGATCACAGACCCTGTGCGCCTACTATTGCGTCGGTCCCTGCCAGCCCTGACGACGCGTGGCCCAGCGGGAGCCTTGGGGCACCTGCTGTGGGACGCATGAGGCAGACAGGTCCCATCAGGGCCCCTGGGTCCCAGGGCGGTGGGGAGAGGAGGCTGACCCAGAAAGCTGACCGAGAACCCCATGCTCCCCCGCCCCGCATCCCAGCCCAGCCCAGCCTAGCCTGGCTCCTCCTTCAAGGGCTGGTGGGAGACTTGCCTCCCCTCGGACGCCATCCCTGGCCCCAGAGCCCAGGAGCCACCCTCCCGCCCGTGTCATCACGGGGCACCGCTAGCAACCTCACGGGGCTGACTTGTTCCCGCCAGGAGTGCGTCCGCCCTCGAGGGAGCTTGACGCCACCCGACTCCGGCCAACCCGGATTCAGCATCCACTGCTTGCTGCGTGATCACAGGCAGGTAATAACCTCTCTGATCTCTCCTCTACTGTAACAGAGATCATAATCCCAGCCTGGTGGGTGGGGGTGGGGCCTACGTAAGACGGCAGGAGCCGTGGCGTGCAGAGAAAGGTCACCCAACACTGTCCCTTCCTGGAAGGAAATGAACAGCCCCAGGGGCACCGCGGACACCTTGCTGAAAACGCCCAAAGCTTCGTGAAGCTGCCCTGAAAGGGAGCTGGACATCTTTAGCAGCCCCAGAGGGAGCGCCCCTCCCTCTCCTGGACCTCTCCTGGGGTGGAGTCATCCTCCAGGCGGTGAGAACGACAGGGAGACACTCAGGATTTCTGTGTGATCTTGGGCCTGTCCCTGCCCCTCTCTGGGCCGATGCCAACCAGTGCTTGGGAGGGGAAACCCCAGCCATGAAACAAAAGGAAGAGCCGTGCCCGGCTGTCTGGAGAAGTGGGTTCTGGGCCTGGCTCTCCCCTCTCCAGGCCTCAGTTTCCTCATCTGTACCAGGGGAGGCCCACTTTGGATCCACCCTCCTCAGATCCACCCTCCTCATCAACAAGTCAAAAGCTCCAGCGTGAGTTCACCCTCTGCCCCCCTCCCTCACCCGGGGTCTTCCCCAGGCCTCTCCCCCTCTTGCCACACCCAAGCTCAGACCCCCTGTCACCTCCTCTCTAGACCTCTCTGGGAGCCTCACGCTGACAGCCTCAAGCAGGGCTCTATCCCTCCTTGCTCTATCCCCTCCTGGGACTCTCCAGTGCCTGCGGCATCGCCTCTGGGCCCCTGGCCTGCAGACTGTGCCCCCCGCCCCCCGCCCCAGCCATCCTCCCTGGCCCTGCCTTTGCAGCCTGCTCCCTCCTGCATCACGTGCCCCAAACCCACGGCCACCCCGGCCTCCCCAGAACGCTCCCAGGATGCCCTGCTGGCACCCCCGAGGCCAGCTACCCGCTGTAGGGCGCATTGCTGGGGGGTCGGCCAGGCACTTCATAGGTGTTATGTTAATTCTCTCAAACACTCTGCACAGCAGCCATGGTTTGGTTTTTTTTTTTTTTGGTTCTAAGATTTTATTTATTTATTCATGAGACACACACATAGAGAGAGAGAGAAGCACAGACACAGGCAGAGGGAGAAGCAGGCTCCCTGCAGGGAGCCCAACGTGGGACTCGATCCCGGGACTCTAGGATCACACCCTGGGCCGAAGGCAGGTATTAAACTGCTGAGCCACCCGGGGGTCCCAGCAGCCGTGTTTACTCCCATTTTAAAACAAGAAAGCAGGCTCAGAGCTTAAGCCCCTTGCCAAGAGTCACACCACCAGTAGAACGTAGTAGACCCAGGGGCCCAAGCGCTTAACCCCCCGAGCTGTAGACGCAGGAGCCTGAGAAAGCCATTCACCCAGCGGGCACGGGTGAGCCCACCATCAGGGCCCGAGCGGCAGAGCCAGGACACACAGGGACACGGCGTCCACGCCTCGAAGCCTGGAGGACGATGGTGGCGATGCACATGGTCACTTCCGCTGCTCACGTGCTCTGAGGGCTCCCGGCGTGCCGGGCGCTGAGTGGAGCCCTCTCCGTCCCCGTCATCCCACTTCATCCTCACTGCCTTCTGATGTGCTCCTGTCACGTCTCCCCTTTGCAGATAAGGAGGATGAGGTTCAGAGACGGACAGTCACTTCTCCAAAGCCACACAGCAAGTATGTGACTCCGAGAAATCCAAGACCCTAATGGGGGCTGCGGGGAGAGGTGGCTCCTGAGAGGCTCCAATGAGAAAGGAATACGGGGCCCCCTCGATAGGGACGATCTCTCTGAAGACCAACATCTGAAGAAGGAGCACTGGACAGAGAGTCAGGAGTCTTGGCTTCCCGGCCCACCCTGCCCCGACCGCCCTTGGGCAAGTCACGGCCTGTCTCCGGGCTGCAGTCTCCCTAGCTGTAAGATGGACTCGGTGCCTCCTCACCTTTCAGGGGCGAGGATCCCTTTGAGATCCTGACAAAAGCCCCGGACACTGATGCACGCACCAGACAAACCCACTCAATCCCTGAGCGCGAGGCTCGATTCTCGAGGCTCCTCCGCAGGCGCTGGGCCCCACGTTCACACCTGCGTGGCCACTGGTGGCCTAGATGGCAGAGAGCCACGAGAGGCTTATGCAAAGCACTTTGGGGGGGGGAGGCAGAGGAAAAGGGGGTCAGGAAAAGCTGCCCATTTGCCTTGCATCTACTCCCCGCCTCCCGCCGGCCCCACGGGTGCTCACGGAAAGGAACTGGCCACATTTGCTTTGGGCTTGGAGGAGCTGCCCTGAGCCCCCTCCTCCCCCTGCCGTGGTGCTTAGAGTGGATGGAGCACAGGGGGCGCCCCGAAGAGCGGCCTGACCCCGGGACTTGGGGGCTCCTCTCCTCCACCTGACCCTCCAATCTCTCTATCCACTTGGGCATCGTCCGTTTGCTGCTCTGCACCCCCAGGCCCCCTCCCACGCACCCTCGCAGCATTCCCCTACTCCTCCTTTCCTCCCTCTGCTGCCTCCTCGGGGGCAAAATTGGGCAGCTGGAAACCTAGCTCCAATCTGGCTCAGGTGGGCCAGGGGCAGGCGGGCGGGACCCCCGCCCCTAGGGAGGTCAGGCAGGCGGGCGGCCGGCCTGCTTCAGAGACAGCTCGGAGGAGGGTCACCGGGGAGGCCTCAGGGCCAGTCCTCGGAGACCCCAGCCTCACCAGTCACTCCTCCGAGAGAAGTTTAAACGTCAAAAGTAGAGCGGGTTGTGCAGCCCCTGGAGGAGGCCACGGGCGGATAGAGAACCGGAAACCGTGTCCCTCGGGGAGCAGATGAAGGACTGGGATGGGGACTGGGATGGGGAGGGAGTGGTCCTGTTCCCCAGGGCTCTGAGGCCCAGCGCAGCCCAGGGGCCGGGGGCCAGGACTCCCCTCTGCTTCCTCTCCTAGGAAATGGCCACAGCCACCCTCATTGAGGCCGAGGAAATGAGATTAATAGGTCAGCAATCTGCTCAATGAGTGATAGCAAATACCACGCACTACGGTGTGGATGGCTTTGTTCCTGGCACGGACCTGGCACGGACCTGGCACGGCGCACTTCGATAGAAGCCTGGGGTCTGGACCCTGGACAAGGCTTCTTCCTAAGGCTCAGATCTGTCCCACCTGGATTCCAATCCAGGCTCTGCCACTTACGGGCTGTGAGCGCTCCCCGGGCATGTCCCTCCCACCCCCGAGCCCTGCTCTGTCCCGATGCCCACCCGGATGCTCATCACGGGCAGACGCCCAACAGAACCTCAGCCCCCTCGCTCTGCCCCGGCCAGTGCCAAGGGCCCCAGGGGCTGAGGGCGATGGCCTGGGGACTTGGGGCCTGGACGGAGGATGGGGCCGAGCCCTCAGCAGAATTCTGATGCACTTGGGCAGCTGGGGGGCTCCCCTTCCACCACCCAAGGTGTGCCAACCACCTCACCAGGGAGTCGAGATTGGCTGCAGGCGTTTGGAGCCGCAGTGACAGCTGGGCCTCAACTTACCACCCAGAAGCTGCTGGGTTCCTGCAAGGGACGAAAGGGTGCTGGTATGGCCACGGGGAAAAGCTCTGCCCCCTTCCCCCTTACTGAGCAGGTATTCTTTCCCTGGGCCTGCTTCCTCATCTGGGAAATGGGGCTAAAATAATACCACCTCCCTCAGCAGCCCGTGTGGTCCAAGGTAACGGGCAGGAGCAGCTGGCCCAGGAACAGGTGCTCGGTGATGCCCAGTGTCTCGTCCCTCCTGGGCACAGGCATCCGGGATGAAGGTGTGAGGACGGGATGAAGATGACAAGTTCTCACTCCCTGAGCACCTCAATCAGCAGGGCACAGGGCCTGGCACATGCCATTCGAGCCTCAGCTCCCTGAGGAATGTCAAGTCTGAGGGCAGGAGAGGGAGCCAAGGCTCAGGGAAACGGGGGTTAAGACGGGACTTGAGCCCGGGCCTGCCTGGTGTGTGCTGCGGGGCGCTGCTGTGGGCAAAGGCCTGGCAGGCAGAGATGGGGTTCATCTCCTGGGAGCGCCCCAGTTCACCCACCCATGCCTCAGTCTCCCCAGCTGTAAAAGGGGAGGAGCAGGGGTGCCCTCCTGGCCTGCAGTGAGGCTCTGGAGACGTGGCACAATGCCTGACCCACAAGCTGCACCTGCGTAATGTGGCTCCAACCACAGGCGGGGACCCCAGGCAGGGACCGCGCCCACGTGCGTGGCGGTGGATCAACGAACACAAAGACACACGCTTGTGAAGAGGCTGGGTCTCCACCCTGCCTCTTCCTCGAGCCCCCCAGGAGCTCTGGGTTGGCCTGGAGGCCAGGAGGTGGCACAGGTGGCCCCTCATTTCCCTAGAATGCATGCCCGGCTGGCAGCCTGCAGGGACAGCGATGGCAGGGACATCCGGCCTCAGTCAAATGGTTCACGCTCTGAGCCTGGCCCCGTGGCCGGGCCCCCGACCACAGCAGGGAAATGAAGAGGCTCCCTGGGCCACCGCGGACACGGGCACTTACTGCGGTGGCCATGCAAAGAGGGCAGGCACCGGGCCCTCAGGAGCCCCCAGTCCCAAGCCTGGGGCACGAGAGCAGAGGAACAGAGGGGCAACGGCTGTGAGCCCCCCACCCCCAAACCGCCCGAGTTAAATGCAGGCAAAGGTGCCAGGTTGGGGTGGGGGGGGCAGGCAGTGGAAGAGGAACAGCAGGAAATCGGGGACCCGATGAAGCAGGTGGCAGGGAGCATGGGCTGTGGGCACCCACCGCGGGTTCAAACCCCGGCCCTCCTCCCAACCAGCCGCGTGACCTCTACGAGTCCTTCCACAGAAGGCGGCTAACAGCCAATAAGGTCAACGCCAGGCTCGATGAGACCACGTAGACCAAGCCAACTCTGCGACTGTGTCAGTGTGACCTTGAGCGGATGGCCCCATTTGCTCAGAAACACTTGAGGGGCCCTACACATCCTCTAAACACAGCCGCCACCTTTCCCGCCCATGAACTCCAGCCTGGGCCCTCTGGGGGCTGCCCCCTGCTGTTGAGGGTAGCCCCCCTCTTGCACCCATCACTAGCGGCCCCTGGATCAGCCAGGTGAGGGCACTGCAAGGGTGGAGTCTCCATCCCCTCCTCACAGCTCTGAGATCCTGCACGCCAATCGCCCCCCGCCCCCCCGGGACAAGGAGGTGTCACACGGCAGGAGCAGCTGATGGCGACAGGCCAGGACAGATTCCCCTCCGAGGCAGCCGGCCCACTGGACTTGGAGCCACAGGTTCTGGCCTCAAGCGGACTAGCCGTGGTTGCTCTCCTCGTCACCTGGCCAGCTGAGGGTCTTTCCAAGGCGGGTCGGGGCCATGTGTGGACATCTCGGGGGAGGACAGACTTGGCTTTACGTCCCAGGGATAGGCCCTACCCTTGGCAAGTCCCCTCACCCCCCGCACCAGTTTCCTCTTCTGCAAAATGGGAGCACGGCAGCATGTACTCCATCGGGCTGCTGGGGGCGAGAAAAAGTTCTCCAGAGACACAGAACCAACAGAGTACACACAGATTTATCACAAGGGAACTGCTCGCACGATCGCCAAGGCTTGGTGAAGGCCAAATCTGCAGAGTAGGTCAGAGGCCTGAGACCCCGGGAAGAGACGCCACTGAGCCCAAAGGCTGTCCATTGGCAGAATGTCTTCTCGCTTGACAGGGAGGTCAGTCTTCGCTCTGTTAATGCCTTCGACTGATTGGATGAGGCCCACCCATAGTATGGAGGACAACCGGCTTTACGCGGGAGTCCGCAGATTGAAATGTCAATCTCATCCAAAAACCACTTTCATAGAAACATTCAGAATAACTCAAATTATTTTAGTTAATATTTAATGATTTAATTAGTTTAACTAAATACCTGGGCACCGCAGCCCAGCTAAGTTTTCACACAAACTTAGCCATCACAGCACAGTGACGGTGGCTGTTACGACAATGTATGTGCATAGGTGACACGGCTGAATCATCAATTCTGCATCTGGCATTGTTCTAAACAATTACATGAATCAGCTCAGTCAACGTCACAACGATCTGTGCGCGTGGACGGGTGCATTATTACCCCCACCTTACAGATAAAGAAGGTCAGAGAGGTTGCACGACTCTTGGAAGGCAGAGAGCTGGGATTCGAATCCAGATTTGAACCCACCTGACTCTAGAGTTCCCAGACCTCCAGCATGTGTTCCCAAACCCCGGTGCGCATCCTTCCTTCCATCACAAGGGCCATGGCCAACATACCAGCCCTTGTTTGGAGAAGCTGGCCAGCCCCGGCCACCCCCACCAGAAAGACCGCCAGTGATTCAGTAACAAGCGTTTATTAGGTGGCATCAGAGTGAATCCGACTGCCACCTCCAGTGTAGGATCAGTAGAGCCAGGACACCCGCAGCATCTCTCGCCAGCTGACAGCCCTGGCCTCTCCGGGGAGCAGTGAGGAATTTGGAGGAGGGCAGACCCTATGCCCTGCCCGGGCGGCATTACCACCTGACCACGGGCCACAGTGCACAGCCGGGGTGCCCGGGGGCCAGCCCATGGGGGAGCTCCCGGAGGAAGGGCCAGTACTCTTAGGGCCCATTAAAAACTGTCCTCCAAAGTCACCCCTTATGGATCCCCAGCCACCTGCCATCCAATTAGCAGGCTGATGTGAGTATCTGCCAACCGGCTGCGTCAATGGGCCACTGAGGGGCCAGTCCACACAGAGCCACCTCTGTGAAAGGAGGGACGGTTCTACGGGCAATCCTTGGCCCAGGCCTGATGGGAACCCAAGGCTAGGTCTCGGGGCCAGGAGGAGCTGGGAACAGTCTCCCTGGGCCGGTTCCAACAGTGAGTGGGGACTGAGCTCCCGCAGGAAACCCCAGGCCAAGGCAGGCTGGGAGTGCGGCCTCTGCAGAGGTAGAGCCTCGAGCTGATGGAAAGCTGAGATTGCACAGAGGCCCACCCAGGATCTTCCAAAACCACCACCCAAACAGGAGGGACCACCAAGTCCTGCGCTCGGTGGGAAGCCCCTGCCAGCCCCCCAACCCCACCACAGGGCGACTGCCGGGAATCCCAGGGGCCTCAGCAGAGCACAGACAGCAGGCGAAAGGCACACAGGTTCTAAGGCATATGGTCAGGCACGGGTACCCCTGGCCCAGGCGGGCGTGGGCCCACAGGCAGTGAGGAAGGTGGACAGCCCCCCCCCACCAGAGAGGCCCAGGCCCGCTGGAGCCCCCACCCCCGGGCCCTGCAGGCCACCCTGGGTCACATCTCATCCTGGAGCCCCAGAGGAGCCAAGGCCAAGAGTCTCTGCAGATGCTCAGGCTCACCGTGGGGGCCCAGAGCTGCTTCCTTAGCCCCAGAGGATCCTGGGAGGCACTCTACTGCCGTTCCCCAGGTCCCCAAGCCGCCGGGCCCAGCGTAGAGGAAAGAAGACAGGTGGGGAAGAGGCAGGGCACCAGGTCACACCTAGCAGATCCCTAGGACAGCCGGGAGACGAGGGGTGGCAGCCGTGCTCCTGCCCAGCATGGTCTCAAACCAGAGCCCGCACCTGCCCCCAAGGGGCAGGACAGGCCAGGATACAGCCCAGTGTGGGTAAGGGGGCGGGTCTCGGCCCCGGAGCGGGGGTCGTCACCCAGGGAGCAAGCTGCAGGGGCTGGGGTGGGGCCAGTGCACGGAGGTCGGCCGTCCGGACAGACAGGGGGACGGACAGCAGAGGCGCCCAGTGGGGCTCACTGCATGTAGGAGTAGCGCCAATCGCCCAGAGGCTCGTGGGTCTCCTTGATGACCTGGGGCGACGTCCACCGCAGGATGTAGTGGGGCCCGCCTGGCTTGTCATTGGTTCCTGTGGAAAAGACAGCTCCGTTTTCCCCTGACAAGGTAACAGCAGCTCCGGGCAGAAGGGGCAGCAGGTGGGAAAAGGAGACAGGACCACCAGCACGCGCAGGAAGCGGCTCAACTAAACGTGTTCAGGAGCCCAGGGTTTCCGGGGCGCTGGGGTGCGGCACTCAGCCGGAGGTTGGGGGGCAGGAAGCGGGGAGCCCCGGATGCCTCGCTCCCTGGGTCCGTTGCCCCGCCCGTGAGCACTGTGGGGAGAGCACTGCATGGGGAGCCAGGAGCCTGGGTTTCTGGGACCTCAGCTGAGTCACCGCCCTGCCCCAAGCCTCAGTTTCCCCATTTGTAAACAGGAGGAGTTGCACTGAAGTGACCCGGAGCATGGTGGTAAAGCGCGTGGTGACAAAACCAAAACGTCCCACCACTTCCCAGCCATGTGCCCCTGAGCAAGTCACTCCACCGCCCCGTGCCTCAGTTTACCCCTCTGTAAAATGGGAAGCAGCACCCTACCTTCCTCAGCTCAGGAGGTTGTTGAAAGGGGTCGGAGCTAGCCCAGCGCTCCCAGTGTTCCTATTACTCTGAACACCCGGGACATGAGAGGTCGAGAGTCTCCTGCCAGGGACCCGCCTCCCCTCCAGAAAGGGGGACCCACTCACCAGAGGCTCGGGCCCCCCCAAAGGGCTGCTGGCCCACCACGGAGCCGGTGGACTTGTCGTTGATGTAGAAGTTGCCGGCCGTGTTCCTCAGCATCGTGGTGGCCTCCCGGACGACGTCCCTACACGGCAGGGCAGCGTCACGAGGGCAGCCCAGCCCACCCCGGCAGCCCAGCGGCCGGGGCCCACCCAGAGGCTCTAGGCCCCCCGGGAGCTCCTAGAGCCTCAGCGCCCCCTCCTCCTCCGGAAAGTGGTTACTTAGCACGCCCCCTCGCAGGGCGGCTGCAGGAGCTGAAGGGCAGGATGGGGGTCACGCTGCACACACTCAGCAGTGGCCTGTCCTCGTCCAGTTTCCCTGCCCCTCCCCGGGGACCTAGGGAACCCCCAGACCCCCACCCTGCCCCCAAGTTCCAATCCCAGCTCCACCCTCTTAGACGTGGCAGGAGCTTGTGCTGCGGAGGAAGGAAAAGCCACGTCTCGGGTTTAGCATCCTGGCACCCGGGCTCAAATCCGGCCTCTGCAAGACGCGCGCCGTGCCCTGGCCCCGGAGCCCAAGGCTTCTGCTCTGCAGCACGAGGCAGTGACCTTGCTGAGCGGGGCCCCATCGGACCCGGGGGAGCTGGTCAAAAGCGGGGATCCTGCAGCCCCGCCCCTAGAGACCTAGTTTCCCCAGAATCCGGATTTCAATAAAGAGCCCGGCGGCCTCTGCGGCCCGGTGCCTGGGCTGCCTGCCTGCCAGTCAGGGCAGGTGAGGGCGGGGGCGGCCTGAGTACTGGGATCCCCGTCCAGAGGGCAGAGGGCGGCGCGGGGCCAGGTGCTGCAGGACAGCAGGACGAGGGGAAGGGCGCGGCCGCTCACTTATCCTGGGCGAACACTGCCCCCGTGAGGCCGTAGCTGGTGGTGCTGTCGACCAGCCGCAGCGTCTCCTTGTACTTGTCGTCGGGGTAGACGTACACGGTCAGCACCGGCCCGAAGATCTCCTGAGACAAGAGCCCCAGGGTCAGGCCGCGGCCGGACCAGAGCCCCAAGGCCCCCAGACCCCCTGCTCTGGCCTCCGCCCCTCCCCCGTCCCCAGCTCTGCACCTGCCAGAAGGGCCAGGCACCTCCCGCTGGGCTTCCCAACCTGGCGAAGACCCCAGGAAACTCCTGCCCCCCACACACACACATACACACACCCCGTGTGAGCCAAACCCACGCCCGAGAGCAAGACTTCCGGCAGCAGCTGGCAGGGAATCCCCCGGCAGTATCACTGTCCCCAGCCTGGGCAGGTGCTTTGACCCCCTTGGAGCCTCAGCTTCTCATCTGTATAATGGGAGGGATGACACCCTCTCTTCCCAGTCAAGTGACCAGCTGTGGCCAGCCCAGAGCTAAGATGGGGACAGTGGCCCCGGTGGCCACGGACAGTGGAAGTGCTAGGACATCACCAGGGGCAGCAGTGTCAAGGACAGAGCACTGGGTTTGGGGTCAGGAGGCTGACCTCAAGGCCTGGCTCCGCTCTCACTGGGAGCGAGACACTCCCGTCTATGAAATGGGATACCACCCCCAGAAGGAAGCCACGTGCAAGGGTCCCACGTGCCCCACGCTCTGATGAGGGACTCCTCCAGGCCCCAGGCTGCCCGCCCCTGTCACCTCCTTCATGATGGACTCCTGAGGGTCCTTGCTCTCGACGATGCAGGGCTCCACGAAGTAGCCCACAGAGTCGTCACACTTGCCCCCGGCCAGGATGGTGAGGCTGGGTGAGAAGCGGGCGTGCTCCAGCCACTTCTTGATGCGGCCGAAGGACTGGGATGGGTGTGAGAAGGGGTGTCACAGACTGGCTGGGAGGCCACTCCCAGCAGCAGCGCCCCCAACACACTTGTCCCCTCAAGGGCCGACACTCTGGAATCGGGGGGGGGGGGGGGGGGGGGGGGCAAAGCCAGGGCCTGGCTAAGGCACAGCAGATGCAAGGGCAGGCGTGCGTGCACACTCATGTGAGTCTCTGTTGTCTGCGGCAGAACCACAATTACACTTACAGAAACACAGCACATACATGAACGCACACATACACACATGCATGGTCACAAGTACGTGTCTGTACGCACACCCGTGCTACGTGTGCACGTATGAAGGTGATGAACACGTGCCTATACACTATGAACAGACACATGGACACGTGTGTGCACACGCAAGGTGCATCTGTTTATGGAGATGTCTGTTTATGAGAGTGACCCACACGCACGCCTACACACCAATATCAGTGTGTTCGTGGGCATGCACGCACTCGTGCACGCATGTCTGGGCTCACGCTGCAGCCATGCAGGCCTATCTGTGCGTGCATGTGAACGTGCACGCCCCGGGGCAAGTCCAGCCTGGGTGGAGGATGTGTGGGAAGCGAGTCCTCTGCTCAAGGAGGTGTCTGCCTTTTTCCGGGCGTGGGCTGGGGGCGTCTGGGCGGCCATCGGACCTTCTTGCCTGAAGCAGCGGGGCTGAGCCCCCCGGTCAAGGCCCCCGGGGCCTCCCCCCTCTCCCACCCAGGGCAGGGCTCGGGCCCCGGAGGGCCTGCGTCTTGGCATCCCGTACCTTGGCATCAATCACAGCGGAGAAGAAGGTCCCGAAATCCTCTGTTGGCTGAAGGCAAGGGAGGCAGCAGAGAGCTGGAGTGGCTCTAGGCCCGAGACAAAGGGAGCCCCCTCCCCGCACCCCCTGCCGCCCGCCCCGCCCCCGCCCAGGAGCCTCCAATCCCATCAGCCCCCCGCTGGGCCGCGGCGGGGAGGAAGAGGCACTCACGTCGCCCACTTTGATCCTGCCGTGCTCCTCCAGCAGCCGCCCTTTGATCTGTGGCCACAGCGACTGCGGCACGTAGAGGCGGGAGCACGCTGAGCACTTCTGGCCGCCGTACTCGAAGGCCGAGCGCAGGGTCCCGCTCACCACGCTGCCCACGTCGGCCGAGCGGTGCACGAAGTGGAAGTTCTTGCCCCCGCACTCTGCAGGGGGAGGGGCGTGAGGGAGCCGGCTTGGGGGGGGCTGCACCTGTGCGCAGGTGTGTGCAGCCCCAACCCCGGGTCACAGCGGGGCACCGGCGGGCCAGACCCATCCCCACCCTATGGCTGGGGAAACGGAGGCTGGGGCAGGGGTGCTCCCACCACGGAGGCAGAAGGACGGGGATCCGAGGCTCCCAGGAGCCAACCGGGGCCTGGAGGCAGGCACAGCTTCCTCGGTGCCTCCCTGACCCCTAACCCGGGAGAGGACAGGGAGGGGTCCACTCCGCGGGCCCCTCTTCCACACCCAAGGCCGCAAACCCAAGGCCACCTCCCTGTTTGCTCAGCCCCCGGGCCCTGGTCTCCTCCCTCCGTGACACATTAGGACCCAGTCACAAAGCACTAACCACCTGCCAGGCTCTGCTCAGCACTTTCTGCGGGCAGCTCAGCGGTTTAGCGCCGCCTTCAGCCCCAGGCCTGATCCTGGAGACCCGGGATCTAGTCCCGCATCAGGCTCCCTGCATGGAGCCTGCTTCTCCCTCTGCCTGAGTCTCTGTCTCTCATGATTAAATAAAATCCTTAAAAAAAAAAAAAAAGCACTTTCTGCTTTGTCTCACTAAAGCCCCCCAGCAACCCCGTTATCCTTCCCATTTTAAAGACAAGAAAACTGAGCGCCTCTCTGGCTGTCAGAAGAACGTGTGACTCTTCATCGCTGAGTCGTGAGTTTGGGCCCCATGTTGGGTGTAGAAATTACTTAAATAAAAAAAAAATTAAAATGAAAACTGAGACACTAGAGAGTGGGTCTGAGGCTGGGACATGTGGGAGAGCAAGCGGGGGTCTCCCTCGCTCAGGGCATAGCTCCCCGCTCCCCACCTCGTCAAGGGCAGACTGGGCTGGAGACGCCACAGCCGGCTGAGGGTGCACCTTCCCTGACCCCCCATCAGAGCACCCACCGGCTCAGGAGGGGGTCCAGTCTCCCCCGTGCGCCCCACGTCACCCCCGGGAGCACGAGCGCTGAAC